>NC_064849.1:4620203-4920203 GCF_024139225.1 Suncus etruscus | reverse complement strand
CTCCACGGCTCTGATGCTGATGGGCTCAGCCAACAAGTCTGGGGGTTAATGGCTGGTTGTGACCATGAGCTAAGACGTTCAGTGCAAGGTCCATGCAGTGAAGGTATCTGTCCAATCCCCAACACAGGTCTCCGTAAATCCCACAGGCTAGCCCTGGGACACAAGAAGGTACGAGAAGATGGTCTGACTGATTCCCTTTTTCATCCTGGGCCTCCAGTGCTATCACATCACACTTAAGGAGTTCTTTTTTGTCCTGGAGAAAGGAAATGTAACCAGAGTTGACCTGCGAAGGAAGACACCACAGGAGAGCTGAGTGGAGGGCGAGAGCGGAGTGCAGGCCTCGGGCAGGCCTCAGGATCGTGAGATCTTGTCAGGAGGCATGAAGCCTGTGTCCCCAAGGGTCCTAAGCGCAACTCGGCCATCAGGCCGAACTACCAAGTGGGTGATGCTGCCGTTGTTGAGGGAAAGACGGAGCCAGCCTTCTGGTGGGAACTGCAGAGCCCTGGGGAAGAAAGGAGAACATGCCAGAATGGGGAGTTGTCTTTATGAGTTCACATGTAGAGGGGAGTGCTACTGCCGAATAGTAACCCCCTCCATCAATACGGGGAAGACCAGAGCCCAGCCAGCTTTTAGAAAAGGATCAACCCAGATCTGCACGTGAGACAGAAGCACACTAGTTTCATAGAAATACAGCCCATATGGGCCCAGAGAGAGCAACGCCGGGTGTGGCCCCAAAAAAAGCAAAAAAAAAAAAAGAAATACAGCCCGTATCTTTTCCTGCTGCAGCACACAGGAGCTGCTTTCTAGTAAAGTAATTCATGTTTGCTAACGAGACCAACATTACTGCCGCTTCTTTCTAAGCCACCAAATAGCCAGCCAGGTGTGATCCCTGAGCACTAAGCCAAGAGTAAGGCCTGAGCACCACCAGATGTGGCCCATACACCAAAAACAAAAACATCATTTCCCCTCAAATTATCAAGATGATGAGAGAGGCAGGACGGTGAGTAGTCCCAGGCTGTCAGGGGAAGAAGTGGGCCAAGTGCTTATGAAGACCCTCACCGACACACGATGTAGCGGATGACATTGGCATGGCAGATGAAGATCTCAAAACTGTCCTCTTGCTGCTTGGCATCTGCCCGGTGGATGTAGTTACGGAAGGCAGCCTCGATCCGGGCTCCATCTTCGTAATACTGCTGAAGGCAGAAAAAGGAATGGCAGCACGGAGGTGGCCAGGAGACAACTATCACCAAAGGAACAGAGACATAGAAGAGGTGGGAAGAGGAGCCAGCACAAACACGGGCAAGTTCTTACCACGGCCTCTGGCTTCCAGTGAGACACAGGTGGGTCAGGTTCAATGGGGGCGCCTTCCCTCAGCAAGTCTGTGCTGACTCTGCTGACGCCTGCAGGAAGCAATGTCAGCCGGGCCCCACCTTCCTCCTCTCCCCATTTCTTCTGCACCCCAGGGACTCACCTGGAAGGTGCTTGCTGATGATGTCAGTGGTTTCTATCGCTCGGGTCATAGAGGAATGGACAATTTTATTAAATTTCAACCCCAAACTTGCAAGCCGGAGACCAGTGAGTTCAGCTTGTTCCCGCCCTTGAAGATGGGATTAACAGAGAATCACATGTAGTCTCTTACATCACAGACATGGCAGTACCACTAGGCAGGCCCTCCTGAGGCATTCAACTGGTAAAATCAAATAGACTCTCCAGGGATTGTTAGCACCACAGGGAAGAACAGTAAGCAATGGGAAGGGCTGTTTCCTCCCTCAGGGCCTCTCACACCTTTCCTACTTGACTCCAAAAAGATTCTGGGGTCTGGCCAGAGATAGCATGGAGGTAGGAAATTTGCCTTGCATGCAGAAGGAGGGTGGTTCAAATCCCAGCAATCCATATGGTCCCCCAAGCCTACCAGGTGCGATTTCTGAGCATAGAGCCAAGAGTAACCCCTGAGCACAGCTGGGTGTGAACCAAAAACAAAAACCAAACAAACAAACAAAAAAAAAGATTGTGTGTCAACTCAGAGACCCACTGATTGCAATAGACTGATCTCAGGGACAATAAGCACAAACTGATGCAAAGGCAAATGCTTAATTAAATGCATTAACTTTGGTTCTCTTTGGGGGGGCAGGGAAGGTGTTGGGGCTACACGTGGGGATACTCAGGAATTATTCCTGGCTCTACGTTCAGGAATCACTCCTGAAAGGTTCGGCGACCATAAGAGATACAGGGGTCAACCACCGTCTTGGCAAATGCCCTAATCGCTGTACTATCACTCTGGCCCCTACACAAATGTCTCTTATTCATTCAAAGGAACTATTTTAGGTTGCCAAACTTGCCCTGAATTCAATGTCAGCAACACATACAAACTACCTGAGACCATCTTGCATTTTCTTCCCTAGAAACTTCTCCTTTGGACACATTTGCACAGGCAGAGACCACGGCCATCTTGGCAGCACTATGCAAGGAACACTGCAGCAGGGATGAGAGATCTGCTCCCTCATCTACAGACTCCAAAGCTAAGTCCAGACACAATGATCTGCAAATGCTGAATAAACCTTAATATTAAGTTAAATCAAGCAGAATGAAGTATCTTTCCCTACAGACAGACTTAAAACTCTTTAATATTTTTTTGGTGGTTGTTTTTTTGTTTTTGTTTTGTTTCTGGGGCACACCCGGCGTTGCTCAGGGGTTACTCCTGGCTGTCTGCTCAGAAATAGCTCCTGGCAGGCATGGGGGACCATATGGGACACCGGGATTCGAACCAATCACCTTTGGTCCTGGATTGGCTGCTTGCAAGGCAAACGCAGCTGTGCTATCTCTCTGGGCCCCTGGTTGTTTTTTGTTTTTGGGTCGCACCTGGCAGCGCTCAGGGGTTCCTCCTGGCTCTACGCTCACAAATCGCTCCTGGCAGGCTCAGGAGACCACATGGGATGCTGGGATTCGAACCACCATCCCTCTGCATGCATCTCCATGCTATCTCTGGCCCCGAAACTCTTTATAAATTTTTATTTGTTAGGGGAGGGGAAAATATTTTTTTAATCTGTGTTGGGTCAGAGACTCAATGAGTTAAGTAGTGCTTTACATGCAGGAGGCACAGATCTGGTTTCCAGCTCCACAAGGTTCCCCCAAACACTGCAGGGACTGACATTCTGGTGGGACTTGGGACTTGCCAAGAACAGCCAGGTGTGGGTCAAAACAAAACAAAACAAAAGCTTGTCTGTCAGGCTGCTATTACTCTCAAAGCCCAACAATCCCTGAGTCCCACAGAAACCAGTCTCGTACCCAGGGGCGTCAGGGTGCGGTCCTTTTCCTGGGAGGCCTCCACGTGGTACTGGGAGTGCCTGATGAGGAAGATGTGCCGGGTAGCCTTGGCTTTGTAGTGGTCCAGCCTGGAAGGCAACTCCTCCTCTCCAGACTCCAAACTCCTCTTCCGCAGGTTGACCAGAGACAGTGGTTCTCGCCTGGTGTTGAAACAGGAGATGGTATGCATACTCCAAGTCTCCTGGAGCCTTTGAGCCAAGATGGTTGGCTTCTCGTCTTCGCAAACAGCCTGGGAGAAGCCCCCAGCGCTGTTCTCTACCACATCTGCCCATCTTCACCACATACACCTTCTACCCAGAAAGCCGAGAGCCAGGCCTTTTTTAGAGCAACTGGTGGTCAACAAAACACACGAAGTGCTTGTGCAACTCCAATTCCAGCGCAAAGCACAGTGATCAGGGGCAAAGAAGGGGAAAGCCGGGAAACAAGGAAGGAGCCTTGCCAAGCACAGCCACTGATCTGTGAACACTCAAATCTAAGTCACTACAGTAAAAGCCAGAGAGACAGTACAGAAGGGAGGGTGTTAGCCTTGCACATAGCTGACCTAGGTTCAACCCCTGCACCCCCTTCGGTCACCCAAGCATTGCTAGGAATGATCCCGATCTCAAAGCCAAGAGTCAGCCCTGAGCACCTCTGGGTGTGGCCCCCAAACCAATAAACTCATTCTGATTAAGATGAAGAACACTGGGGCTGGAGTAGGTAAGGTGCTTGCTTTGCGTACAGCAGAGATTATGCCAGCACTCAGTCTCTAGAACCCCCACGCGATCCACTGAGACTGCCAGGAGTTAGCAACAGCAGATGTGATCCAAGACAAAAACAAAATACACCAGGTTAGAGAGGGCAGTGGAGAAGACCAGAAGACTGTTCACCTTGCAAAGGGCCAACCTTTTGCAAAATTCGCAGCACCACATGATCAGCCCTGCACAGAGCCAGAAGTAATACCAAAGCAGGATACAAAAATCACAAAGTTAAACACACACACACACACCAACAAAAAATAAATAAAGGTGGGCCGGGTAGGTGGCGCTGGAGGTAAGGTGTCTGCCTTGCAAGCGCTAGCCAAGGAAGGACCTCGGTTCGATCCCCCGGCGTCCCATATGGTCCCCCCAAGCCAGGGGCGATTTCTGAGCACATAGCCAGGAGTAACCCCTGAGCATCAAACGGGTGTGGCCCAAAAACCAAATAAATAAATAAATAAATAAATAAATAAATAAATAAATAAATAAATAAATAAATAAATAAAGGGGCCGGAGAGATAGCATGGAAGTAAGGCATTTGCCTTGCATGCAGAAGGACGGTGGTTCGATTCCCGGCATCCCATATGATCCCCTAGCCTGCCAGGACCGATTTCTGAGCATAGAGCCAGGAGTAACCCCTGAGCGCTGCCGGGTGTAACCCAAAAACCGAAAGAAAAAAAAAAAAAAAAAAAGGAAAAAGAAAACCCCAGATCTCCAATGCTAGGCAGCTTTGCTTTTGTGTCTGCCAGGCAACATGGATGGATCCCAGGGTTCCCTCACTCAAAGCTTCTCTCTTACTTTGACAGATGCTTTCAGCCATCTACCGACCTAACCAAGCAGGCACATTGTGCAGATCAATGCAGAGTGCTGGTCTCTTCCCAGAAAGTCTGGGGGACTCCTTGTTGAGAAGCAAGAGTAGGCCAGGCGGGAAGGAACCTGGTTTCCAGAGAAGGAAAAGGAAGGGGAGAGAAGGGGAGAGAAGGGGAGAGGAAGGGGAGAGGAAGGGGAGGGGAGGGGAGGGGAAGAGAGGGGAAGGGGGGGAAGGAAGGGGAAGGGGGGGGAAGGGAAGGGAACGGAAAAGGGAAGGGAAGAGGGAAGGAAAGAGGGAAGGGAAAAGGGAAGGGAAGAGGGAAGGGAAAAGGGAAGGGAAGAGGGAAGGGAAAAGGGAAGGGAAGAGGGAAGAGAAAAGGGAAGGGAAGAGGGAAGGGAAAAGGGAAGGGAAGAGGGAAGGGAAAAGGGAAGGGAAGGGAAAAGGGAAGGGAAGGAAAAAAGGGAAGGGAAGGGAAAAGGGAAGGGAAGGGAAAAGGGAAGGGAAGGGAAAAGGGAAGGGAAGGGAAGGGAAAAGGGAAGGGAAGGGAAAAGGGAAGGGAAGGGAAAAGGGAAGGGAAGGGAAAAGGGAAGGGAAGGGAAAAGGGAAGGGAAGGGAAAAGGGAAGGGAAGGGAAAAGGGAAGGGAAGGGAGAAGGGAAGGGAAGGGGGAAGGGAAGGGAAGGGAAGGGAAAAGGGAAGGGAAGGGAAGGGAAAGGCGGGCAACGAGGCTGCCGCGGCTCCTGCAGCCGATCTGGCGTCTGGGGCGAGCAGGACAGTCCCGGCGGGCCGCGCACCTGTCCCAGTTGGGGTCCCAGACGCCGGGCCTCGGGCGCCCCGGCCCCGGCCCCGCCGACAGCTCGATGCCGCGCGGCTCCGCGTCGCCGCCCCCGCGGGGCTTGCCCACCGCCACGGCCGAGAAGAGCACCGCCGCCGAGCCCCCCGCCAGGCCGCAGGCCGCCAGCTGCAGCGCCTGCCGGAACGCCATGGCGCCAGTCCGCGCCGCGCCGGGCCCGCGCCGGCGCACTCGCAAGACGGCGGCTCGCGAGGGACAAGCCCAGCCGGCCGGCCGGGCGCCGGAAGTCCCGCCCCCTCGGCCGGGGACCTGGGATTTTCCCCGCTGGGACTCTCCCCGCAGCCGCGGCCGTAGGGCGCTTGCCTAGCGTGCAGGAGGACGGTGGTTCGAATCCCGGCATCCCAGATGGTCCCCCGAGCCTGCCAGGAGCTGTTTCTGAGCGTAGAGCCAGGAGGAACCCCTGAGCGCCGCTGGGTGTGACCCAAAACCAAAATATAAAACGAATCTTGCAAAAATAAATTAAAAATAAAACAAATCTTGCTGCCAATACTTGGGGGTGGTGTTTTATGAGAGGTGGGGAGGAGGAGGGAGCCTACCCTATCTCTCCACCTCGGCCACCTCCTGCTGAGGGAAACCGGTGACAATCTGGGACCCTGAGTGAAGTGACAGATTTACAGGCCTGAGGGCAGCGAAGGATGAAAATTCTGAGCATTAGAAAGGCCGAATCACTGTAGAAAAATTGGGCAAAATAGTTTAGGGCAAAACCCTTCTGTTCTCCAATATAGAGAACTTCTTGGTGGGTCCCATCCCAGAGACTTTCCTATCTGGCCATCCCAAGTCTTTCCTGGCTGGTCCCTATGGGGTGATGGTGACCTGGGAAGAAGGAGTGAGACCGGGGTGCCAGGAGGATTGACAGCTGGCCCCACTGGTTACTAGCACTGTGGACAAGACTTCAGGCCTCCCCTGAAACGCCTTTTCTGATTGATTTGTTTATTTACTTATTTTGGTTTACTTTTATTTGTTATTATTTATTTATTATTATTACTTTTATTTGTTTGTTTACTTATTTTGGTTACTTATCCTGGCTCAGCGCTCAAAATTCAGTCCTGCAGGCCTGGGGGACCATATGGGATGCCGGAGATGAACTTGGGTCAGCTGCGTGCAAGGCAAGCGCCCTCCCGGCAGTGCAATGGCTCTGACCGTCCAGGTGACTCCTCTAATGTACAGTGCTAACCCCATGCCAAGTCACCCCCTGATGATGCCCTTCTCCAGAGTCCTGCAAGTCGGCGAGCAGCACTGCCACCTGGTGATCGAGGGCAGCAGCTGCTGCTCCTCCCACTCCTTCAGGGACATCTTCAGCGCCTTCGCTTTCTTTCCCCAGAGCTCAGGAGCCCCTGCGGGCTACAGGGGGAACTGTCAGTCTCAGGAGATCAGAAACCGGGGCTCCACTGGCAACCTGAGCACTGTCACTGGCAGGACCCCGACATCGAGCTGCAGAAACATGCTCCCCAACTACCACTGCAGCCCGTGACAACCTAACTCTTCTATTTGCTTGGTGAAGGAAAAAACATGTTAACACTTTATGGAAATAATCACTGGGTTGTGACAGACCTTGAAAGCCACAATAGTTCCCAGTTGTGCCTACCTACAGACAAATCCTGTGAACTCTGCAAACTGCCAAGACTTACCCAAGAGAAAACCGATGACTTGGTAGTCCTGTATGATGCGAACGAAAGATGAATAAGTAGCCTCAGATCCAAAAGTTTAAAGAGGGAAGTAGGCACTGGTGAAGGGATTGGTTTTGGAACATTATACACCTAGAATCCAGTCATGCGTAACTCTGTTACTGTAAGTCATGATGACTTAAAGACAAAAAATTTTTTTTTTTTTTGGTTTTTGGGCCACACCCGTTTGACGCTCAGGGGTTACTCCTGGCTATGTGCTCAGAAATCGCCCCTGGCTTGGGGGGACCATATGGGACGCCGGGGGATCGAACCGCGGTCTGTTCCTTGGTAGCGCTTACAAGGCAGACACCTTATCTCTAGCGCCACCTTCCCGGCCCCAAAGACAAAATTTTTTAAAGAAATAATGACAATTCCACTTAAACTCAGAAAACAGAAGGAGGAGGAGGAAATATACCTAGATTCAGACTATATAAGTCAGTAATGTTCTCGAACCAAACCAGGCAAAAACTCTAAATCAGGGCCGGAGTGATAGCACAGTGGTAGGGAGTTCGCCTTGCACACGCTAACCTAGGACGGACCAAGGTTCTATCCCCAGGAGCGATTTCTGGGTGCAGAGCCAGGAGTAACCCCTGAGCATCACTGGGTGTGGCCCAAAAAATTAAAAAAAAATTTTAAAAAGCTCACCTGGATTACTCGATCTGATTGTGGGCCAGAAGTGACCCCTAGGCCTAAGGCCAGAGCAAGAGGACATTGCGGAGGGCGTTTGTTTTACATATAGCTGATCCAGGTTTGGTCAGTCAGTGTGGTGCAGGCTCAGGGCACACATCGACCAACAGCAACAGAAGAGAAATCCATGTCTGGAGTGACAGCACAATGGGTAGGTGCTTGCTTTACCCACACAGCCAAATGTTTTCCAATTGCTGTCATGTTTATGTGTATTATATATTTATTTTTGTTTTGGGGCCACACCCAGTGGTGTTCAGGGGTCACTCCTGCCTCTGCGCTCAGAAAGCGCTCCTGGCTCAGGGTACCATATGGGATGACGGGGATTGAATCCAAGTCCCAAGTCCATCCTAGGTCAGCTGTATGCAAGGCAAACACCATATGACTGTGGAAAAGGAACTTATATACTGTAGACTCTAATTACAATGCTCATTATAAGAATGTTCTAGCAAATGTGTTTTCAAACTGTATATATATCTGCAGAAATGTTCTTATGATCTTATTTAGGAACTCCATGGAAAACGAACTTGGATTCTATAGACTCATTTACAGTACTCGGTGTAAGAATGTTTAAAAATTTTCAAATTAAGTATATCTACAGAGAGATAATAGAGTTAATGACTGGAAGTGATAGAAGGTCTGGCTCACAATTTGAAGCTCACCACAACTCCTTTAGGTGAACTCCTTCAGGGAAATAAGTACATTAACAACTAGCATGGCAATGTTAAAGAATGAGAGAAGTAGAATGCCTGTCATGAATACAGGCAAGGGTGGGGGAGAACGGGGGCATTTGTGATGGGAATGTTGCACTGGTAATAAGGTGTGTTCTGTTTATAACTGAAATCCAACAACAAACATGCTTGTAATCATGGTGCTTAAATAAAAATTTATATTTTAAAAAGTATATCTACAGAAAGGTTCTAATGTTTATGTTCAAAGAAGTTTATGAAAAAAGTTTGTGATGGGGCTGGAGAAATAGCACAGCAGTAAGGTGTTTGCCTTGCACAAAGCAGATCCAGGACTGACGGTTATTCAAATCCCAGCATGCCCATATGGTCCCCACCCCATGCCTGTCATGAGTGATTTCTGAGCTTTGAGCCAGGAGAAACCCCTGAGCATCGCCAGGTGTGACCCAAAAACCAAAAACAAACAAACAAAAAGTTTGTGATATGTATAAGACAAGGATATAGAAAAAGTGATTGTTTTGAGAATGATGGATACACAAACTGCTAACCTATGATGGTTTTACAGCCAAGTCTACCCTCACCAGCAAGTGATGATTACTAGGAATTAGAAATTTTCCTTACCACTTTACTGCTTTGTTTTGTTTTGTTTTTGGGTCACACCGGCAGTGCTCAGGGGTTACTCCTGGCTCCATGCTCAGAAATCACTCCTGGCAGGCTTGAGGGACCTAAGGCAAATGCCTTACCACTATGCTATCTCTCTGGCCCCTTTTTTTGTTCTGTTTTGTTTTGTTTCCACCTTACTGCTAAAGGATTTTTTTTTCCTTTTATCTCCCCAACTTTTACTATGCCTAGGCAAAATAACAACCACTTTTATAAGTTCTGATCTAGGGTTGTCTCTGGTGGAGAACAATAGAACAAAACTTTTGTAGTCTTTCTCATTTTTTTTTTAATGGAAAGGATGTTAGTTGACACCCTACTATTACCTAAAACAAAGACATTTCCCAGATTTCCTCTTTCATTTTCACCTGTCCCTTTGATATACAAAAGCCCATCTGTTTCTCACTTGACTCTCCCCCTCCTGGTTGGGAAATAAAGTTTTCAGTTTTGCTTGGCACACAGAGACCATGAGGTGAGAAGTCACTGACTCCATGATTCTGTCCTGACTGGCTTGGTTTGTTCATTCTTTGTGGCTACCCTTCTTCAGACCTGTCCACCTGGGGGTAGAAATATGACATGGGGGGCCCGGAGAGATAGCACAGCGGTGTTTGCCTTGCAAGCAGCCGATCCAGGACCAAAGGTGTTTGGTTCGAATCCCGGTGTCCCATATGGTTCCCCGTGCCTGTCAGGAGCTATTTCTGAGCAGACAGCCAGGAGTAACCCCTGAGCACCACCGGGTGTGGCCCAAAAACCAAAAAAAAAAAAAAAAGAAATATGACATGGGGTGATTTTACACCCTGTCTCCCATTTCACTGCCATGGTAAACTAGTTCTGTAGGCCAGTTCTTAGATTCTGTAGCGCATGCATCTTGCACCCAGGGACTGGTGTCTTCTTGGAGAAGCCTGTACTCTGGAGAAGCCTGTGTTCACTCTTGAATTCATATTTCCTCTCTTTCTCTCCCCTCACATCTAAGTTTTGTTCAAGAAAAACTATCTTGGGACCAGAGAGAATACAGCAGTTAGAACCAAGTTCAAATCCTTGTCCACTGAGTACCACCAGGAGTGATCTCTGAGTGCAGAGTCATCAAGTATTGCTGAGTATGGCCCCAAAATAAAACAAAACAACAACAAAAGCAACAGTAGCAGTAATAGGTAAAGATCACCATTACAATTATAGTGCAAAGGCTAAATCAGAGTTTATTGTGATCCTAACCTAATCCTAAAATTTATGTGGCAAGTAAAATCATCTCTTAAATTTCTAGGGCAGCATACCTAAAGTCAACTACTGCCTTTTAAAAACAGGAATCAACTATCCAGTTTGCTTCTCCACCATCAGATGATGATGAGAAAGTGCTCTCTGGGCAGGGCCATTCCACCCTTCTCCACACCAGTAGAGCAGCTCTTCAGACCACCTTCACTTTCCCAGAGAGGCCAGGTAGGCATACCAGAACAGGGCCACCATGTTTGCAAACAGGACCCGGAACTGCAAAGAAAACAGAGACACTGAGTTCCAACAGGCAGCAGCCATCCCAGCAGCTCAGTTGGTTATCTGGCCACCCCCACACCCCAACTGCCTTTATCGGTTTGTGCACAGAGGGATGAGGGCAGAGTCTAGGTTTACACAGCTAACAGGAAAACCATGATGTTCCTCCCATGCCCAAGCTCCTGGCTTGGCCACTCCCCTCATGGCGATCATAAGTAGGATTTGGCCTACTACTACCCCACCTTCCCTGAACTTTGTCCTCAATATCTGGGACAGTCTGACTGCCAATCTCCCCAAGGCCATTCCACTTGCTCACATCCTTGAGGGGGTTCCCTCTCCACACTCCAGTCCTCAGCCAGGCAGACCCTCTTTCTTGCCCTAACTGGTAACAAATCTGCTTTTCTTTTCTCTTAGGGAGAAGGGCCTCCCCACACTGCCTCTTAGGGCTTCTCATGGCCAGCCCCACACAGCCTAACAGATCCCAAAACTCTTCTAGCTTCAGTCTCATAAACTTCCTCCTCAATCTTTTCCTCCAATGCTTCAGCAACGTCTAGACAATGTTCTAGGCTTGTGATCTTTTCTACTTTCTCACCCATTCCTGATTCTCAGCCATCTGTTTACGGTCCTCGGTGGTATCACTGTGAAAGCCAACATGACAGACTGAAGTTTTTGGTTTGTTATTGGTTTGGGGGCTACACTTAGCAATGCTCAGGGATCACTCACTATATAGGGTGCCCAGGATTGAACCCAGGTTGGCTGTGTTCAAGGCAAGCATCTTATCCAATGTACATCTCTCCAGCCTCCAAACTGAGTTGCATTTTGCTTTAACTCCCTGTACCATCTGCCCTATCTGCCGTGGTTATGGCATTGCCTGCTGCATTCTGCATACTCAGAATACATACATTCTCCTCTTTTCCCTCTCTCTTCCCTACAGTAGGAGCGGACACTGCCTGCATGAACCCTTTCCTGTTTTGTTTGAGGAGGAGAGGCTGAGAGGCCAGACCCTTGGTGCTCAGGAGCGAATCTATGAAGTGCTGGGTGGAAAGAAGAGCTCTTTCAAACAGGCTCCCTTAACTATAAATGAAAGGATTAACAGAGTGGGCCTGAGGCTTCCTTAAGGCCTGGTAGGAACTGAGTTTATAAGGGTTTTCACCTTCCCCAAGAGATCCCACCTAGTGCCCCCAGGCCAGAGACAGCTGAGGCTGGAGGGCAATTTCTGCAAAAGCAAGATACCTGGTTTAACTCAGCACCTCCAGGTCCTGATCACTGCCCTACAGGATCAGAGAGCTGATTTCATCCCTCCCACACCCTGAAAAGTGAAAAACCAGCCTCCTACTTCCCGAAACACTGTTCCTCTAGAAAGGAGGCAGGGCCTGAGCTTTTGTGTATAGGTGGGCCTCAAAGAATTCCTGCACTGCTGTCTGTGCGCTGCTGACCACAGCCTTCAGCTGTAAGAGATAAAGGCTAGAGTCCTTCTAATAAGTCTCCAAGGTTGGCCATGGCCTAGGAATCCTGACAGATGCTGTGGACCATGGTCACAGCTGGGGCACTGGTCACCTGTGCAGCAGGCTTCCGGGGAATACCCCATCTCTCCTGGGCTTCGAGATCTAGATGGGGGACGGAGGGTGGAGGGTGGGGATGGATCAGTTCTACCAGGAGGCCCACAGTAGTAACTTGGGTGAAAGCACTATTGGCCATGAGGAAGTGGTGGGCAGACCAGGGGGCAGTGCAGGTTGCTTTCACCTGTAAAGGCACGTAGTTGATGTTGATAAACTGCAGTGGGGTCCAGATGCGCCAGTTCATCTGCAGTGCAGGCCAGAATCCCCGTCTTGTCTGGGCAGCAAAAGCAGCCACATCTTTGCCCTGGGAAGAAAGGGCAAGCACTGAGCCTCAGTGCCCAGGCCTTAGGCTGATTCTTTCTTCTAAGGTGACTCTTGTTCTATGCACATGTAGGATCCCACAGTCACTTTTCCTCTGGATCAAACATCAGAAGTGCCCACACCTCTCCCAGGGCTGATGTCATGGCAGACCTATGTGCCAGCCCTAAGCACCATAGCTGCAAGTCTTGGCTTAGTTGTCACTTCTCTCCAGATGAACCTAAAAGCTGCATTTTCCACCTAAGTCAGACAGATGTTTCTTGGTGTTTGTTTCATAGGGTGCCTCCTCGCTCCTGAAAACAATATACTCTCCACCAAAAACAATATAGGGTGGTAAGTATTTGAACCCAGGTCAGTCATGTGAAAGGCAAGAACCCTACCCACTGTACTATTTTTCCAGCCCATCTTTTTTTTAATGTGGGGCTTCAATGGTTTCTAAATGTTATCTGGAAAAGTAAATGTTTAAGTATAGACAGTTTTTTTTTTAAGTATAGACAGTTTTAAAAATAAAGGAAGAGGCCAAAATATAGTACAGTGAATAAAAATTCATAGCTGACCATCCCCAGCATCCCATATGGTCCTTTGAGCACCATCCATAAGTGATATTTGAGTGAAGAATCAAGAATAACTCCTGAGTGTTGCCAGTAGTAGCCCCAAAACAAACAAAAGATAAAATAAAATAACATACCATTGGTAGCAAGAGTTCACCCAAAGACACACAGTGGAGGAAGAAGTATCCCCAGCACTCAGGGTCACACCTGGCAGCAGTGCTCAGGAGTTACTCCCGGCTCTATGCTCAGAAATTGCCCCTGGCAGGCACGGGGGACCATATGGGATGCCAGGATTCGAACCACCATCCTTCTGCATGAAAGGCAAACGCCTGGGGCCAGAGAGATAGCATGGAGGTAAGGCGTTTGCCTTTCATGCAGGAGGTCATCAGTTGGAATCCTGGCGTCCCATATGGTCCCCCGTGCCTGCCAGGAGCAATTTCTGAGCCTGGAGCCAGGAATAACCCCTGAGCACTGCCGAGTGTGACCCAAAAACCACAAAAAAAAAAAAAAAAAAAAAAGGCAAACGCCTTACCTCCATGCTATCTCTCCGGTCCTGCGAAGCGAGATTCTTAACCCCTGTACTACCTTTCTAACCCCAGGAGTCAGTTGTACTGAAATACAGCAATCACAATACTCAAAACCATTGTACGATGGATTCATGCATTTAATCCATTTGTCAATTTGATGTCAGGCACAAGTAATCTGAGATCTTTAAGATCTAATGTGTGCATTCAAAGCACCTGCAATTTTATTGCTGACCAGCCAGTCCTGCTGGATCTGTGATGGTTTTCTCCCATCATTCATACAGGAAAATACGAAACTTCTATTTGAATCCAATGCTAAGTCCACAGACCCTCTGAGTTCCACCCCCAGATGCCTGTGCTAAAGGAAGGGCAGTTTTTGGAGCTGCTGATTAGACCAACCTCCAGGAAGTTCATGACGAAGAAGAACACTAGCAGGAAGGCCGGAGCAAAGACCAGGCGGTCTAAGAGAAGCCTCTTGACCCCTGCCAAAGGGACCTCAGGAGGGATCCAGTGCTCCATGAAGAGGTAGAAGAAGTGACTCAGCGGTCCTGTGAAGAAGAACCTGAGGGCCCATGGGGTGAAATGAATCATGCGTGTCTGGCCATTTCCCTGGAGTCCCACTGCTCTGACCACACATGACTGCAGTGTCTCTCTGTACAGCTTCACGGCTGTGTGATTTCTTTCCTATAGTAGGGCATCTCTTAGGGCAGTGGTGGGCTGACACTGAAGGAGGCAGAGTCCCTGTTGACCCTCTGCTGGTGCAGAGCAGAGCAGAGCCTCCCCACTACCCACATTCTCAAAATGAGGCTGCTTAAGGAAAGCAGCCTCCTTGCAGCAGAGCCAAGTTAAACTCTCGTGTGTGAATCTAATTTTAGCGGTTAAAGTGAGCACATCAAACGTTTGACAACTGACAAATCAGATTTGTTTTTGCTTGAATTTGTCTCACTAGGCAAAGAGTTCTGGGAGCGCTTTCCGACTCTTCTGAGGAATGGGACCCCTGCTGTCCCTGCCACACTGTTCATTATGGCATTTTACATGGCACGTTATGGTCCCCGCTGTTTAATAGTTCTCTGTCCCTAGAAGGTAAATGCCCACAGGACAGGATTCTATCTGTTCATGACCATCACAGTGCCCAATTCAGAGAAATCGCTCAGAAATAAACAGGCGGCAGCATCCTGGACTGAGCAGTAGCTATTCACAGGGGCATTCAGATAATTAGCAGGGATAGGGGTGAGATTGTGGGAGCTGCTTATGATTCCAAAAGCCAGGACTGCATCCAACAGGCCTGCAGCTCCTTTGTTATTGATGCATCTTTACACTGGGGCTCTAGGTGTCAATCCCTCTGCCACACAACGCCAGGATGCAGGAACGATTCTCAAGGGAGAGACCTGGGCTTGGGGAAAGACCTTGCAGGTGATTTTGTTTTTGTTTTTGGGCCACACCCAGTGATGCTCAGGGGTTACTGCTCGCTCTATGCTCAGAAATCGTTCCTGGCTGGGGGGGGGCCATATGGGACGCCGGGGGATTGAACCATGGTCCGTCCTAGGTCAGCCGTGTGCAAGGCAAATGCCCTACCACTGTGCCACCACTCCGGTCCCCTTGCAGGTGATTTTTATGCTACTCCCATGTCAGGGGAGGGGAGGGCACAGCTTTATGTTTGTTATTTCCAGATTAGAAAGAAAAAAAAATCACTCTTCACTAAGAGTGCAAAATAACCCATGTATACAAATATGGTTGCTATCCACAGAGCTCAGGGTACAATTAACTGGCAAAATATATATGAAGTTTTGTGCTTTTTAAAAAACGGTCAAACTGGGGCCGGAGAGATAGCAGGGAGGTAAGGCATTTGCCTTTCAAGCAGAAGGTCATTGGTTCGAATCCCGGCATCCCTTATGGTCCCCCATGCCTGCCAGGAGCGACTTCTGAGCGTGGAGCCAGGAGTAACCCCTGAGCGCTGCTGGGTGTGACCCAAAACCCAAAAACCAAACAAACAAACAAAAAAAACAAAACAAAAAAAATGGTCAAACCCAGAAGAGCTGGGTGGTACATGATCACCTGGTATCTGGGCTAGAACTCAGGGCCTCACATGTCTCAGCTATGTGCTTTGCCAACTGAACTACTTCCCTGGCCAGATATTTTGCCATTTAAAAAGTGACTCAGGATCAGGATTTGAAGTGATGGTACTGAGGTTAGGGAATTTGCCTTTCACACAACTGACCCAGTTCAATCCCTGGCATTCCATATGGTCCCCCTGAGCATGCCAGAATTAACCCTTGAGTACCTCCAGATAGTGGCCCAAAAACAAGCAAAAAAAAAAAAAAAAGTGGTCCTATAAGTAGGCTTGGTTTGAGAAGCATGCCCAGATTGCTCAGAAGTTCCTCCAGGCATGTTGCCTGGGGGTCATTCCTGGTGGTACTAAGGACCATGTGGTACTGGGAATAAATTCAGATCATCAGTATGCAGAACATACTCTTGTCTTCTCTCAACATTGAGTCATCTCTCCAGTCCCCAGAAACTCAATTTTGCAGGATGTCTAAATACTTTATTTCTTTTTTAAAATACTTTATTTCTAGATGTTTATACAGTAAGAGCCCATCAACTAACCGTGTTGATAATTCATTATTTTTCTCTCTCAAGTTCTGAGTCTTGAAATTTGACTTTAAGTTTGGTTAATATACTCAGGTCTCTCAGTCCAACCATCCTCACACAGTTCTAAACAAAACCCATATGTAAACTTGAGATGTACCTGCACAAGACACTCTTCTATCGGTTACAGCCCATGTTTATTTCAATCACTGGTATAGAATATGTTTCCAAATTCAATTCTATAACCTTGGTCTTAGCCCCTAACTTTGTTGCATTTCATCAGCTTCTGGGCAAAACAGCCTCCCTTCTGGAACTTACCCATAAATGGCATATCTGAGTGGCCCACTGATATCCAGCTTTGGAGAGAAGTTTTCTTTTTTTCGTTTCCTCTTAATTATTTGGGCCAGGAAGTTCCCAAGGGCTGACAAAATGCCACTGTGGACAAAGAGGTTATCAGAGGACAATGGCCAAAATCCGAAGGAATTAACATGGATGAACTAATATGGATATTCTAAGGGGCTGGAGTGGTAATATAAATGGGTAAGGAGTTTACCTTGAATGGAGCTGACCTGGGCTCGATCCTCAGCATCCTATATGGTACCCCAAGCACTACCAGAAATAATTGCCAAGTGTAGAGCTAGGAGTAGCCCCTGGGCATCACTGAATATACTCCCAAAGTTTTGTATGTATATATATATACACACACACACACACGTAAATACGTATATACATATTTACACATAGCTAATCTTAGGTCAGGCTGAGGATGAGTAAGCTTAAGCCTTTACTGATGTGGTTCAATGAAACACAGTATCAGAAGATAGACAGGCCGAAGTGGTGGAGCTAGCGGTAAGGCATCGATCCTTGGTGTCCCATATGGTCCCCCAAGCCAGGAGTGATTTCTTTTTTTTTTTTTTTTTGGTTTTTGGGTCATACCCGGCGGTGCTCAGGGGTTACTCCTGGCTGTCTGCTCAGAAATAGCTCCTGGAAGGCATAGGGGACCATATGGGACACCGGGATTCGAACCAACCACCTATGGTCCTGGATCAGCTGCTTGCAAGGCAAACGCCGCTGTGCTATCTCTCCGGGCCCCAGGAGTGATTTCTGAGTGCATTGCCAGGAGTAACACCTGAGTGTCACCAGGTGTGGCCCAAAAACCCACACATACACACACAAAAAGAAGACAGTAGAATTAAGAATTATTCATTGTGGGGCCAAAACAGTATTATAAGTACTTGTCTTGTACTATTACTTGTATAGTACAAGTGCTTGTCATATATGTAGCCAAGCTGGGTTCATCCCACCCCAAGCTCAGTCAGGCCCAATCCCTGAGCACCACAGGATGTGTCTCCCCAAAAAAGAATTGTTCAGGGGTCGGAAAGATATCACAGTGGTGGGGAGTTTGTCTTGCACACAACCAAACCCAGACGGATGGTGGTTCGAATCCCGGCATCCCATATGGTCCCCTGTGCCTGCCAGGAGCGATTTCTGAGCGCAGAGCCTGGAGTGGCCCCTGAGCACTGCTGGGTGTGACTCAAAAACCAAAAACAAACAAACAAAAAACAGAAAAAGAGGGTCCGGAGAGATAGCATAGTGGCGTTTGCCTTGCAAGCAGCCGATCCAGAACCAAAGGTGGTTGGTTCGAATCCCGGTGTCCCATATGGTCCCCCGTGCCTGCCAGGAGCTATTTCTGAGCAGACAGCCATGTGTAACCCCTGAGCAATGCCGGGTGTGGCCCAAAAATCAAAAAAAAAAAAAAAAAAAAACCAGAAAAAGGGAATTGTTCATTGTTGACTCTAGTGATGTCTGTCTTGACTGTGAGACATAACTTAGCAAAGGGTACCCAGAGGCAGAAGTGAGAGAGCCATGTGGTACAAAGGGCAACTGCAGGCAGAGAACCTCCCGAGACTATCTTTTCTTTTCTTTTTTTTTTTTGTGGTTTTTGGGTCACACCCGGCAGTGCTCAGGGGTTATTCCTGGCTCCAGGCTCAGAAATTGCTCCTGGCAGGCACGGGGGACCATATGGGACACCGGGATTTGAACTGATGACCTTCTGCATGAAAGGCAAACGCCTTACCTCCATGCTATCTCTCCGGCCCCTGAGACTATCTTTTCACTGTGAAAAGCAACCTACCAGTGTGTTGAACACACACCTATACCTGGGGAGACCTAAAAAGGACTGACGGGCTGTACCCAAGCCAGTGCCCATATTGTGGTACTGTGCATTTCTCCAGGGAAATGACAGTGCACAAGGGACCTCCCTCTATGCCTCTTCATAATTGCACATTAATTGACAATTATTGCAGTAGAACATTTAGAAAAGGAAACTGGTCCAGTTACTCCAGGTTGCCTCTTAACTCTGCTGATAAGAGCACCCAAAATTCTTCCACCTAAAAGGCGGAAGGATTTCTTTAGGCTGTTGTGGGGTCACACACACAACTGAGGGTGGGCAGGGCAACACACAGGGGTGCTGGGGTTGGAACCCAAGATCCTAAACATGCAGGGCAGAAACACACCTCCACTTTAAGGCCCCATTTAGAAAGTCACAGAGCGTCATTCAATTCCTTTGCAGGCTTTGCAGGTTTTTTTCTTTCTTTTGGGGGGAATGGTTGGCCACACCTGGCGGAGCTCAGGGGTTCCTCCTTGGCTCTGCGCTCAGAAATCGCTCCTGCCAGGCTCGGGGGACCCTATAGGATGCTTGATATCAAACCCGGTCGGCCGGGTGCAAGGCAAACGTCGTACACAACTGGGCTATGGCTCAGAGCTCAAAACTTGGCAGGTTTTTGTCGGGGTGCTCTGGGTAACATGAACTCAGGCTGGCCCGGACGAGCTGCACTGGCTGAGCTCAGTCACGGTCTTTCTGGGGTCGGTCGATGACCGACAGGTCGACTCGCCAGCCCTTCCCGGACCTTTGGCCGGGCACCTCCTCCTCCAGGCAGGTTGCTGGCTCTGTCTCCCAAGTGGACAGAGACCCTGTGAGGTCACCCCTACTCGGGCCCTGTAGGGTTTGGTCCGCTAAGCCCTCCGCCTCTCGGGAGCCCTCAGGGGGACAAAGTCAGGGGCGACCCCATGCCCGCCCTACGCGCACTCATCCATCTGTCTGTCTGACCGTCCGTCCGTTCATC
Organism: Suncus etruscus; assembly: GCF_024139225.1. Classification (NCBI taxonomy): domain Eukaryota; kingdom Metazoa; phylum Chordata; class Mammalia; order Eulipotyphla; family Soricidae; genus Suncus; species Suncus etruscus. The sequence continues at coordinate 4,900,647 of NC_064849.1, read as the reverse complement.
TGTCCATCGGTGTGCCTATCTGTCCGTCCATCTGTCTGTCTGTCCGTACGCCCGTCTGCCTGTCATCAGTTTGTCTGTCGGTCCATCCGTCTGTTATTCCGTCCCTCTGTCCATCTGTCATCGGTTTGTCTGTCCGTCCATCCGTCTGTCAGTCCATCCCTCTGTCCATCTGTCTGTCATCGGTTTGTCTGTCCGTCCGCCCGTCATCGGTTTGTCCGTCCATCCGTCTGTCAGTCCGACCAGCTGTCCATCTGTCTGTCATTGGTTTGTCTGTCCGTCTGCCCGTCATCAGTTTGTCTGTCCGTCCATTTGTCTGTCCATCCGTATGTCCGTCCGCCTGTCTGTCCATCTGTCAGTCCGTCCCTCTGTCCATCTGTCTGTCATCGGTTTGTCTGTCCGTCCGCCTGTCTGTCCGTCTGTCCATCTGTCTGTCCGTCCTCGGTTTGCCTGTCCGTCCGCCCGCGGCCCGCGCCGACCTGGTGGCCGCCTTGGTGAGCACCGGGTAGAGCCGGAGGAGCCGCAGGTACTGGGCGAGCGCCCTAGCGGGGAGCGCCGCGAGCCGGGCCTCGCCGCGCAGCCTGGACGCCCCCGGGGCCATGGCCGAGCTCGCGTCGCTCCCGCCGGGGCCGCCCGCCCATCCCCGTCGGGCCTCCTAGGGCCGCGGCCCGGGGACCGCCTGACATTTCCCCGCCCGCCCGCCCCGCGGCCTTGCGCGCGCCCCGGGCCCATCTCCCCGCTGCGGGCCGCGCCAGGCCGCGCACTTTGCCGCCAGCCCCTGACCCGGCCCTGGACGCGGCGCCGCCCCGCCGGGCCGCCCTCCCTCTCTGCCCTCCCTCCCTGCCCCGCCCCGCCCTGCAGGCCCGGGCGGCTATTGGCGCGGCGCGGGGGCGGGGCGCCGGCGCGGCCTCTGATTGGACGGCGGCCTCTCGCGAGACTTCCGGCTCCCGCGAGACTCCGCGGAGCGCGCCAAATTCCTCGCGGGAAGCCGGCTGCTTGGCTGGCCCGGCCTGGCCTTCCCTTGCCTGTGGCGGCGCTCGGGATGGTGCTGAGGAACAGCGGGAAGCGCCGCGCCGAGCCGGCGGCGGACGGCGAGCCCGCCAGGTGAGGGCGAGCGAGCTCGCGCCCCGGTTCTTCGCCCCGAACTCGAGCCCCGGGCCTGAGGGGGCTTCCGAGGCCCGAGCCGGCCGGTCGCCTGGAGGGATCCCGAGGGCCGCGCGGAAGCCGTGGGGACGCCACGACCCTGGAGACGCCTGGAGGCCTTGCTCACAGCAGTGTGACGGGGGGCTGTGGGGACAGCCCGAGGCTATGCTGACAAGGCTGTCTGTGGTGATGGGAGGCTGCGGTGACCCCAGGCTGCGGTGATGGCAGACTGTGGTGATGCCCGAGGCTTTGATGGCTGGAGGCTGTGGTGACACCCCCGAGGGAGGCTGTGCTGATGGGAGGCTGTGATGATGCCCCTAGGCTTTGATGACTGGAGGCTGTGGTGATGGGAAGCTGTGGTGACACCCCAAGGCTATGCTGACAGAAGGCTGTGGTGATGGGAGGTTGCGGTGACCAGGCTGATGGCAGACTGTGGTGATGCCCGAGGCTTTGACGGCTGGAGGCTGTGGTGATGGGAGGCTGTAGAGACACCCCGAGCCTATGCTGACTGAAGGCTGTGGTGACACCGGGCTGTGCTGATGCCCTGAGACTTTGCTGACTGGAGACTGTGGTGATGCCCTGGCTGTGGTGATGGGAGGCTGTGGTGACACCCCAAGGCTATGCTGACAGAAGGCTGTGATGCCAAGGCTGTGGTGACATTCCGAGGTTGTGCTGATGGGAGGCTGTGATGATGCCCGAGGCTTTGATGGCTGGAGGCTGTGGTGATGCCATGGCTGTGGTGATGCCTCGAGGCTGTGCTGACTGAAGGCTGTGATGCCAAGGCTGTGGTGACACCCCGAGGGAGGCTGTGCTGATGGGATGTTGTGATGATGCCCCAGGCTTTGATGACTGGAGGCTGTGGTGATGGGAAGCTGTGGTGACACCCAGAGCCATGCTGACTGAAGGCTGTGGTGACACCGGGCTGTGCTGATGCCCTGAGGCTTTGCTGACTGGAGACTGTGGTGATGCCCTGGCTGTGGTGATGGGAAGCTGTGGTGACACCCCAAGGCTATGCTGACAGAAGGCTGTGATGCCAAGGCTGTGGTGACATTCCAAGGCTGTGCTGATGGGTGGCTGTGATGATGCCCTGAGGCTTTGATGGCTGGAGCCTGTGGTGATGCCATGGCTGTGGTGACGCCTCGAGGCTATGCTGACTGAAGGCTGTGGTGACACCCCAGGAAGGCTGTGCTGATGGGAGGCTGTGATGATGCCCTGAGACTTTGCTGAGTGGAGACTGTGGTGATGCCCTGGCTGTGGTGATGGGAAGCTGTGGTGACACTCCAAGGCTATGCTGACAGAAGGCTGTGGTGACATTCTGAGGCTGTGCTGATGGGTGGCTGTGATGATGCCCTGAGGCTTTGATGACTGGAGGCTGTGGTGATGGGAGGCTGTGGTGACACCCCAGGCTGTGCTGAGGCTGATGCTGTGACTGTGCTGATGCCCCAAGGCTTTGCTGACAGGCTGCGGTGACTGGTGATGTTGATTCTGTGGTGACGCTGAGGTGACTGGAGGCTGTACTGAGGCTGTGCTAACTGGAGGTTGTGGTGATATGGAGGCTATGGTGACAGGGAGACTGCTAAAGGAGGTCTGTGGTGACAAGGTGTGGCTCCGTGACTCTTGCCCACAACTTTCAGCTCAGCCCCAGCACTAAAGGCTGACCATGCGAGCATGCCCGGGGTGGTCCATACCGACCCCTACACCCCAAAATGGGAAAACTTGGCTCCTGCCAATCTCATTTTCCACGTGGATAAGAAGGAAGAAATCTGAGTGCTGGAGAGCTAGACTAAAGCACTCGCATACCTGCGATCTTGGTTTGAACCCAGTACCTCAGAGGCCCCCTTGGTCACCTCATAGTCAGGACAGAAATTATCCTTGAGCACCATATGGGAGCTCAAAAAAACAAAAGTGAATACAACAACTAAAAAAGCAACTTTCTTTCTTTTCTTTTCTTTTGGCCACACTGGCTGCCCTCAGGGTTACTCCTGGCTTGGAGCTCAGAAATCACTCCTAGTAGGCTGGGAGGGGGCTAAGGGATGTTGAGGATCCAACCTGGTTTCAAGGCCTGCAAGGCAAACAAACTCCCTCCCTGCTGTGATATTGCTCTGGCCCAGTGAGCAGTTTTCTGTGTGCTTAATCTGACTTGAGAAGAGATCAAGAGAGTCCTGCCCCAGTCTTTTTTCCCTCCAATCCTTCTTTTAATGAATTTTGCCATATTTTTCGGTGTGACTTCTGCTGTGTCACCTTGAAACAAGCTGGTGGCTAAGAGTGGTGCTGGTGATGGCATGAACAATGAAGTCTTTCCTTTCAGAGATGATGGCTCCTCTATCTCAGCATTTAAGCGCTTGGAGCGCAGTCAGTGGACTGATAAAATGGATTCTCGATTTGGTTTTGAGAGACTCAAGGAACCCGGTGAGAAAACAGGCTGGCTCATCAATATGCACCCGGTAGGTATCTAGGCTTTTTCTCCATCCCTCTTTTAGTCAAAGAACTTATGCTGTGTAGAGGACGATTTTGTTGGCTAATTCTTCATAATCACTGAATCTCTTTTAGACCGAGATTTTAGATGAAGATAAACGTTTAGTCAGTGCTGTGGATTACTACTTTATTCAAGATGATGGGAGCAGATTTAAGGTAAATTCCTAAAGCTTAAAACTACTCATTCTGGGGCCAGAGATGCTATAGGTGTTAGGGTACTTTGTCTTACCTATGACTGACCTCACATAGGATCCTGTAAGCACCACCAGGTGTGAGCCACAATACCAAAAAATAAAATCAGTAAAACTGCTGTAAAAAAAACTCAGTAAAACTGAGGATGTGATTTAGTGCTAGAGTACATACTTTTCATGGGTGAGAATTTGGATTCAGTCCGTAGCACCATATACACATACACATATTCAAATATTAAAAAAAATACTCAGGGCAGCCGGAGAGATAGCACAGCGGTAGGGCATTTGCCTTAGATGCAGAAGGACTGTTGTTCAAATCTCGGCATCCCATATGGTCCCCGAGCCTGCCAGGAGCGATTTCTGAGCATAGAGCCAGGAGTAACTCCTGAGTGTTGCTGGGTGTGACCCCCCCAAAAAAACCAAAACAAACAAACAACCACTCAGGGTTCTGGACTGATAATACATCTGCAGGTAGGGTGCTTGCTTGCACTCGGCAGACCTGGATTAGGTCCTCAGCATCCCATATAGTCACCTGAGTGCCACCAAGAGGCAAGTGCTTTACCTGTTGTACTCTCATTCTTGTGTTCCACCACTTGAACTATCTTCCTGGCCCCAGGATCATGGGTGCATTGGATCTAGGGTACTCTTGGTTATGACTTCAGCTGGGATACAACTTGGATTCACTACCAGCCCTCATCATTTTTCAATAAATTGTTGACTTATAGGTGTCCTTGCCCTACAAACCGTATTTCTACATTGCGACCAGAAAGGTAAGTGTTCATATAATAATGACATATAACTTGTTCTGTGGCATTCTTTTTTCCAAAGTGGGTGATACGTCCCTCTAGTGAATATGGCAATGATCCAGGAAGCTGGTAATAATAGCCTCAAGTGTAGTTGGAGATGGAGGGGCAGGGGGCCACTGAGTGATTTATTTTTTAAAAAGAAAAGTGGGGTGGTAGCCAAAATAAGTTTGAGAACCTCTGTTGTATGTGAGCTTCACAACTGAAACTACAGAGGCCTTTAGAGAAACAGGCAAGAAAGGAAAAAAGATTTTTATTCATGGAAGGTACTTTCATTCTGTTTCCAATTTAGGGCTGTGAACGAGAAGTTTCATCTTTTCTCTCCAAGAAGTTTCAGGGCAAAATTGCTAAAATAGAAACTGTGCCCAAAGAGGATCTTGATTTGGTGAGTTTCTGACCTAGGATAAATGAGTCTGGGCCCTTCTGTTCATGGGTTGATATTTATAGAAGTCACGCCAGGCCCTGCAGATTGTGGTGGTGGGGTGGGATGAATGGCAGAGCTTTGGCAACATTCTGTTTCCTTTTTTTAGAGAACACTAGTAGCAAAATTTGGACAAGTTGCTTTGGAGTTGCTGACTCTTCACGTATATTAGTTGTTTTCTCCTTGTTTTCTAAGTTTTTTTTTTTTAATAAGTAAAATCTCTCTTCCATAGCCAAATCACTTGGTGGGTTTGAAGCGAAATTACATTAAGCTGTCTTTTAATACTGTGGAGGATCTGGTCCGAGTAAGGAAGGAAATCTCTCCTGCTGTAAAGAAGAACCGTGAGCAAGGCCATACGAGTGAATCCTACACAGCTATGCTTTCCAGGTATACTTCTTTCATAAGCAAAGGGATAGTTGCTCCAAGGACCATTACCATTTCATGTGGTAAAGGATGGTATAGTGGTCTTCGGGTCTTTTTTGGGGGAGTGAGTCCATTTCGGGCAGTGTCAGAGACTGAACCTTATACCACCTGAAAGGCATGCACTGTAACATTAAAGCATTTCCCAAAAACCAAAAAGTGGGGAAAGGGTCCTTTTCAGCTTATCTCAGCTAGGTAGTGATAGTGGTGCTCTGCCTTTGTGTTGGAACTCTGTTGTTTGTCTCTGAGCTTCCTATAAGATTTGAGCTAGAGCAGTTCAAAGAGCTGGAGTGCATGCTTTGCATATAAGAGACCCAAGTTAAAAAAAAAGACTGGGGGCCAGAGAGATAGCACAGTGGTAGGGTGTTTGCCCTAGACCCAGAAAAATGGTGGTTGGAATCCCAGCATCTCATATGGTCCCCTGAGCCTACCAGGAGTGATTTCTGAGTGTAGAACCAGGAGGAACCCCTAAGTGCTGCCGGGTGTGATCCAAAAACCAAAAGAAAGAAACCCAAGTTGGGTTTTTTGATTTGTTTGTTGTTTCGGCCACACTCGGTGGATGTGCAGGGGTCACTCCTGTCCATGCGCTCAGAAATTGCTCCTGGCTTGGAGGACTATATGGGACACCGGGGGATCAAACCGTGGTCTGTCCTAGTATAGTGCGCGCAAGGCAGATGCCTTACTGCTTGCACACCGCTCTGGCTCTGAGACCCAAGTTTTTGTTTTTTTTTTTTGTTTTTTTGGGTTTTTTTTTTTTTTTTTTTTTGTGGTTTTTGGGTCATACCCAGCAGTGCTCAGGGGTTACTCCTGGCTCCATGCTCAGAAATTGCTCCTGGCAGGCACAGGGGACCATATGGGACACCGCCGGGATTCGAACCGATGACCTTCTGCATGAAAGGCAAATGCCTTACCTCCATGCTATCTCTCTGGCCCCTCCAAGTTTTGTTTTTTTTTTGTTTTTGTTTTTCTTTTGGGCCACACCTGGCGTTGCTCAGGAGTTACTCCTGGCTGTCTGCTCAGAAATAGCTCCTGGCAGGCACGGGGGACCATATGGGACACCGGGATTCGAACCAACCACCTTTGGTCCTGGATCAGCTGCTTGCAAGGCAAACGCCGCTGTGCTATCTCTCTGGGTCCGAGACCCAAGTTTTATGCCTGGGACCATGTTGTCCTCAAACACTGAACCAGGAGTAGCCCTATAGTACTGCTGGTGTGGCCTCCAAATTGGAAAAAAAAGATGGTCACTAATAAGTTGCTCTTATATGTTGTAGCGTTCTGCAAGGAGGCAATGTAATTGTAGATGAAGAGGAAACTTCTAAGAAGATTGTTGACCAGTTGGACAACATTGTGGACATGAGGGAGTATGACGTGCCTTATCACATCCGCCTTTCCATTGACCTGAAGATCCATGTGGTAAGTTCTGAACAGGCAGGGTAGTGAGAGATAAATCTGTAGTGATGTCAACTTTCTGCACAAGAATATTTCTTTAACACAATCCATGTCTCAAAGGCTCATTGGTACAATGTAAAATACCGAGGAAGTGCCTATCCTGTGGAAATTTTCCGTCGAGATGATCTTGTGGAACGACCAGTAAGTACCAGTTGCATTTGTTCCATACTAAATTGTCTGTCTTTCAATTCATCACTTCCTCTCCCCAGGCCCTACCTTCTTTCTTTTAGAAGATTGTGGTGATTGGACACTTGGAACTGACTTGTTTTACAGTTTTTCTTTTTGCTTTCATCTTTTTCTTTGTTTTAAATTCCTATTCTTAGGGGCCAGAGTGACAGTGCAGCAGGTAGGGTTTTTGCCTTACATGCAGCTGAACCCACCTCCATTTATGATCCCTTGATCCCCACCAAAAATGACCACTATGTACAGAGCCAGGAATAAGTCTGAGCACCACTGGATATGGCCCCAAAACAAAAAAAAATTATTTTCAGCTCTTAAAATTTAAATTCACCAACAAAGAATAAGCCAGGAACATTCCTAAATACCTCACCCTAAGCCCAAAAACCTATGAGAACTCTAGGACCAGGTAGATAGCTCAAGTGACTGAGCACATGCCTAGTTTGTGCAAGGTTTGCATTTCGGTTTTGGACCACAGCTAGCAGTGCTCAGGAACTATTACTAGCTCAGTGTTTGACAATTGCTCAAGCCAGTGTTCAGGAGACCATGTAGCACTAGCCCTGAGAAAACAAAAAGAAACAAAGCAAAATGAACTCTTTTTTTTTTTTTTGGGGGGGGGGTTAGGCCATACCCAGTGACGCTCAGGGGTTACTCCTGGCTGTGCGCTCAGAAATCCTTCTGGGCCCGGAGAGATAACACAGCGGTGTTTGCCTTGCAAACAGCCGACCCAGGACCAAAGGTGGTTGGTTCGAATTCCAGTGTCCCATATGGTCCCCCTGTGCCTGCCAGGAGCTGTTTCTGAGCAGACAGACAAGTGTCACCCTGAGCAACGCCAGGTGTGACCCAAAAACCAAAAAAAAGAAAAGAAAAGAAATCACTTCTGCCTTGGGGACCATATGGAACGTGGGGGGAATCAAACTGTGGTCTGTTCTATGTTAGCCTCATGCAAGTCAAATGCCCTGCAGCTTATACCACCGCTCCTGCCCCGCAAAATGAACTTTTTAATTGGCTGAGTATAGTACAAAATAGCATATTTTTACTTTATTACTGTGCATCGTCATGTGACATCACTATTTGAAGCTAAACTAGATCTGAATTTTTCTTTTCTTTCTTTTTTTTGTTTTGGGACCACACCCAGTGGTGCTCATGGTTATTCCTGACTATGCACTTAGGAATTACCCCTGATAGTGATGGGGGATCAAACCAGGTCAGTTGTGAGTAAATCAAGTGTCCTACCCACTATACTATTTCTTCAGCTCAGATCTGAATATTTAAGGGAAAGATTGGCTTTGATTTGGGTATCTGGCATAAAATGATGTGAAAGTAGCTATATAACTGGAAGACATGGCTTAAGGAAATTTTTATGGTCTTTGAATACTTTGTGCTCAATATTTTGATGTCTAATATGATAAAGGTTTGTGATAAAAGTCAACATGAGTGAATGCATTTTAGACTGTGTAGAGTTTTGTAACTCTAGACTTTTTATATGACCAGGTCTTGCCTTTTTTGTGTATGTATTTAACTTTTTATACCATCAGTAAACCATGAAACTCTGATGTAGGTTAGTCGGTCTAGTATATCTGTTCTAAATTTAGAATCTTTCGGGGCCGGAGAGGTGGTGCTAGAGGTAATGTGTATCTGCCTTGCAAATGCTAGCCAAGGAAAGACCGTGCTTCGATCCCCCAGCATCCCATATAGTCCCCCCAAGCCAGGGGTGATTTCTGAGCGCTTAGCCAGGAGTAGCCCCTGAGCATCAAACGGGTGTGGCCCAAAAACAACAACAACAACAACATTTAGAATCTTTCCTAGTAGTAACTCAACTCTACTTAGTTTCCAGGCCCCGCTTGGTTTGTGGCTAGCATTTTTCTGTGGAAGTGGGAGTGCATCAGGTTGGGTCAATGCTTGAGTGGGCAGTTTAGTACTTTGATGCTACTGCCTGTATTTTTTGTTTGTTTGTTTGTTTGTTTTGGCTAGACCCTGCAGCGCTCAGGGGTTACTCCTGACTTTGTTCAGAAATTTCCCCTGGCTCGGGGGACCATATGAGATACTGGGGATCAAACCTGCATCCGTCCTGCGTCAGCCATGTGCAAGGCAAAAGCTCTACCACTGTGCTGCCACTCCAGCCTCTACTGCCTGCATTATTTAGGGGGTCAATGTGATATCTGGGATTGAACTGAAATGTAATTAGGTGTATGCAAGGCAAGCACCTTAGTCCCTATTATTTGTCCCCAAATTTATGGTTGACTTCATGCTTGGATTTTGTCATTAGGATCCTGTAGTTTTGGCATTTGACATTGAGACGACCAAGCTGCCTCTCAAGTTTCCTGATGCTGAGACTGACCAGATTATGATGATTTCCTATATGATTGATGGTCAAGTGAGTGGGAACTTCTGGGGAATTAAATTCTGGGACAAGGGAGCATGACTGATTCCCAAATCATATGTGTCTTCTTGTTAATGTTTTTAGGGTAAACATGAGTGGAATCCAAGAGTAAGCTAAGTAGGCTATTTTGATGTTCTTTGTGCTCCTTCAATAGAGAGTTGAAACATTTATAAGTTTAGGTGGTGTGTCTCTTCTTGGGGAGAATTCACATAAATTCAGTATGCTTCTGAGACTTCTGCACTAAGAGTTTTTATACTTGAAAAGTCTAGCTTTTGGCTGTGAAGATGGCTAAGGACTAGAGTGTTTATTATGCAATTTAGCAAATGGTCTCTGAGCATTGCCAGGAGCAATCCCTAACTAAGCCAAGTATAATCCCCAAACTAAATTCTTCAATTTGTATCAATTCATAAGTTCTGCTAACCATTTCCTCAGGGTTATCTCATCACCAATAGAGAGATTGTTTCAGAAGATATTGAAGATTTTGAGTTCACCCCCAAGCCAGAATATGAAGGACCCTTCTGTGTCTTCAATGAACCAGATGAGGTAAAGAAATCTTTCTTGGAAACTGCCTTGCATTTGAGGTAGAATGGAAAGGAACAGTACATTAACTCTTTTATATATCTTGTTTGGCTTTTGGGCCACACCTCGTGGTGCTCAGGGTTACTCCTGGCTCTGTTTCAGAAATTGCTTGGGGAATCATATGGGATGCCAGGGATGGAACCCAGGTCAACTGCGTGCAAGGCAAATGCCCTACCTGCTGTGCTATGGCTCCAGCCTCTCTCTCTTTTTTTTTTTTTTTTTTCTTTCTTTTTTTTGTGGTTTTTGGGTCACACCCGGCAGTGCTCAGGGGTTGCTCCTGGCTCCATGCTCAGAAATTGCTCCTGGCAGGCACGGGGGACCACATGGGACGCCAGGATTTGAACCGATGACCTCTTGCATGAAAGGCAAACGCCCTACCTCCATGCTATCTCTCCAGCCCCTCCAGCCTCTCTTTTATATATTCTGCTGGCCTTGGTTTTATGGTGGGACACCCCTCTCTGGGTTTTGTGGGGGGGGGGGGGCTGTTTTTTTTTTTTTTTTTTTTTGACCATTTACTGTACACATTTGATTTGATTTGATTTTGGATTTTTGGGCCACACCTAGTTATGCTCAGGGGTTATTCATGGCTATGTGCTCAGAAATCGCTCCTTGCTTGTGGGACCTATGAGACACTGGGGATCAAAACAGTCTGTCCTAGGTTAAATACCCTGCCGCTTGCACCACTGCTCTGGCCCCAGCTTAAGCTATTTTTTTTTTGGGGGGGGGCCACACCCAGCATTGCTCAGGGGTTACTCCTTGCTGTCTGCTCAGAAATAGCTCCTGGCAGGCACGGGGGACCATATGGGACACCGGGATTCGAACCAACCACCTTAGGTCCTAGATCGGCTGCTTGCAAGGCAAACACCGCTGTGCTATCTCTCCGTGCCCTCAGAAGTTAACTTAAACAGCAAACCTAGTTGTTTTTGTTTTGTTTTGTTTTGTTTTGGTTTTTGGTTTTTGGGTCACACCTGGCAGTGCTCAGGGGTTACTCCTGGCTCCATGCTCAGAAATCACTCCTGGCAGGCTCAGGGGACCATATGGGACACAGGGATTTGAACCAATGACCTTCACACGAAAGGCAAACGCCTTACCTCCATGCTATCTCTCCGGCCTCGTAAACCTAGTTTTAGTCATAAAGTTGTTCTTAGTAGCTGTGTCTGCATGGGACTAGTAACCAATAACTATCTTTAGAGAAAATCTTATCCTTTTCTTGCATACCTTCCTTCCCATGTATGTAACAGACTCTCTGTTTCACATCCAGCTGTCCACATTGCTATCTTAACACCCTTAGCTCTAATGTTAACAACAGTTCCACACACATCATCACTCTGCTTATTAAAAGATTCTTCAGTGAGGGATAGTAGTGTCTCCTGTCTGAAGATCACTTCATCTCTGCTATTTATTCAAATGTCGTTATCCTCCTTGTTTTTTTTTCTCTCATCTTCCCACATATACTTAATATTATTTTTAAGTGAGTAGGCATTAAATTCCTAGATGGCCGAGCAATAGCACAGTAGGTAGGGCATTTACCTTGCAAGTGGCTGACCTGGCTTCAATTCTTTTTTTTTTTTTTGGTTTTTGGGCCACACCTGGCATTGCTCAGGGGTTACTCCTGGCTGTCTGCTCAGAAATAGCTCCTGGCAGGCACGGGGGACCATATGGGACACCGGGATTTGGACCAACCACCTTAGGTCCTAGATCGGCTGCTTGCAAGGCAAACGCCGCTGTGCTATCTCTCCGGGCCCTGGCTTCGATTCTTGGCATCCCATATATAGTCCCGTAAATCTACCAGGAGTATGAGCACCGCTAGGTGTGTGGACCTCAAATAAATAGATGAATTCCTAGAAAAATGGATGTTGGTTAAAAAGAGTTTAAAAGGGGCCAGAGAGACAGCATGGAGGTAAGACGTTTGCCTTTCATGCAGAAGGTCATTGGTTCAAATCCCGGCATCCCATATGGTCCCCTGTGCCTGCCAGGAGCAGTTTCTGAGCATGGAGTCAGGAGGAACCCCTGAGCACTGCCGGGTGTGACCCAAAAACCACACAAAAAAACAGAGTTTAGGGGCTGGGTAGGTGGCGCTGGAGGTAAGGTGCCTGCCTTGCAAGCGCTAGCCAAGGAAGGACCGCGGTTCGATCCCCCGGCGTCCCATATGGTCCCCCCAAGCCAGGGGCGATTTCTGAGCACATAGCCAGGAGTAACCCCTGAGCGTCAAACGGGTGTGGCCCAAAAAACAAAAACAAAACAAAACAAAAAAAAAACAGAGTTTAAAAGTCTTCAACTGGGCTTGGAGAGATAGCGCAGCGGCTATCTCTTGCCTTGCAAGCAGCCGATCCAGGACCAAAGGTGGTTGGTTCGAATCCCGGTGTCCCGTATGGTCCCCTGTGCCTGCCAGGAGCTTTTTCTGAGCAGACAGCCAGGAGTAACCCCTGAGCATCACCGGATGTGGCCCCAAAAAAAAAGTCTTCAACTGGGGGCTGAAGAGATAGAATAGCAGTAGGGCATTTGCCTTGCATGCAGAAGAACAGTGATTCGAATCCCGGCATCTCATATGGTCCCCCAAGCCTGCCAGGGGCAATTTCTGAGCATAGAGCCAGGAGTAGCCCCTGAGCATTGCTGGAGAGATAGCATAGAGGTAGGGCATTTGCCTTGCATGCAGAAAGATGGTGGTTCGATTCCTGGCATCCCATATGGTCCCCTGAGCCTGCCAGGAGCAGTTTCTGAGCATAGAGCCAGGAGTAACCCCTGAGTGCTGCTGGGTGTGACCCAAAAACCAAAAAAAAAAAAAAAAAAAAGGCTTCAACTGGGGCCAAAGAGAGATAGAACATACAAGAGATAAACATGCAAGGTGTTTGCCTTGCACGAAGTCAATTCAGAACGAATGGGGGTTTGAGTCCTGGCATCCCATATGGTCTCCCAAGCCTGCCGGGGCAATTTCAGTGTAGAGCTAGTATTAACCCCTGAGTGCTGCCGGGTGTGACCCTAAAGCCAAAAAACAAAAACAGCAACAATAGAAAGTCTTCAACTATATCCAGCTTAGAGAAAAGCTGTAGGTTTGCCTGCCAAGTTTTGTTTTTTGTATTTTTTTGGAGGGGGGTTACTCCTGGCTCTACATTCAGAAGTTGCTCTGGCAAGTTTCAGGGACCATATGGGATGCTGGGAATTGAACTGAAGTCCATCGAGGGTTGGCCTCATGCAAGGCAACCGCCCTACTGCTGTGCTATCATTCCGACCCTGTTATTTTTTTTAAATAGAAAATCCATTGGCCAGAGTGGTGGCACAGCAGTAGGGTGTTTGCCTTGCATGCAGCTGACCTAGGACAGACCACTGTTCGATCCCGGCGTCCCATATGGTCCCCCAAACCAGGAGCGATTTCTGAGTGCATAGCCAGGAGTAACCCCTGAGCGACATCAGGTGTGGCCCAAAAACAGAAAAAAAAAAAGACAATCCCCTGACTAATACGATTCTTTTAATGCAGGTTCACCTTATCCAAAGGTGGTTTGAACATGTTCAAGAGACCAAACCTACCATCATGGTCACCTACAATGGGGACTTTTTTGACTGGTGAGTCTAATGTCTTACTTGTGAGTAACTAATATTTGAGTGGCTAGAAAGATAGTGCAGCAGTTGGGTTTAAAAGGTCTGCATGCAGCAGACCTGGGTTCAATCTCCAGCATCCTATATTGTCTCCTGAGCCCACCAGGAGTGATTTCTGAGTGCAGAACCAGGAATAATCCCTGAGGACTACCAGGTATGACCCAAAAACAAGGGTTTGAAAATGAATGCGGCTTGACAATGGGGTATGTCTAATATTAATGATACAGGTAGAAACAGTATTGCAAGTCATGGTGCCTAAAAGGAAAAAGGGGAAAGAGTATAAGGAAAATGCCATAGAGTAGGGAAGGAGGGCTGGAAATTGAGGTCATTGATGACAAGAAATGAACACTGTTGAAAAAATGCTTGTTAGAATGTTGTATGAGAAACACCATCAACAACTTTAATCTGTATCTTATGTTGAATCAATTAAAAACAACAAAAGGGCTGGAGAGATATCATGGAGGTAGAGCATTTACCTTGCATGCTAAAGGACGGTGGATTTCTTTTTTTTTGGGGTGTGTGTGTTATGGTTTTAGGGTCACACCCAGCAGTTGCCAGGAGTTACTCCTGGCTCTCTGCTTAGAAATCGCTCCTGGAAGGCACAGGGGACCATATGGGATGCCGAGATTTGAACCTTCGTTGGTCCTGGGTCAGCCGCTTACAAGGCAAACGCCCTACCGCTGTGCTATCTCTCCGGCCTCCAGGAGCGATTTCTGAGTGTAGAGCCAGGAGTAACCCCTGAGCACTGCTGGATGTGACCCAAAAACCAAAAATGATAACAACAACCAAAAAAGTACATGTAGGGGCTGGAGAGATAGCACAGCAGTAAGGTGTTTGTGGCCAATACAGGACGGACCCCAGTTCGAATCCTGTCATCCCGTATAGAACTCTGAGCCTGACAGGAGTGACTTCTGAGCCCAGAGCCAAGAGTAACCTCTGAGCGCCACCGGGTGTGACCCAACCAACCCCCCACCCCCACTCCCGTAAAAAGAAAAAATGTACACAGAAATGGTGAGAATAAGGGATAGTACGGCAGATAGGGCATTTTGCCTTGCTATGCAGCTGACCCCTGTTCAATCTCCACCATTCCATATGGTCCCAAGAGTAATCTCTAAGCATTGCTGGTTGTGTTCCAAAATCCCTCAACCCAGAAAAAAAAAAGAAAAGGAATAGTGAAAATAGGGGGGAAGGGGCCGGGCGGTGGCGCTGGAGGTAAGGTGCCTGCCTTGCCTGCGCTAGCCTAGGACAGACCGCGGTTCGATCCCCCAGCGTCCCATATGGTCCCCCAAGAAGCCAGGAGCAACTTCTGAGTGCATAGCCAGGAGTAACTCCTGAGCGTCACAGGGTGTGGCCCAAAAACCAAAAAAGAAAAAAAAAGAAAATAGGGGGGAAATGGAAGAAAGTGGGGAGCCATACTTTGACTCAAGTGGGCTTTTCATCGCTTTTGACAAAAGATCTGTGTGAGGAGGAAACCTCTCAGGGTAGTCTTCCCTGCTTGTGAGGGATAATAGACCTTCTTTATTCCGTAGGCCATTTGTGGAAGCCAGAGCAGCTGTCCATGGGTTAAGCATGTACCAGGAGATAGGCTTCCAGAAGGACAGCCAGGGGGAATACAAGGCGACTCAGTGCATCCACATGGACTGTCTCAGGTAGGTCTGATGGCCAGGGTATGAGTGCCTGAGTGTACCCATGTATACTGTCACAGCTTGCCTGCAGCATGGGCTGTGTCCTGGAGACTTCTTTTGGAATAGAGGAAGAGATCTGGACCACACCCAGCAATGTTTAAGAGTTAGTCTTAGTTCACAGGGCCGGAGCGGTGGCGAATTTCGGTAATATGCCTGCAGTTTGATCCCCCGGCACCCTATATGGTCCCTCAGGCCAGGAGGGAGCGATTTCTGAGCGCAGAGCCAGGAGTAACCCCTGAGTGTCACCGGGTGTGGCCCCCCACCCCCCAAAAAAGAGTCTTAGCTCTGTAATCAGGGCAATGCCAAGGATCAAACTTGGGTAAGGTACGTGCCAGGCAAGCGCTTTAACTATTTCTGCAGCCCCTTGGAGACACTGGTCCTGTCTCCAGTCTCTCAGGGATGGAAGGAAATCTTAGTAAAACAGCTCCTCTCACCTAAGGGCAAAATGGTACCACCTCCCAAGGGATGTGCTGCCTTTCGTGTTATCATTCATTTTAGTGTACAACCATATGTTGGTATCATGCTTTCAGATGGGAAAGCCAGACGAGAATGGAAGGCCTGGCAGTGTGTGTTCCCACTTGTACAGAACAACTAGAGAGCCATGGTCTGCCATATACTGTACAGTCTTTTCTTGCCTCAAGAAGTGGATTTATCTTGTGTATTTAAAGCTTGATCTATTCTGTTTCCTTTGCATTGTAGCTGAGGACAGGTCAGATGGACAGAGGTGGTTGAGATGTTTAGGAAGTGATGAGCTGGATATCTACATTTCTGGGATAGGGAACACAAGTTCTTGGGGTCTGGGATGGGCTCCTGAGATAATAGGCAGAGCTCAAGTGAATATACAAGGAGCCTGAAGGGCAGTCTTAGAGAGTGCCCAGATCCATGGACATAAAGATAATGGGGTCATTGCATTTAGATTCTGATGCAAACTGGGTGGTCAGTATACTCTCAAAAAGGAAGCCAGAGAGGTAGTACAGTGGGTAGGTTGCTTGCCTTGCATGCAGCCAATCTAGGTCCAATTCTTGGCATCCCCTATGATTCCCTGAGCTTGCCAAGAGTGAATCCTGAACACAGCCAGGGTAAGCATCACCGAGTGAGGTCTTTTGGATGTAATGTTTGAGAGTGGGGCTTTTCCAGGGTAGAGGGTTATGGGGATACTGGAGCAAAAGGGAAAAACGTGGATGAGGGGAGGCAAAGGGACTTGAGTTTGTTTGGACTGAGTGGTTTTCTGAAGAGGGGAGGCCTATTGACAGGGACCTGGGAGGAAGAGAAGAACAAGGCAGGCACTGGCCAGCTGCAGAGCATCTGGTAGGGATCTACTCATCAGGTTTCTCTGTGAGACCAGAGAGAAAGCAGGACTGATGGCCAAAAGCCTAGCTCTGTCATCTTTGCATTTCTGTATACTTCTAAAATGAACTGGATCAGGTATGCAAGACCTGCATTTTGTAGGGTCTCATAGTTTGTTTTTGAGGATCTTGTTTGGATGTTCCCTGATCTGGGTTCAGCTTTGCTGCATTTTATTTTTGGGGGGGGGGGGTCACACCCGGCAGTACTCGGGTTATTCCTAGCTCTACGCTCAGGAATCGCCTCTGGCAGGCACGGGGGACCATATGGGATGCCGGGGTTCGAATCACCGTCCTTCTGGATGCAAGGCAAGCCTTACTTACCTCCATGCTATCTCTCCGGCCCCAGCTTTGCTGCTTTTCAAGAATTCTGAGGCTTTATCTTGGAATCATTTCTGATCTTTGCTCTTATTTTTGTTCTTAGGTGGGTAAAGAGGGACAGTTACCTTCCTGTGGGGAGCCACAACCTCAAGGCAGCTGCCAAAGCCAAGCTGGGCTATGACCCCGTGGAGCTGGACCCTGAGGACATGTGCCGTATGGCCACAGAGCAGCCCCAGGCATGTGTGTCTCTTTGCTTGTGTTCATCTTAAATCTGGTTTCTGTCCTGCACATACCTCATTGACATTACTCTTCCCTCCTCAGACTTTAGCCACATACTCAGTGTCAGATGCTGTGGCCACATACTACTTGTATATGAAGTATGTGCACCCCTTCATATTCGCCCTGTGCACCATTATTCCCATGGAGCCCGATGAGGTCAGTGTGTTGTCCTCCCGTGCTGTTACTTTGTGTAGGTGCTGGTCTTGGGCAGCACACGGGGTTGTTGGTGTCTGGTTCAAAGCCTGGTGTTTCCCTTGTAGGTGCTGCGGAAGGGCTCTGGGACCTTGTGTGAGGCCCTGCTGATGGTGCAGGCTTTTCATGCCAACATCATCTTTCCCAACAAGCAGGAACAGGAGTTCAACAAGCTGACTGATGATGGCCATGTACTGGACTCTGAGACCTATGTTGGTGGCCATGTGGAAGCCCTTGAGTCAGGCGTGTTCCGCAGTGACATACCCTGCCGTTTCAGGATGGTGCGCTCCTGCCGGGTGGGATCTAAAAACTGAAAGGACCAAAGAAACCTTGCCCAATGAGCTTCTTCACATGTCCTATCTGGGCTCCCTTGTAGGGTTAAACAGCTCCTTCCAACCATTCTCTACAGCATCTCACTTGAGGTGAACTGGTGCTGCAAGAGCATCCTCCCTTCTCATTGTGTCCTCTTGTTTGCTAGAATCCTGCTGCCTTTGACTTCCTGCTGCAGCGGGTGAACCAGACCGTGCGACATGCTGTGGAGGAGGAGGAGAAAGTGCCCATAGAGGAGGTCACAAACTTTGAAGAGGTAATGCCCCAGATAGAGGAACAGTAGTCAAAAGAGTTGACATTCAGTCCAAGAACTTGCTTCTCTGGTAGCATAATTATTATATCCTGCTGTGTACTGATGCTTGGGCACCCTACACTGTTACTGTTATTGCTGCTTCTAAGGTGGACATGGTGCATACACTTTACTTGTGATGCTCACACATTCTTTTTGTGCATTTGGATTTTTGTGCCACATTGAGTGGTGCTCAAAACTTACCAGTGGCTCTGTGGTCAGGGATCATTTCTTGTTTAATTTTTTTTTTTTTTTGGGGGGGCGCATTTGAGTCACACCCGGCACCACTCAGGATTTCCTCCTGGCTCTGTGCTCAGAAATTGCTCCTGGCTGGTTTGGGGGACCATATAGGGTGCCGGAAGTCCAACCACCGTCCATCCCAGGTCAGCTTCGTGCAAGGCAAACGCCCTACCGCTGTGCTGTCTCTCTGGCCCCAAGGGATCATTCCTGATGAACTATGGAACCATAGAAAGTGCTGAGATCTGGGCTGGAGTGATAGCATGGAGGTAAGGTGTTTGCCTTTCATGCAGAAGGATGTGGTTCAAATCCCGACATCCCATATGGTCCCCTGTGCCTGCCAGGGGCAATTTCTTAGTGTGGAGCTGGGAGTAACCCCTGAGCGCTGCTGGGTATGACCCAAAAACCAAAAACCAAAAAAAAAAAAGAAAGAAAGAAAGTACTGAGATCTTGGTTGTGTGCAAGAGAGGTACCTTAACCACTGTCCTCTCTCAGACTCACTCATTTTGGCGGAGCACACAGTGTTGCTGAGGGCTTACTTCTGGCTCTTGGCTCAGGAGACCATATGGGGTACCAAGGATTAAACCCAGTTCAGATGCATGGAAGGAAAAGGCTCTACATGCTGTACTGTGTCTCCAGTCCCTATTTTATTTTATTTTATTTTATTTTATTTATTTATTTATTTATTTATTTTTGTGGTTTTTTGGGTCACACCCGGCAGTGCTCAGGGGTTATTCCTGGCTCCAGGCTCAGAAATTGCTCCTGGCAGGCACAGGGGACCATATGGGGCGCCGGGATTCGAACCGATGACCTCCTGCATGAAAGGCAAACGCCTTACCTCCATGCTATCTCTCCGACCCCCCAGTCCCTATTTTATTAGTTGAGTTGGTCAGTGAGGATCACTCTTATTTGTTGTCTTGCTGATACAGAGGTGGCTGTGATGTGTTCAGAAATAGTTGCTCTGGGGCCATATGTGTAACCAGGTGTGGCACAAAGGAAAATATTATCTAATTGCTTGCCGAGAATCTTGGTAAACACAGAACTAAAGGACTTTTTTGTTGTTAGCTTTTTGTTTTGGGGCCACACCTGGCAGCGCTCCAGAAGCCCATGTCCAATGCAAGCATCAACTTTGGGTTGGTATCATGCAAATTAAATGCCCTACCCAGTACTATCGCAATAGCCCCATTAAAGAACTCTGTTGACCATGGGGCCGGTGAGATGGCATGAAGGCGGGTGTTTGCCTTGCATGCAGAAGGCATCCCATATGGTCCCCTGAGCCTGCCAGGAGCGATTTCTGAGCAGAAAGCCAGGAGTAACCCCTAAGCGCCGCTGGTTTGCCCAAAAACAAAAAAAGAAAAAAAAGAACTCTGTAGACCAGTTTATGTAAGACAGTCAATATATTAAATTATCTAAGCAGTGTTATTGCATTAACTCCTAGACATAGTAATTATTGAATTTTGCTTGCATATTGTATAAAATAAACTAATTGAATGAGTTCATTCCTAATGGTTTGACTTATTAGTATTGTTTTAGGAGAGTGAATAAAAATACATTACTGTCTGAAGTAAATTTAACTATTATCCTTAGTTCCATAACTTTTGGGTGTTTTTAGTTGTTGTTTGTTTGTTTCTGCCACACCTGGTGGCAGTCAGAGGTTAATCCTGACTGTACTCAGGAGTTACTCCTGGTGGACTTGGGACCAGATGGTCCTAAGCTGGGGATGCTGGGGATTGAACCTAGCTCAGCTGCATGCAATTGAAACATCCTGCCAACTGTACTATTTTTCCAGCCCTGACTTTTTGAGTTTTTAGGATTTTTTTTTTTTTTTTTTGTGAAGGGGAATAGGAGATCTGGAGTCATTACTATACCCAGCAGCCAAGGACCTGCTGCATATAAGATAAGCACCTTAACCTCTTACTATCTCTCTAGCCCCCTAGAGCCGTAGTCTTGTTTGTTTCCTTTTGTTGTTGTTGTTTTTTATTTTGGGGGCCAAACCCAGCAGTGCTCAGGGGTTACTCCTGGATCTCTGCTCAGAAATCATTTCTGGGGGGCCAGAGAGATAGCATGGAGGTAAGGCATTTGCCTTGCATGCAGAAGGTCGTTGGTTCAAATCCTGGCATCCCATATGGTCCCCTGAGCCTGCCAGGAGCGATTTCTGAGCATAGAGCCAGGAGTAAACCCTGAGCGCTGCCAGGTGTGACACAAAAAAACAAAAAAAAGAAAAAAAGAAATTGCTCCTGGCTGGCATGGGGACCATATGGGATGCTAGGATTCGAGCCACCATTGGTCCAGGGTCAGCCGCTTGCAACGCAAACGCCCTACCACTGACTGTGCTATCTCTCCGGCCCCTTGTTTGTTTCCATTTATATTGGTTTTCTTTCTTTTTCTTTCTTGTTTTGGATTTTGGGCCACACCTGGTGACGCTCAGGGGTTACTCCTGGCCATGCGCTCAGAAATCCCTCTTGGCATGGGGCCGGAGTGATGGCACGGAGCAGTAATGTGTCTCCTTGTCAACGCTAGCCTAGGACGGACCAAGGTTCGATCCCCCGGTGTTCCATATGGTCCCCCAAGCCAGGAGCAATTTCTGAGCACATAGCCAGGAGTAACCCCTGAGAGTCACTGGGTGTGACCCCCCCAAAAAAAAAAGTCACTCCTGGCTTGGGGGACCTTATGGGATGCTGGGGGTTCGAACCATGGTCCATCCTAGGCTAGCGCGAGCAAGTCAGATGCCTTACCCTTTATGCCACTGCTCCAGCCCTATTTTGGTTTTCTTGACGTTGTTTGTTTTGTTTTGAGGCTGGTATTCTCCTGGTATATAACTGATAGGCTGATATATACCTGATATTCTCAGGGACTACATCTGGCTCTAATCTATCACTCCTTGTGGTCCTTCATTCCTGGTGGTCTTCGGGATTGAACCCAGATATGGATTTAAATCGACCACATATCTTACACATTGTACTTTAAGTACAGCCTACTTTCTTTTGTTTGTTTTTGTTATTGTCCACACCTATTGGTGTTCTTTTACTTCTGGCTGTATACTCGGGAATTACTGTTGGTGGGTTTTGGGGGACCATCTGAGATACCAGGGATCAAATCTGGACCAGCGTCAGGCAAGGCAAATGCCCTACCTTCTGTACTGTCACTCCAGCCTCATTGACCCACTGTTTTACCATCATTTCCCAATCTCAGAAGTTCTGGGGTGGAGGCTGTTTTCTCATTAAGGCTGTCTACTGTCATGTACTCCATTGCCTGTGGCTAGCAGTCATTGTCTAGGCCTGATATGCTTCTTCACTGGATACCCTTCAAAGTTTAATCCTGGTCCCTAGCATCCACTTTTGTCCTTTCTCTACAGGTGTGTGATGAGATTAAGGCTAAACTCACCTCCTTGAAAGATATTCCTAATCGAATTGAGTGTCCTCTCATATACCACTTGGATGTGGGAGCTATGTACCCCAACATCATTCTTACCAACCGCCTACAGGTGAGTCAGAATAGCATCCCTGAATGGATTGTTCTGCTGACCCCTGATGCGT
This sequence comes from Suncus etruscus, assembly GCF_024139225.1. Taxonomy (NCBI): domain Eukaryota; kingdom Metazoa; phylum Chordata; class Mammalia; order Eulipotyphla; family Soricidae; genus Suncus; species Suncus etruscus. The sequence continues at coordinate 4,878,803 of NC_064849.1, read as the reverse complement.
GCCCCTCACCACACTCCTCTTCCGCCTGTAGCCCTCTGCCATGGTGGACGAGGCTACCTGTGCTGCCTGTGACTTCAATAAGCCTGGAGCGAACTGCCAGCGAAAGATGGCCTGGCAGTGGAGAGGAGAGTTCAGTGAGTGCCACCTGGGGTGGGGCTGCTCTGCAAAAAGCAGAACAGTCTGTCATGCACTCCTCTATGTCCTCTCCTAGTGCCAGCCAGTCGCAGTGAGTACCATCGGATCCAGCACCAGTTAGAATCAGAGAAGTTCCCTCCCCTGATCCCAGAGGGCCCAACCCGTGCCTTTCATGAGCTATCTCGTGAGGAGCAGGCTAAATATGAGAAGAAGAGACTGGCAGGTAAGAAGCCGGGTAGATCATAGCTCTGCACACATCCTTTCCTGGGCATACCTGGGCTGTGCGACTGCTGTCTAGTTGAGCCAGAATGAATCCCTATGAGCACATTCTTCCCATATCTCCCTTTCCTTTTTTCTTGGTCACTGAGGGTTCAGATGCCAACTCTCCCATTTTGTAGTTGACCTTCCCCTGTTACAAAAACTGCAGCTCAAAGAATCGGAACAATGGGGGCCGGAGAGATAGCATGGAGGTAAGGCGCTTGCCTTTCATGCAGGAGGTTATTGGTTCAAATCCCGGCATCCCATATGGTCCCCCATGTCTGCCAGGAGCAATTTCTGAGCCTGGAGCCAGGAATAACCCCTGAACACTGCAGGGTGTGACCCAAAAACCACACACACAAAAAAAGAAAGAACAGGAACAATGGTACAGTGGGAAGGATGCTTGCCTTGCACGTGGCTGACCTGGATTTGTTCCCTAGCATCCATAAGGTCCTCTGAGTACCACTGAGAGAGGACACCCCCCCCCCCCCAAATAACAGCTCATTTTTCTTTTCTTTTTTTTTTTTTTTTTCTTTTTGGATCACACCCGGCAACGCTCAGGGGTTACTCCTGGCTCTACACTCAGAAATCGCTCCTGGCAGGCTCAGGGGACCATATGAGATGCCGGGATTCGGATGCCAGTCCTGCAGGCAAGGCAAATGCATTACCTCCATGCTATCTCTCCGGCCCCATGCTCATCTTTTTTTTGTGTGTGTGGTTTTTGGGTCACACTTGGCAGTGCTCAGGGGTTATTCCTGGCTCCAGGCTCAGAAATTGCTCCTGGCAGGTACGGGGGACCATATGGGACACCAGGATTCCAACCGATGACCTGCATGAAAAAAAAAAAAACGCCTTACCTCCATGCTATCTCTCCTGCCCCCCCATGCTCATCTTATGACACTTTTGTTTCATGTGCTAAAATAGAAGATAGTATTTGTAGATTTGAGTTGTATTTGTGGTGTTGACTCACTGTTACCTCCACTCTACTTCAGATTACTGCCGTAAGGCCTACAAGAAGATCCATGTGACCAAGGTCGAAGAGCGCCTCACCACTATCTGCCAGCGGGAGAACTCTTTCTATGTGGACACGGTGCGTGCCTTCCGGGACCGGCGCTACGAATTCAAAGGCCTCCACAAGGTGAGTCAGGCCTTTGTGAAACAGGTGGAAACTACCTTGTTTCTGAGACAAGAATTCTTGCTTGCTTGGCTCTTTCTAGACAATTATGGCTCCTTCCATGAGCATATGCTGATTTTGGCCTGTGAGTTGGCACATGTTTAGACAATAAATGTGATTATTTTATTTGTTTTTTGTTTTTGTTTTTTGGATCACACCCAGCAGCGCTCAAGTGTTACTCCTGGCTCTATGCTCAGAAATTGCTTCTGGCAGTCTCGGGGGACCATATGGGATGCTGGGATTTGAACCACCGTCGTTCTATCTCTCCAGCTCCTAAATGTGATTATTTTAAAAATAAAGGAGTTGGGGCCAGAGCATAGCACAGCATTAGGTCGTTTCCCTTGCACGAAGCCAATCCCAGATGGATCCCAGTTCAATTCCTGGCATCCTATATGGTCCCCTGAGCCTGTCAGGAGCTAATTCTGAGCTCAGCGCCAGGAGTAGCACCTGAATGCCACCAGCTGTGATCCAAACCCTCCCGCACCAAAAAATAACTAAAGGATTTGAGGGCTTGATGCTTTTTTGGTTTTGTTTTCTTTTTGTTTTTGTTTAGTTTTTGGGTCACCCCCAGCAGCGCTCAGGGGTTACTCCTGGCTCTAGGCTCAGAAATTGCCCTGGCAGGCACGGGGAACCATATGGGATGCCGGGATTCGAACCACCATCCTTCTGCATGTAAGGCAAATAAATGCCTTACCTCCATGCTATCTCTCCAGCCCCTAGGGGGCCTGATGCTTTACATTTACTCTGACTTGGGGGCAGGGCCCCCCAAACCTACTGGTGCTCAAGGTTTATTTCTGGCAGAAGTTGAGGAATATGTCCTGGGGATTGAACCAGGGTTGGTATCCACTATACTATCACTTCAGAAACCTGATTTTTTTTTTGTGGTTTGTTTGTTGTATGTCTTTGTTTTTAGTTCACATCCAAAGATACCCAGGGGTCACCTATTTTTTTTTTTTTTTTTTTTTTGTGGTTTTTGGGTCACACCCGGCAGTGCTCAGGGATTATTCCTGGCTCCAGGCTCAGAAATTGCTCCTGGCAGGCACGGGGGACCATATGGGGCGCCGGGATTCGAACCGATGACCTCCTGCATGAAAGGCAAATGCCTTACCTCCATGCTATCTCTCCGGCCCCGGGGTCACCTATTTTTGTTCATTGGCTTTTGTTTTTATTTTGGAGGGAGTTTGTTGTTGCTTTTAGATTGGGGTTTACACATGACAATCTTCAAGGGTTATTCCTGGCTCTGCACTCATGAATCACTCCTAGCAGTATTCAAGGGACTATATGGGATACGGGGATTGAATCTAGGTTGGCAGTATACAAGGCAAGTGCCCTCCCCACTATACTATCTCTCTATCCCTAGTTACCTATTTTTGATGTAATTATTTAGAACAGGGGCTCAGGATAGCAAATTATTTAAACCTGTGCATTGACCTCAACTGTGAAGCAGACGAATCTACATAATACACGTTGATGCGGTTTGCAGGTATGGAAGAAGAAACTCTCTGCAGCGGTAGAGGGAGGCGATGCGGCAGAGGTGAAGCGCTGCAAAAACATGGAGATCTTGTATGACTCGCTGCAGCTAGCACATAAGTGCATCCTCAACTCTTTCTACGGTTATGTCATGCGCAAAGGGTGAGGCTTGGGCACCAGGGACCTGGAGTGGGACTTTGGAGTGACCCCAGGAGCAAGACAGGTGCCTGTAGACTCTCTTAGGACTGGAGAGCCAGAGTAGGGTGGGAGGCTGAACAACCAGGCTCACTGACTTAGAGGATCGGGGCCATCAAGAGGAATTGGCCACAAAGTCTGTTCCTCTGAATGCCATGGACTAGCGTCAGATTTGGTGGTTTCCTTATTTAGTGACTTATTACCTAGGAGATGTGAATCAGTCAGGGCTCTTATTTGCTAAGCAATAATATGACAAAAGATGAGCTGGAAAGCTAGCTGTTTGAACAACAGATAGAAGTGAAAGTCTGGCAGTGTTTGGGTGCCACTAGACTTATACCAGTGGTGATGGCAGGGAGCATGTGGTACCAAGGATGGAAACCAGGATCTTAGATGTGTGCTCTCCCATTTGATCCACATTCTTGGCCCTGTTCCATTTTAGTAGCAGGGCATGGAGCAGGTTATGAGGGACCTAGTTCCCAGGTTGGAGGAGATGATAGAAACACTTGATAGGTTGAGAAACTAGGTGCGTCTGTGATTATATTTTCCCCAAAGGTTTGGAGTACAGAGAAGACATGAAGTGGTTGCTGGTCTTAGTAATCTTTCTGAGGTTGTAAGCTACAGCCCTCCAAAACTGCTAAGATGATCTCTGAAATAGGAGCAGGGAAGTCTTCAAGACAGACAGTTAAATTCTATCTCAGTGCTCCTGCTCTGTCACCCTTCTCCCCAATCTCCATTTCTTCTAATGTTCTCTGGAGGAGCCTTGGGCAGCCCTGTTCATCCCCCCGCCCACAGACTGTGACTGTCCTTCCCAGGGCCCGCTGGTACTCGATGGAGATGGCGGGCATTGTCTGCTTCACAGGAGCCAACATCATCACCCAGGCCCGAGAGCTGATCGAGCAGATTGGGTAAGCTTTATATATGGTCAGTGGTTGGTGTGAGTTTGGCATGATGGCTCGCCCAGTGAGGAATGGAGGGAGAGCCAGGAGTGGGGAGAAATAGCTGGTAAAGATGAAGTCAGAAATTAATGACAGTTTTGTGGGTTCAGGGTTGAGGTGGGCTTTGACTGTCAGGACAGAACTCTGGGTTTTTGCTCCATGCAGACACCAGTACAGAGTTCATGGGTTTCTTTTCTGTTTCTGAAGGAGGCCCTTGGAGCTGGACACAGATGGTATATGGTGCGTACTGCCCAACAGTTTCCCTGAGAACTTCGTTATCAAGACTACCAACGTGAAAAAGCCAAAGGTGACCATCTCCTACCCTGGAGCCATGTTGAACATCATGGTCAAGGTAAGCCTACAGCCTTCATGGGGGGTAGTATTGCTGCTCGAAGGGATTCATGGAGTTGTAGAATTAGTTCTCATATCCACACTGGTGTACTCACCTTTCTAACTATAGACAACTCTGCATCCTCTTCCTCCTCCCTCCCTCCCTCCCTCCCTCCCTCCCTCCCTCCCTCCCTCCCTCCCTCCCTCCCTCCCTCCCTCCCTCCCTCCCTCCTTCCTTCCTTCCTTCCTTCCTTCCTTCCTTCCTTCCTTCCTTCCTTCCTTCCTTCCTTCCTTCCTTCCTTCTTTCCTTCCTTCCTTCCTTCCTTCCTACCTACCTACACTCAGTAGGGCTCAGGGTTTATTCCTGGCTTTTTGCTGAGAAATTATTTCTGACAGGCTTGGGGGACCATATGGATGTGGGGGATCAAACCCGGGTTGGCCATGTGCAAGGTAAATGCCCTATCTGCTATGCTATTGCTCCAGTACCTGCATCCACTTTTAGATGAGTAAAAAGCCTATTTCTGTCCTTAGTGTGTTTGTTTACTCCTTTGTATAAAATATTTAAGATAAAATATATATTATAAAGTAATTTAAAATAGTTTAGATTGTGGCAGGGCACTGTTTGTATGCAGTTGCTTTTTATGTTATTTGGGGGTGGCTGGAGTGCTGGATAGGGAGAACATATGGCAGTGCTCAGGGATACTCCTACCCAAATACTCAGGGATCATACCCAAAGGTACTTGGTACAGCACAGTGTCATAAATTGAACGTGGGCCTCTAACATGTGAAAAATGAGCTCTAGCCCTTTGATCCTTTTTCTATCCCAGTACAGTTGTTTCTGTCTGCAGTCTTTTTTTTTTTCCTTTGGGCCACACCCGGCAATGCTCAGGGTTACTCCTGGCTGTCTGCTCAGAAATAGCTCTTGGCAGGCACGGGGGACCATATGGGACACCGGGATTCGAACCAACCACCTTTGGTCGTGGATCGGCTGTTTGCAAGGCAAATGCCGCTATGCTATCTCTCCTGGCCCTCTGTCTGCAGTCTTACCATGACCCATCAAACAGGATTTGCCATGTGATTCCAGTCAGTCAGTCCATTCTGTGCAGCCTTATGGCAGGTTGAGTTTCTTATTTTTTAAACTTTATTGATTGATTGGTTGGTTGGTTGGTTTTTGGGTCACACCTGGCGTCGTACAGGGATTACTCCTGGCTCTGCACTCAGAAATTGCCCTGAGCAGGCTGGGGCCCATATGGGATGCCGGGAATCGAACTAGGTCCCTCCCAGGTCAGCCACATGCCAGGCTAACTAAGCCTTATTGTTGTGCCATTCCCCCACTCTTTTTTTTTTTTTTTTTTTTTTGGTTTTTGGATTTTGGGTCACATCGCTGGCGGTGGTGTCGCTCAGTGGTTACTCTGGGATCTGCAATCAGAAATCGCCCCTTGCAAGCTCAGGGAATCATATGAGATGCCAGGAATGAACCACCGTCTCCTAGGTTGGCCATGTGCAAGGCAAACACCTTACCACTGTGCTATCTCTCTGACCCCTGGCAGGTTCAGTTTCACACTTAGAGAGTAGAGCTTATTTGTCCCTGACTACAGTTACTTTTGGCATCACCAGGCATTCTGCTGAATGCTTTTTACTTGCTTATAGTAAAAATTACTCTTTATGAGTGTAGTTGTGTGGTGGGTTCTGACATGTTTGCCACTGTTAAACAGAAGAGTTCTGGCCATCCAGTTTATTTTTTATTTATTTATTTATTTATTTATTTTGGTTTTTGGGTCACACCCGGCAGCACTCAGGGGTTACTCCTGGCTCCATGCTCAGAAATAGCTCCTGGCAGGCACGGGGGACCATATGGGACACCGGGATTCGAACCAACCACCTTTGGTCCTGGATCGGCTGCTTGCAAGGCAAACACCGCTGTGCTATCTCTCCGGGCCCTGGCCATCCAGTTTAAAGTCCTGCTGTTTGATAAACACCTCTTATGTCCAGACCCTTACTGCCCATGTGTGTTCTTTGTGCTATAACTTTTTCTTCTAAATGGAAGATGTAACTCTCAGGTTTAACAGAATGCTCTTTGGTTCCTCTGTATTGGATATGTCAGAACTCAATCCACTTTCTCATATAAAGTGGCATTCAAATACAGAAGAGCCCCTGTTGGCCGACCTGTCAAAGGCAGGTGCTTGATTCAGCAGTGTCACTTCACTCCCTTGCTTTGCAGGAAGGCTTCACCAACCATCAGTACCAGGAATTGACAGAGCCTTTCTCACTCACCTATATCACTCGCTCAGAGAACAGCATCTTTTTTGAGGTTGACGGACCCTATCTTGCCATGATTCTTCCAGCTTCCAAGGAAGAAGGCAAGAAACTGAAAAAGAGGTAGGAATTCACAGTCATCTAGGAAATGATCCAGGAGCTAGGAGGGAAAAGACCTCGGTTCATTATTTATTTATTTATTTGTTTGTTTGTTTGTTTGTTTGTTTATTTGTGGTTTTTGGGTCATATCTGGCAGTGCTCAGGGGTTACTCCTGGCTCCACGCTCAGAAATTGCTCCTGGCAGGCACGGTGGACCATATGGGATGTCTGGATTTGAACCAATGACCTGCTGCATGAAAGGCAAACGCCTTACCTCCATGCTATCTCTCTGGCCCCTCGGGTTTTTTTTTTTTGTTTGTTTGTTTGTTTTGGCATTTTGTTCAGTTTGGAAATTTGTCAACACTGTTGCTTGTATGTCTGTTCAACACTTGTCAGATTGTGGTTCACCAAGCACCTCATGTTTAAGTTTTAAGTCACACTCTAGGGGCTGGAGAGATAGCATGGAGGTAAGGCATTTGCCTTTATTGCAGAAGGACGGTGGTTCGAATCCCAGCATCCCATATGGTCCCCGTTGCCTGCCAGGGCCGATTTCTGAGCATAGAGCCAGGAGTAACCCCTGAACCCTGTAGGGTATGACCCAAAAACAAACAAACAAAAAAAGTCAGACTCTAGTTTAGACCTGTGTTTGCCTGAGGCAAGGTGGTTGGAAAAAAGGGAAGCTGAAAGACTTCTGGGAGCAGCCAGTCCTGGCTTTCCACTGTTTCCTTTTCTGTGTCTAGGTATGCTGTATTCAATGAAGATGGTTCCCTGGCAGAGCTGAAGGGCTTTGAGGTTAAACGCCGTGGGGAGCTGCAGCTAATTAAAATCTTCCAATCCTCAGTCTTTGAGGCTTTTTTGAAGGGTAGCACCCTGGAAGAGGTGTATGGCTCTGTAGCCAAGGTAGCTGATTACTGGCTGGACGTGCTCTATAGTAAGGTAAGGCCACGCTGCAAGACGGCATGTGATAAATTGAGCACCAGTTCTGCTGAACTGGCTTTATGGTGCCAGTGCCTTTCAGTGCCCCCTTGTTTCTGTACCCAGGGACAGACTTCATGAAGGAAACATAGGAAAGGAAGAGAAAGTTTACCAACAATCACTTCAAGTTCTTTTTGTTTTGTTTTTATTTGGGACCACGCCCAACAGGGCTTAGGGCTTACTCTTGGCTCTGTGCTGAGGAATCACTCCTGGCAGAGCTCAGAGGGAATGACTGGGTCAGTGGGGATGGGTTCAGGTCAGCCACAGTGCAAGGCAAGTGCCCTACTTGCTGTCTTATCTCTACAGTTCTGGTAAATGTTTTCTAATAGTTTTTTGTACACCTTGAAATAAAAACTATGATTTTGGATTTTCAGTATTGCTCTATATTAGAATGAATGAGGATTTTTAGGATTCCTGGTGATGATCATGTTGTGCTCATCAAATCAAACCAGAGAAATGGGATTCTATAAAATTCCCTCTACGAGGTGGGTGCCACTTTACCTGTAGTGACGATTCCACTGTTGTCTCTAGGCAGCCAATATGCCTGATTCTGAACTGTTTGAGCTCATCTCTGAGAACCGCTCTATGTCTCGGAAGCTGGAAGACTACGGGGAGCAGAAGTCCACATCCATCAGCACAGCCAAGAGACTGGCTGAGTTTCTGGGAGATCAGATGGTGAAGGATGCGGGACTGAGCTGCCGCTACATCATTTCCCGGAAGCCTGAAGGGTCTCCAGTTACTGAGAGGTGAGGGTTTAGGGTTAAAGAAGGGATTCCTTAATAATAGCATTTAATAACTGACATCCTGGCCAGAGAGAGAGAATTGGAGTTAAAGAGGGCCAGACACAGTACAGTAGGTAGGGCACTTGCCTGTGACACAGGTACAGTAGGTGTGGCACTTGCCTAAAACATAACAGACCCAGGTTTATCCCCAGCACCACACCCTGAGCCCTACTGGGAGTGATCCCCTAGCACAGAGCTAGTAGTAACCCTTGAATGCCACCAGGTGTGGCCACAAAAAAAAATGAAAAAAAAAAAGATAAAGTATGGGAGCTAAGGGGACTAGGATCTTGCTTTAGAAGCAGCTAATCTCTGGCATTACATGATTCCTGAGCACAGAGCCAAGAGTAACCTCCACCTACCACAGCTGTGTTCAAAAGCTGAAGGGGTATGGAAGGCAGAGAGTGCAGAGGTTAAAGTACTTGCTTGGCCTGCTACTGAACCCAAGATCAATCTCCAGCACCATAATGTTTCCTGAGGACAAAGTAAACCCAGAATATTGCCAGGTATGGGCCCCCAAAATTGCATATCTGTAATGGAAGGCCCATTCCCCTGTAGGAAGGTGAAATTACTTATGAGATCAGAATTGGGAGAGGGAGTTACTGGCTTGGAACCCTTGGTTGACCTAGCACCACATTGTCTTCTAAGAATGCCCAGGTGTGACAATTGTCAACCCCCAGCAATGCACACTGGTTATCCTCCTGCAAAAAATGATAATCAGGGACCGTAGAGATAGCACAGTGGTAGGGCATTTTCCTTGCAAGCAACAGACCCAGGACCAACAGCATCCCATACGGTCCCCCGAGCCTGCCAGGAGCAATCTCTGAGCACAGAGCCAGGAGTAACCCCTGGCAACTGCCGGGTGTGGCCCCAAAACCAAAAATAAATAAATATATAAAATGATAGAGTCAGACATGGACTAGGAGATAAAGGACAAGGGTATGCCTGGCATGCCTCTAGTGCAATCCCAAGCATCACATGCTCCTAAATTCTGCTCAAGGATGATCCCTGGTGGAGCTGGTGATAGTAAGCAGGTAGGGCATTTACCTTGCATGTGGCCAACTCAGATTCCATCCCTGGCATCCTATATGCTCCCCAGAGCCTTTCAGGAGTAACTTCAGAGCACAGAGCTAGGATTAACCCCTGAGCACCACTGGGTGTGGTTCAAAAACAAAAAACAAAAGAATGGCAATGCTAGGGATTAAACTGGGATAGGCCAGATGCAAGGCAAAGTATTGACAGTTTGTATAGAGTAAAGACAGATTAGGAGTTAGTCTCTGAAAAAGAGGTTCCCAAACCTATTTGATCTATTCCCCCATTTCAGAATGAATACAGAATTTCCCTCTGGAAATTCATCTCCTTTTATGTTAACAAACTAGGGGCTTGAGAGATATTACAGTGGGGAAGACTTTTGCCTTGCACACAGATGACCTAGTCTCGATCCTGGCATCCCATGTGGTCCCTGAACACTGTCAGGAGTAATTCTTTTTTTTGTTTTTGTTTTTGTTTTTTGTTTTTGGGTCACATCTGGCAGCGCTCAGGGCTTACTCCTGGCTCCATGCTCAGAAAGCGCTCCTGGCAGGCTCAGGGGACTATATGGGATGCCGGGGTTTAAACTACTGTTCTGCATGCGCAAGGCAAACTCCTTACCTTCATGCTATCTCTCCGGCCCCTGTCAGGAGTAATTTTTTTTGTTTTTTGTTTTTTTTGGGCCACACCCGGCGTTGCTCAGGGGTTCCTCCTGGCTGTCTGCTCAGAAATAGCTCCTGGCAGGCACGGGGGACCATATGGGACACCGGGATTTGAACCAACCACCTTTGGCCCTGGATTGGCTGCTTGCAAGGCAAACACCACTGTGCTATCTCTCCGAGCCCAGGAGTAATTCTTTTTTTTTTGTTTTGTTTTTGTTTTTTTTTCGGGCCACACCCATTTGGTGCTCAGGGGTTATTCCTGGCTAAGTGCTCAGAAATTGCCCCTGGCTTGGGGGGACCATATGGGACACCGGGGGATCGAACCGTGGTCCTGATCCTTGGCTAGCACTTGCAAGGCAGACACCTTACCTCTAGCGCCACCTCGCCGGCCCCAGGAGTAATTCTTTTTTTTTTTTTTTTTTTTTTTTTGGGTCACACCCGGCAGTGCTCAGGGGTTATTCCTGGCTGTCTGCTCAGAAATAGCTCCTGGCAGGCACGGGGGATTATATGGGACACCGGGATTCAAACCAACCACCTTTGGTCCTGCATCGGCTGCTTGCAAGGCAAACGCCGATGTGCTATCTCTCAGGGCCCAGGAGTAATTCTTAAGTACGGATCCAGAAGTAAACTTTGAGCACCACTGGTATGGCCCAAAAATTAAATATGTTAACAGATTAAACACCCCAAATTATACATATGGCTACTGTTGACTCCTCTAGCCCCCATTGTTCCCTTTTCTTTGGAGCATGAGAATATTACCACAACTATGGGAAAACTGCTCTAAGACCTTCCTCATTTCTGAGAATGTCTGTAACTTGTTGAGCACTGTAGCTAGTAGGAAAAGTGTTGCCTTTGTGAGCCTTGTGTCCTTCTCTCCAGGGCCATCCCACTAGCCATTTTCCAGGCAGAACCGACAGTGAGGAAGCACTTTCTCCGGAAATGGCTTAAGAGTTCTTCCCTTCAAGATTTTGACATTCGAACAGTGAGTGATGGTTTTTTTTACTCTCAGAAGTTTAATGGGATGCTAGACAGCAAGGAATATCTATAATCTTTACTTTTGACTTCTTCTTTCTGAAACATAGAAACCGAAGTCTTAGAGACACTGCAGGGCAAAACTTAAAAACAAAATATAAAGCTAGAGATGTAGCACTGTGGTAGAGTACATGCTTTGCATCTATAAGGCCTGTAGCTCAATACTTGGCACGAGAGAAAGGAAAAGCCAAAAGTAGGAGAAGCTTGATTGCTTTTTAACATGATTAAGGCTCAGTGTCTGCCTTAAGTCTTATCCTGGCTTTATCACCTTCTCACTCTGTCCTAGGGATTGATTTCAGCTCTCACTTGTTACTTCATCTGTGATATTGGTGTCTTTCTTTTTTTTTTTTTTTTTTTTTTGTTGTTGTTTTTGGGCCACACCCTGTGATGCTCAGGGGTTACTTCTGGCTATGCGCTCAGAAGTTGCTCCTGGCTTCTTGGGGGACCATATGGGACACCGGGGGATCGAACCGCGGTCCGTCCTAGGCTAGCGCAGGCAAGGCAGGCACCTTACCTCCAGCGCCACCGCCCGGCCCCATATTGGTGTCTTTCATCTTAGGATTTCTTTTTTTTTTTTTTTTTTTTTGGTTTTTGGGTCACACCTGGCAGTGCTCAGGGGTTATTCCTGGCTCCAGGCTCAGAAATTGCTCCTGGCAGGCACAGGGGACCATATGGGGCGCCGGGATTCGAACCGATGACCTCCTGCATGAAAGGCAAACGCCTTACCTCCATGCTATCTCTCCGGCCCCTCATCTTAGGATTTCTAAGAAGAGTAGATGAGGCAAATTTAGTGCATCCTCAGTATGAGGCAAGTTGGGCAACTGATCTGCTACTCACAGTTTTTCTAATCTCCCTGTTTCCTGCACATGCAGATTCTGGACTGGGATTACTACATTGAGCGGCTGGGAAGTGCCATTCAGAAGATTATCACCATCCCTGCGGCACTGCAGCAGGTGAAGTCAGGAAAACTAATGGAAACAAGCTCATTTTGTTCTCAAAAGCTACAGAGACCTGGGCATGGCTCGAACCGGCAGTCAGTTGACTGATTGGTATTACCTTCTTGTAGGTGAAGAATCCTGTGCCCCGTGTCAAACACCCTGACTGGCTACACAAGAAACTATTGGAGAAGAATGACATTTATAAGCAGAAGAAAATCAGTGAGCTCTTTGTCCTTGAAGGCACGAGACAGGTAATGGGTTTGGCCAGTGATCGGAGGGATGGTATCAAGACTCCATAGTTTCCTGGGGACACAGAGCTCCACTACCCATGAGACTGTCTATATGTGTGGGTGCTTTCATTCACAAGTCCAGAATTTTTTTATTTTTCTTCTAAAACTGTACACCTTGAGGCTAGAGCAGTGGTGCAAGTGGTAGTGTGTTTGCCTTGCATGCACAAACCTAGGACAGACTGCGGTTCCATCTCACGGCATCCCATATGGTCCCCCAAGCCAGGAGCAATTTCTTTTTTTCTGTTTTTTTTTTTTTTCTTTCTGTTTTTGGGTTACACCTGGACCAAGGAGTGTAACTCAGGGGTTACTCCTGGCTCTACGCTCAGAAATCGCTCCTGAGGGGCCGGAGAGATAGAATGGAGGTAAGGCGTTTGCCTTTCATGCAGAAGGTCATTGGTTCGAATCCCGGCATCCCATATGGTCCCCTGAGCCTGCTAGGAGCGATTTCTGAGCGTGAAGCCAGGAGTCACCCTTGAGTGCTGCCAGGTACTCAAAAAAAAAAACAAAAAAAAGGAAAAGAAATCAAGGGGTCAGCGAGGTGGCGCTAGAGGTAAGGTGTCTGCCTTGCAAGAACTAGCCAAGGAAAGGACCGCGGTTCGATCCCCCCGGTGTCCCATATGGTCCCCCCAAGCCAGGGGCAATTTCTGAGCACTTAGCCAGGAGTAACCCCTGAGCATCAAACGGGTGTGGCCCAAAAAACCAAAAAAAAAAAGAAAGAAAGAAATCGCTCCTGAGGGGCCAGAGAGATAGCATGGAGGTAGGGCATTTGCTTCACATGCAGAAGGACAGTGGTTCGAATCCCAGCATCCCATATGGTCCCCCAAGCTGTCCAGGGGCAATTTCTGAGCACAGAGCCAGGAGTAACCCCTGCATGCTGCTGGGTGTGACCCAAAAACCAAAATTAAATCGCTCAGGGGACCATATAGGGTGCCAGGGTTCGAACCATCCTCCTTCTGCATGCAAGGCAAACGCCTTACCTCCATGCTCCGGCCCCACTGTTTGATAATCTTATACATAAAGTACACTGAACCCAGCTGGTTCATCTGACTAGGGGTCTCCTTTAGGCTTTGGTGAGATCTAACCAGATGGTGGTCTCATCTACTGGTGAATGGGAATGCTTCATCTGCACATATCCAGTGGCGAGACTATTGATGGGGCTAACCACCTGACATATCGCTGGTCCCTATACTTCACAACTTTCTGTTCATCTTTAGTTGGATATTTGGGTTGTTTTCCTATTTTTTTTTTATTTTTTTTCCTATTTTTTTTTTAAATAATGCCTTTATTTAAGCACTGTAGCATGAAATAATTAAGGATGGGGCTGGATGGCGATGGATGGAGGCCTTTGTGCTTAGGCCCCAGCCACGTGGCTTCATCCCCCATGCAGCCGGCGAGTCCCAGGCCCAGGTGAAATGCGAAATCACTCACTCACAGGCAGGCTTCAGGAAGAATCATCTTTATTTAGGCCCTAGCCACCACGTGTGTGTGGCCTATCTCATAACCTTTTAAGCATTCGGCCATTCTTAGCCCTGCATCTTATAATTCAGTCATCTTCCTCCGAGAGCCCAGCAGGGCCAAAAGGCAAAAGCCTTTAATCCCCTGGCTTCCGGGTTTATCTACCTATTCCAAGACCCCTCCCAGGAATGGGCCGGGTCTTGGAAGTAAGGTCACACCTATTATCCGGTTCCCAAGACCCCTCCCAGAAATGGGTGGGTCTCAGATAGGTATCCTACAAGCACCATGATTACAAACATGTTTGTAGTTGGGTTTCAGTCATAAAAAATAACCCCCTTTACCAAGTGCAACATTCCTACCACCAATGCCCCCTATCTCCCTTGTTTCCCTATTCTTTTATTTTTGGGGGGTTTGGTTCACACTCGGCAGTGCTCAGGGTTTACTCCTGGCTCTATCCTCAGAAATAGCTCCTGGCAGGCTCGTGGGACCATATAGGATGCCGGGATTTGAACCACCTTTTTTGCAAGGCAAACACCCTACCTCCATGCTATCTCCCCGGCCCCTTGTTTCCCTATTCTGACTGTACTTAGTGGAAAGTACATGCTTTTACTTCTTTCTCTTTTTTGTTTTTGTTTGTTTGTTTGTTTTTTGGGCCACACCCAGCAGCACTCAGGGGTTACTCCTGCCTCTGCGCTCAGAAGTTGCTCCTAGCAGGCTCCGGGGACCATATGGGATGCCTGGAATTGAACCCGGGTCCTGGGTTGGCTCCATGCAAGGCAAAAGTCTTACCACTGTGCTATCTCTCTGGCCCCACACTTCTTCTTATGGAAAGTCCTGGAGCAAGCATGAAAAAACTTATACATTCACTATAAACTGGTACTTAAATGGTCTTTCCTGTTTGATCTCTTCACTGTAAAAGTTTAAAAATTGTTCCAGGGCCAGAGCGATAGCAAAATAATTGGGTGTTTACCTTACATGTGGCCAATCCAGGACAGACCCAGGTTTGATTTCCCGGCATTTTATATGGTCCCCAGAGCCTGCCAGGAGCAACTTCTGAGCGAAGAGCCAGGAGTAACCCCTGAGCGATACTGGGTATGACCCAAAAATAAAAACCAAAAATAGAAATTGTTCCAGAGTCAAAAAAAAATTTTATGTATAGGTAGGTATTCCCTTAAGATGCACTTCTGGGGGCCGGGCGGTGGCACTGGAGGTAAGGTGCCTGCCTTGCCTGCGCTAGCCTTGGACGAACCTCGGTTCGATCCCCCGGTGTCCCATATGGTCCCCCAAGCCAGGAGTGACTTCTGAGTGCATAGCTAGGAGTTACCCCTGAGTGTCACCGGGTGTGACTCAAAAAAAACAAACAAACAAAAAAAAAGATGCACTTCTGGAAACTGAATTTTTTAGTGATATCCTATATTCTAAGTGTTGGAGCCTTTGCAGGTGGGCGCCACCCGGGCTGTGGAAGGTCCCCCCGATATAGAGGACATGGGCCAAGTAAAGTCGCCCTACCCAGCAGTTCCCATTTCTACGAAGAGGAAGCGTGTCCTGTGGGAGAGCCAGGAAGAGTCACAAGACCTGGAACTGACAGTGCCCTGGCAAGAAATCTTGGGGCAGCCCCCCACTCTTGGGACGACCCAGGTAAGAAGTTACAGAGCTTCAAGGTGCCCCCTGGAAAGAGGGTAGAAGGATGTCAGGCCCAAAGTGGTGCTCCCGGCACTTGGAAACGATGGTTTGGGTGCTGTGGAGGGACACCTGTATTCCCAATGGTTCATAACCTTTAGACTGTGTGTGTCTTTTCTACCCACTCATCTCACCTGTCCCAGGAAGAATGGTTAGTCTGGCTCCGGTTTCACAAGAAGAAGTGGCAGCTGCAGACCCGACAGCGCCTGGCTCGAAAGAAGAGGCAGCGTCTGGAGACATCAGAGGACTGCCCTCGGTCTGGAGTCTTGAGAGATGGCCCATCCACAGGACTGGGGGGCTTCTTGCGAAGAACCGCCCGCAGCATTCTGGACCTTCCTTGGCAGATTGTGCAGGTAGGTACACTTGGGGAGTGGGAGAGAGGGATGCACTGGGGACATGTGTCCACAGCATGGTCATTCAGAGGGGTGTTGCAGATTCCTTACCCTGGAAACATTGGGCTCTGGGGTAGAGGACAGACCCTTCCTTCCCTTGGTGCTCTGTGCTTAGCTCTGGTACAGACTCTGTGTAACAGGTTGATAGCCAATGTGTGTAGTGTTTTTCCTTTTCAGATCAGCGAAACCAGTCAGGCCGGCTTGTTCAGACTCTGGGCTCTTATCGGCAGTGACCTCTATTGTATCAAGCTGAACATACCCCGTGTGTTCTATGTGAACCAGCGAGTGGCTAAAGCCGAGGAGGGTCCATCATACCGAAAGGTACAGAAAAGCACCAGATGTCGCTGTCACATGATCACCTGTTTGCCCAGCCTCTGAGGTTGTCTGTGTATCCATAGAGAGACATAGAAATGGGGTTGCAGGGCCTGGAGAGATAGCACAGCGGCGTTTGCCTTGCAAGCAGCCAACCCAGGACCTAATGTGGTTTGTTCAAATCCCGGTGTCCCATATGGTCCCCCGTGCCTGCCAGGAGCTATTTCTGAGCAGACAGCCAGGAGTAACCCCTGAGCACCGCCGGGAGTGGCCCAAAAACCAAAAAAAAAAAAAAAAAGAAAGAAAAGAAATGGGGTTGCAGATACCAGAACCTCATGAGCTTTTGACCTTGAGCTGCAACCTCTATCTCTAAGAGAAGCTTCTTGGGATGCTGTCTGAATTAGGGATGGGACCAAAGAGAAAGTATCCATAGAGGTTATCTTGACAAAGGTGCATTGACAGTGACTTGAATTCTGGCACCACAAGGGTGCCTTGCAAGCAGCCAACCCAGGACCTAATGTGGTTTGTTCAAATCCCGGGGTCCCATATGGTCCCCTGTGCCTGCCAGGAGCTATTTCTGAGCAGATAGCCAGGAATAACCCCTGAGCACTGCTGGGTATGGCCCAAAAAACAAAAACAAAAAAAATTCTGGCACCACATAAGGTCCTCCCAACACTGCCAGATATGACCCTACGCAGCAACTGGTGTGGCCACCAAAAAAATTAAAAAAAATAGAATTAGTTGGAAGTATGATAGAAGTGATAATGCCTGAGCACAGCCAGGTATGGCCCTCACCTTCACCCCCTCCCCAAAAAAGTAAGAGTTTGTTTGCTTTCTGAAGGTCTGGAAAGTTTTGTTTTGTGGGGAATACTAGAAATTAATTCCAAGGACTCACACATGGAGGGCAAGTGCTTTACAACTGCATTTATTCCTGACGCCCAATTTTCTTGATGGTCTGTGTTGACTAATTATAAAATATATCTTCCTACGTTAGGGGATGAGGCCTTTCTCAGTCTCGGCCTGTAGCCCCTTCTGGTGGTAGGTCTGAAAGTTGCAGGGTAACAGCAGAGAAATGATCCACAGGCAGTCAGCTGAAGTTTCAGGAAATATCCAGCTTTATTTCTCTCCTAACCACCATGTGCATTTCTCTACATGACTTCTAAGCTTTTTTAAGCAGCTGCCCTTCATTCTTCCTCTGCATCTGGCTTCCCTCCTTTCCCCAGGCAACACTTTAATTACCAACCGAAGACCTCTCCCAGCTTTGGGTGGGTCTGACCATCCAGATATTAGCATGTGGAATTAGGGGAGAGTGGTAACCGTCTGTACAGAGCTTTTTTTTTTTTAGTTCAGAGAGAAAGTTTAAGAGGATTTGCTCCATGTATGTTGGCACCAGGAGAACCTGGGATCACTTTAAATAAAGCACAAACCACCCAAGTGAACAGCTACTAGGCTTCCACAACAGCTGTTGTCTCGTCTGAGCCTAGACAAGGACGTGGGTTCAGGAAGCCCCGACTCTGTTTCCACATCCTCCCAGCACACAGACTATACCCATCCTTTTCCCTCCCTCAAGAAAACCTGCCTGCAGACTTTCTTCCAGACTTTTGCCCTGTTAGGCCCATTAGGGCCTGCACGCAACAGTCCCCCTAACTGAGCAGGAGTCACAAGACTGTTCCCTGGGTCAGCAGCAACAGCATCTGGGAGCACAGGCCAGTTCTCAATCAGGGCAGCCTTAAAAAAGGCATTTACAGGCCTAAGAGAGAGAATACAGAGGTAAAGCACTTGACTTATCTAATCTTCAGCACTCCATAGAGTCCCCTGAGCATTACCAGGAGTGATAATAAAAAGAAAAATAAATACATAAGGCACAAACGTGTGTCAGAGAGAGCTGAAGAAAGTGTGTATTAGAGAGAATCACATGACTTCTTTACTTAGTTGTTAAACATCTTGTTTAATGAGTTCTGCACTGTTTTGTCATCAGGTCAATCGAGTCCTTCCTCGCTCTAACATGGTCTACAATCTCTATGAGTACTCAGTACCAGAGGACATGTACCAGGAGCATATTAATGAAATCAATACCGAGTTGTCTGCCCCAGACATTGAGGGCGTGTATGAGACTCAGGTACGGAATGTCTCCCAAGTTGGAAGGTGTCAGTCCAGCTGGAGGGCAGGGAATCCCTGGTGTGAATGGATTCACAATAGACCCTGTCACTCTGCCCAGCACTAAGTTCAACAGTGAGCTGAGCAAAGGTGAACTAGAGTGGTGGGCAACACCAGGCCTCCCTGCCAGTCACTTGTTGCCCTTCTTCCAGGTGCCGCTATTATTCCGGGCCCTGGTGCAGTTGGGTTGTCTGTGTGTGGTTAATAAACAGCTGGCAAAGCACCTTTCAGGTCGGGAAGCAGAAACATTCACTCTAGAGCATCTGGAAATGCGTACTTTGGCCCAGTTCAGTTACCTGGAACCAGGTACGACATGCTAGCCAACCTGCTCATCCCTGCCTGTCCCTGCCTCCTGCAATGTGGGAGGTGACATTTTTTTTCTCTTTCAGGGAGCATCCGCCACATCTACCTGTACCACCACACACAGGGTCACAAGGCACTCTTCGGCATCTTTGTTCCCTCGCAGCGTAGAGCATCTGTGTTTGTGCTGGATACTGTGAGTTCCTGAGCCAAGGCTGTGGATGATCTGGGGTGATCACTGATCTGGGGTGGGTCTGGAAAGGAACTAGTACAGGGCAGAAAGATGCCTGTGCACATCCCCTTCCCATGGCTGAATCCTCCGCCCACAAATACCCATCACTTTTGGGTTAGACATGGAATCCTGCTACCACCTGCTCCTAGTATTCCTACCTCTTCCGCTGACTCAGGCCTGATTGTCCAGGTGAGAAGCAACCAGATGCCCAGCCTCAGTACCCTGTACTCTACCGAGCACAGCCTTCTGTTGGACAAGGTGGGCCCTGAGCTGCTGCCCCCACCAAAACACACTTTTGAGGTTCGTGCTGAAACGGACTTAAAGACCATCTGCAGAGCCATCCAGCGCTTTCTGCTGGCCTATAAGGTATGTGTGGATGGGCCTATTCTGCCCAGGAGCCCTCTCCCAAGCTAACCCACCAGGCATCCTCTCCTCTTCCCTCTCGTGCCAGGAGGAGCGCCGTGGACCCACACTCATTGCTGTTCAATCCAACTGGGAGCTAAAGAGACTTAGTGGAGAGATTCCAGTCCTGGAAGAGTTCCCCCTGGTACCTCTCCGAGTGACTGATAACATCAATTATGGAGTCCTGGACTGGCAGCGCCATGGGGCACGACGCATGATTCGCCATTACCTCAACCTGGACACCTGTCTATCACAGGCCTTTGAGATGAGCAGGTAGCAATACAGAGGGAGTTTTAGGGGGCCTCACTGTTGTCTGCCTTGTTGCTTCTCAGCAGTAGGTTGGTCTTTCCCATTGCTGTGCCTCAAACATGATTGGCCTTGTGCTTTTCTGAACTCACCTCTGCCCTGGCTGACCCCATGTCTTATGCAGGTACTTCCACATTCCCATTGGGAATCTGCCCGAGGACATCTCCACCTTTGGCTCCGACCTGTTCTTTGCTCGCCACCTCCAGCGTCACAACCACCTGCTCTGGCTTTCCCACACCTTGCGCCCTGACCTGGGCGGGAAGGAAGCTGATGACAACCGTCTTCTCATGGAGTTTGATGGCCAGGCCACTGTGGAGATTAATAGTTCCGGCTGTTACTCCACGGGTATGTTGACACCTGAGCCCATAGCTGCTTCTGTGCTGCCCTTTGTCACCATTCTACAGTGTCAGGAAATGTTGTGATGGATGTGGGGGTGCACATGGGCTCTACAGCCACCCTGGCTGTGGTGAGCTTTCTGGGGCAGGGTCTCTGGAATCAGGCCTAGAACCTGAGGCTGGTGTCTCTGTACAGTGTGTGTGGAGCTGGATATACAGAACCTGGCTGTCAACACCATCTTGCAATCTCATCATGTCAACGACATGGAAGGAGCCAGTAGCATGGGCGTCAGCTTCGATGTGATCCCGCAGGCCTCCCTGGAAGACATGATCACAGGCAACCAGGCCAGCAGTGGCCCAGCAAGCTATGATGAGACAGCACTTTGCTCCAGTACATTTCGGTGGGTGCCGCACAAGCATCTTCCAAGTATCACTGGTTCTTTTTTTTTTTTTTTTTGGTTTTTGGGCCACACCCGTTGACGCTCAGGGGTTACTCCTGGCTATGCGCTCAGAAGTTGCTCCTGGCTTGGGGGACCATATGGGACGCCAGGGGATCGAACTGTGGTCCGTCTAAGGCTAGCGCAGGCAAGGCAGGCACCTTACCTCTTGCGCCACCGCGGCCCCATATCACTGGTTCTTTTGCTCTCTCTTCAGGTTGGGCCATTGAGTTTGAGGTCTAGAAGTAATGTCAGTAATTCTCATCCTTTGCTCTTATTGTGAGGAACTAGGAGCCATGACAGCGTTACTGTAACTATTCTGCTTAGTGACCCCAGGAATCTGTAGAAAGGCTCCCTGAGTCTTCCACTTTGTGTGAATGACAACTTGACCGTAAAAATGCTGCAACAATCCTAATCAGGCTATATTACGACATAAAGCACCTAAGCTTATTATAGCTCCTGGAATGCAAGGAATGGTTCAGCCCTATATAGACATTGGGAATGAGCATAGAATATGTGAGGTGATAACACTGCAGAGAGGGAAATGGTCAGTTGTAACAGAAGGAAGTCTCGTTTCGTTATTCCCAAAAACTGTTTCAGCGTCACTCGACACCATCTCAGAAGAGAACTATGGAACTTGGAGACTAGGCAGAGAAGTGGCTACAGCCAGGAGATTGGCAGGATCAGGACCAGACATGTGCAGTACCAACATGGCCAGGGACAGTATGGGTAGAGGAGTAGGTGCCCAGTCCTGAGAGTGATGGCAGCAGACTGCAGAAGGTAGGAATGTTGACTTGGGGTTCTGTAGCTGTCTCTTCTTCCAGGATCCTGAAGAGCATGGTGGTGGGCTGGGTGAAGGAGATCATGCAGTACCACAATGTGTACGCAGACAACCAGGTGATGCATTTCTACCGCTGGCTGCGCTCCCCATGCTCATTGCTGCATGACCCTGCACTGCATCGCACACTCCACAGTATGATGAAGAAACTCTTCCTACAGTGAGTGTTGCTTCTACGCCACTGGCCCTTGAACCCTCCAAGGAGTTGCTCTTCTGGGCTCATGGTCCAGAGCCATCAGTGGTGTGGCAGGGAAAGCTGATGTCATTGCTCTGTGCGCTGTTCATGCTGTCCCTCCCAGTAGATCTTAGCTCTGGGTGGACAAACAGTATGAATTAATGTATTCTTTATTACAACTATTCCTAGGACTTAGCTACTACAAATACCTCATTAACTGATGGCACAAGGTCTGGGTGTAAACCTGTTGTGCCCTCTGGGAGCAGCACTGCAGCAGGTCTCATGCTAGGCTTCAAATTAGGAGAAAAGAAATAAACCTTTGGGCCGGAGAGATAGCATGGAGGTAAGGCGTTTGCCTTTCATGCAGAAGGTCATCGGTTCAAATCCCGGCGTCCCATATGGTCCCCCGAGCCTGCCAGGAGCGATTTCTGAGCATGAAGCCAGGAGTAACCCCTGAGCGCTGCCGGGTGTGACCCAAAAAATAAAAATAAAAAAAATAAATAAACCTTTAAGGTTATGTGGTTGAATGTGAATGTCCACCGCCACTGTGTCAGAAAGAAAACTATTCAGTATAGATTTTTTTTTTTTGGTTTTTGGTTTTTGGGTTACACCCAGCAGCACTCAGGGGTTACTCCTGGCTCTACACTCAGAAATTGCTCCTGGCAGGGCCAGAGAGATAGCACAGGATGTTTGCCTTGCAAGCCACAGATCCAGGACCTAAGGTGGTTGGTTCGAATCCCGGCATCCCATATGGTCCCCCGTGCCTGCCAGGAGCTATTTCTGAGCAGATAGCCAGGAGTAACCCCCGAGTACTGCTGGGTGTTGCCCAACCCCCCCCCCCCCAAAAAAAAAAAAGACAAGAAAAGAAATCGCTCCTGGCATGCTTGGGGGACCATATGGAATGCCGGGATTTGAACCACCATCCTTTTGCATGCAAGGCAAACACCCTACCTCCATGCTATCTCTCTGGCCCTTCCAGTATAGCTTTTTATTTGTTACTGGTGGGGGTGCTTCCAGCAAGGCTTGGGGTATGGTGCCAGGGATGGAACCCAGGCCTTCTGTATGCAGAGCCTGTACTCTGGCTCTTTGAACAATGTCCTTATGCCCCAGTGTGCTCTCAGTTCCCATCCCTTATGGATGAAATTGGACTTCCTTTTTTTTTTTTTTTTTTTTTGGTTTTTGGGCCACACCCGGCAGTGCTCAGGGGTTACTCCTGGCTGCCTGCTCAGAAATAGCTCCTGGCAGGCACAGGGGACCATATGGAACACCGGGGATTCGAACCAACCACCTTAGGTCCTGGATCAGCTGCCTGCAAGGCAAACACCGCTGTGCTATCTCTCCGGGCCCCGAAATTGGACTTTCTGTTACTACCCCCTGCTCACTTTTCTCTTTCATTACTGCTTTCCTTGTTAGTTTGCATGAGTTCCTTCTATATAATAATTAGGCTTTTGGGTGACCAGAGTATAGTGAGTAGGATGCTTGCTTTGCACATTTCCAACCTGGTCTCCAGTACCTCATATGGTCCCCCAGGTACCCTATATGGTCTCAAAAACAAACAAACAAACAAAAAATTAATCATTTTCCATGATCAACTTAAGATGTGTGTGGTTTGTTTTAGTCTGATTTCTCAGGCTTTTGTGGTGTTTTTTCCACCATGCAGATATCTTTGCTCTGGGTTCTTAGAATGTTATATTTCAGGGTCCCGAGTGATAGCACAGCAATAGGGCATTTGCCTTGCACACAGCCAACCCAGGATGGATCTGGCATCCTGTATGGTCCCCCGAGCCTGCCAGGTGCGATTTCTAAACACAGAGCCAGCAGTAACCCCTGAACACCACCGAGTGTGGGCAACCCATCAAAATAGGTTATATTTCATAACCATTATCATTATCATTTTTTCTTTCCAAGTCTAATTCTCAAGATAAAATTGAATACAAAAGAGATTAAAAAATAAAACAAAAAAAGAGGGGCCGGGCGGTGGCACTAAAGGTAAGGTGTCTGCCTTGCCTGTGCTAGCCTTGGACGGACCGCAGTTCGATCCCCCGGTGTCCCATATGGTCCCCTAAGCCAGGAGCAACTTCTGAGCACATAGCCAGGAGTAACCCCTGAGCATTACCGGGTGTGGCCCAAAAACCAAAAAAAGGAAAAAAAAAAAAAAAAAAAAAAGAAAGAAAGAAAGAAAGAAAGAAAGAAAAAAGTTATATTTCAGCTATTTCACTATTTTAGATATTTTGGGGTGGTTTTTTGGTTTTTGGGTCACACCCGGCAGCACTCAGGGGTTACTCCTGGCTCTCTGCTCAGAAATCACTCCTGACAGGCACGGGGACCATATGGGATACAGGGATTTGAACCACCATTGGTCCTAGGTCGGCGCTTGCAAGGCAAATGCCCTACCACTGTGCTATCTCTCCGGCTCCTTGTTTTATTTTTATTTTTTTGCCGCACTTAGTGGCATTCAGGGGTTACTCCTCGCCCTGCATCCACAAATTAATCCTGGCAGGCAGACTCAGAGGGACCATATGGGGTGTCAGGAATCAAGTTTGGGTTGGCCGCATGCAAGGCAAGGGTGCTACCTGCTGTGCTATCACTCTAACCCCGTCATGGTATTTTTTTTGTAGCTTTTATTTTTGTTTTGTTTTTAATTTGTAGCATAGTTTTGTGAGTTTGGCTTGGTTTTTAAGGCCACATCTGGTGGTGCTTAAGAGTTATTCTTGGCAGGGCTCAGATACCCTATGGGATGCTGGGATTAGAACCTGGGTTGACTGCAAGGCAGTTAAGCATCCTATCTATTGTATTGTCTCTCCGGTCCTCTCAGTAGTAAGTAACCTGACCATAAACTCTGAACTTGGCCTGTAGGCTCATTGCTGAGTTCAAACGCCTGGGCTCCTCAGTTGTTTATGCCAACTTCAACCGCATCATCATCTGTACCAAGAAGCGGCGTATTGAAGATGCCATCGCCTATGTGGAATATATCACCAACAGGTGCTCATTTCCCATTAAGCTTGTTAGTTGCTATTCTTGTATGATGTCTTTTACCTTCTTTTTTTTGGGGGGGGGGGGAGGGTCACACCCGGCAGCGCTCAGGGGTTACTCCTGACTCTATGTTCAGAAATTGGCCCTGGCAGGCACAGGGGACTATATGGGATGCTGGGATTTGAACCACCTTTGGTCCTGGGTCGGCTCCCTGCAAGGCAAACACCCTGCCGCTGTGCTATCTCTCCAGCCCCTGATTTCACCTTTTTTTTTAAAAGGGATATCTTCAGAGACTACAGAAATAGAACAATGAATAGGATGTTTGCCTTACATGCAGCCAACCTGGTTTTGCTCCTTCACATCCCATATGTTCCCCAGAGCACCACCAAGAGTAATTACTGAGTGCAGAGGAAGGATTAATCCCTGGGCATCAAAAGGTGTGAATGCCTTATCCCTCTCTCACCACCACCCCCCAAAAAAAGATGCCTTCACTTGGTAAAGAGTTGCAGCTGATTTTTTCTTAAACTTTTTCATTTCCATGACTTACGTGGGCCTATCCCTAACTTTGCTCAAGAGATCACTCCTGGTTGTACTCAGGAGTGAACCCAGTTCAGCCACATGCAGAGCAAATACCCTACCCCCTGTAGTGTCATTTTTAGCCCCATTGTAATATAATTAGATTCACTCCTGTTCTCCTGTTCATCTACAATCTTTTTCTGACATCAGTCCTATCCAGTATACTGTTTACTTTAGACATGTCTAGAAACGTCTGTTTATTTGCAAGCATGCCAATATTGGATCAATTGTATATCAAACTCTGCCTTTTCTCTTGGTAAAAAAATTTTTTTTTGCTTTTTGGACCACACCCGGTAACACTCAGAAGTTAACTCCTGGTTATGCACTCAGAAATTGCTCCTGGCTTCGGGGACATTATGGGATTCCAAGAGATCAAACCGCGGTCTGTCCTAGGTCAACGCATGCAAGCTTGTGCCACCGCTCTGGCCTCTCTGTTGGAGATTTCTTTCTGCATTTAGCGGAGACTGATTCCTCCACCTTTGAACTAAGACTCCTATGAACTATGCTCTGAGAGTCTTGTGATATGGGGTGGTCTTTTCATGCACAAGTGTGATGCTTAGTCTCTGACATGCTCAGGGATTGGGGTTTTCTGCGCCTCTTGGCAGATGCAGAAGTCTCTTGGGCACAGAGTTTCTCATTTTCCCCTTTTGGTTTGAGCACTGGTGCAGTTTGAATCCATTTTAGAACTTTTGTTTTGGGGTATTTGGGCTAAATCCAGTGACTGAGTTCAGAGTCACTCCCAGTAGTGCTCAGGAAACCATGTGGTACTGAGGATAGAACGAAGGTGAGCCACATGCCAGGAAAGTGGTTTTAGTCCCTATACTCTGCAGTATCTCTCTAACCCTAAATATTTTTTTGGAGGGGTGAGTTTTCTGTTTTGATTTGTTTGGGGTCACACCTGGGAGGCTTAGGGGACTATTGGGAGTGCCAAGGATCGGACCCAGGTCAGCCATGTGAAAGACAAGTGCCCCACTGCTATACTATGGCTCCATCCCGTTAAAACCATTTATTTAGGGGGAGGGTTAGCAGATAGGTGCAAGAAAAGAGGGAAAAATGCGGAAACCATTGAGTTATTATTTTTTTTCATTGATTTCTTTTAAGCAGTTTTTGTTTTGCCTCTTTCAGTATCCACTCTAAGGAGATCTTCCATTCCTTGACAATTTCTATCTCTCGGTGCTGGGAGTTTCTTCTCTGGATGGATCCTTCTAACTACGGTGGAATCAAAGGAAATATTCCATCTAACATTCACTATGGACAGGTATGAGATATGCCTAGGTATCTGTCTAGAGATGGAAGGAGCAAGAGAGCAAGTGGTAAGGGAGTCATGCTTGGCTATGACATGCTGCTTCTTGCTATGTGGATGTTTCTCAAAGTGCAGGAGATGAAGATACTGAAGGTCAGCTATTGCCTTCTTTTGGGGCATCTGGGGAAAGAATATGGGGTTGCCCGTATGGAAGTGAACTTGGTGAGATCACCTTGGGTGATAAGGCTGGGGTAGTGCAGTGTTTCTCAATTTTTTTTTCCCTCAATCTTTTCTACCTTAACCCTTTCTGACCTTTCTTTCTTGTGGTCTCCTTCCTACCCAGAGCTCCCCTAATCTCATGCTGCGGTCTCCATTTATGTGATTTTTCACCTGTAGCCCCCCTTAGAATATCCTGAGGGCTGGGGCTAGAATGATAGTATAGTGGAAAGTGTTTGCCTTGCTCGTGGGCCGTCCTGGGTTTGAGTTGCAGAATCCCATTGGGTCACTCAAGCCCACCAAGAGTGTAGAGCCAGAGTGTTCAAGGGTTACTCCTGACTCTGCTCAGAAATCAGTTACCTGGCCCGGAGAGATAGCATAGCGGCTTTTGCCTTGCAAGCAGCCGATCCAGAACCAAAGGTGGTTGGTTCGAATCCCGGCGTCCCATATGGTCCCCCGTGCCTGCCAAGAGCTATTTCTGAGCAGACAGCCAGGAGTAACCCCTGAGCACCGCCAGGATGGCCCAAAAAACAAAACAAAACAAAACAAATCAGTTATCATACTTTTCCCTCAGTAAGACACCTGATCATAAGAAGTTTTTCTATGCTCTCCTCCCCTGCACTCAGGCTTTATCGCCAGGCGACATTCGCTCCATAAGATGCACTGGGGGGCTGGGAGGGGTAGAATGTACCTTATGGTGCGAAAAATACAGTGACCCTGAGCACGACTGGGTGTGACCCAGAAACCAAAACCAGAACAACAAGAACAAAGAATATCCTGAGGGCAATAAGACCCCAGTTGAGAAACACTGGATTAGAGAATACAAGCTTCCTGTACAGTTGGCTAGGAACTATACCCAGAAGACTCAGAAAGAATCTTCCAGCATAAGCAAAAGAGCCAGGAGCTGGCACCTGTACTGACAAAGGAAGAAAAAGCCTTTAAGAACTGGAAAGTACAATAGAGAGAGCACTTGCCTAGCATGCATCTGACCTGAGTTCATTTCCCAGCATCCCATACAGTCCTCTGAGCACAGCCAGGTGTGGCCTCTCCTCACTGCCCTCTTTCCCCCCCCCCCAATAAAAAAGAGAGAGAAAAAGAAAGAAGCCATGCTGCTGAGAGTAGCAGGAGACAGGCTGCTCTTGATGGTAGAACCAGAAAGGTGTATGAAAAACTCAATGGGTGGTCAGAAATGGAAGCAATAAACAGGTCAAAAGAACACAGTGCTGCTCTTGTTTTACTGTTAGGCAGACCAGTGAGAGAGTTTTAGCAAAAGGCAGTGGGAGTCTGGAGTCAGTCCATTAAAGTGTCTCGAGCAATCCATGAGGGTTCCATCCAGCAGAAGCAATCTAGTGGGGAAGGGACAGCATTAGCAGAGTATCCTAGACACACACACACACACACACACACACACACACACACACACACACACACACACACACAAACACACTCGCACGCATGCACGCACGCACACTTCAATCAACCGGTGTTTTATATATCCCAGGTCAACTGTCATCCTGTGGCAGTTATAAGGGATGAGATGGGTTCTGGAAACGGATGTCTTCATCCTTAAAGGGTAAGACTCTTATGGCTGACCTTGGGCCATGAGTGTCTGTTTCCTTATACTCTCAGAGAGAGAGAGATAGAGAGAGAGAGAGAGAGAGAGAGAGAGAGAGAGAGAGAGAGAGAGAGATTACTCCTGGCAGCTAATGAGTCCTGCTATGCCATTTCTCTGGCCCCAGAGCTGAATAATTTTTGGTGGGGAAGTGGGTCTGGGGCCACGCCTGGTGATACTCAGATTACTCCTGATTCCAAATTCTGGAATTACTCCTGACAATACAAACAAGTTAAAAAAAAAAAAACTAAATTCTCTGAAGAAATTAAATGATGGGGCTGGAGAAATAGCATGGAGGTAGGACATTTGCCTTGCAAGCAGAAGTACGGTGGTTCAAATCCCGGCATCCCATATGGTTCCCTGAGCCAATCAGGATCGATTTCTGAGCATAGAGCCAGAAGTAACCCCTGAGTGCTGCCGGGTGTGACCCAAAAACCAAAAAAAAAAAAATTAGAATACCAATTGTCCTGTGCTGAGTACATTGGGGCAGGTGCATCCCCAGTGACTTTTCTAAAGGTTCTCATGCGCCCTGGGAGACAAAAATCGTAATGAACGGTTAGATTTGGACAGTGCAGGGCCCGGAGAGATGGCACAGCGGTGTTTGTCTTGCAAGCAGCCAATCCGGGACCTAAGATGGTTAGTTCGAACCCCGGTGTCCCATATGGTCCCCCGTGCCTGCCAGGAACTATTTCTGAGCAGACAGCCAGGACTGACCCCTGAGCAATGCCAGGTATGACCCAAAAAAACGGGAAAAAAAAAAAAAAGATTTGGACAGTGCAGATAGACCTAGGTATTTGATATTTGGCTCTCTCACTGGTGTATTTCTCAGTCTTTCAACACAACTGAAATTGTCTCTGTGTTACAGCAAAGCTCCCCAAAGAAGGACAGCATGGAGGAAAATCAGGAGGAAGAACAGCAGGAGGAGGAGAATGTGCCAGAGCCAGACATAGAGGACTTGCTGGAAAACAACTGGAACATTCTGCAGTTTCTGCCACAGGCAGCCTCCTGCCAGAGCTACTTCCTCATGATTGTTTCAGGTTACTTCACATATTTTTGCCCTACTGTTGTGCTACCACTCCAGCCCCAGGAGTGATTCTTGAGTGCAGAGCCAGGAGTAACCTCTGCAACTATGAACTTGGCATCACCCAGACCCTACTTAAATTCCTGTTTCTCTAATTGACATTGATTCATCTAAAGACAATGAATAGAATCTTCACTTACAATGACATTTCAACCCAGCCTGACCTCCACACAGTCCCTAGAATATGGGGTGTTTGGGTGCTGCTGACTCTGAGACTATGGCCAATGTCTGCCCTATATCTGCAGCATACATCGTAGCTGTATACCATAGCATGAAGGAAGAGCTGAGGCGCACTGCCCCAGGAAGCACCCCCGTGAGGAGAAAGGGAGCCAGCCAACTCTCTCAAGAAGCCCAGGGTGCAGCTAGCGCACTTCCTGGTGAGTGTTGCCTCCTGTACCAGGTCACCACTTTTTGCCTAGAGCCTGAGCTATGTTTCACTGAGAATTCCAAATCCAGGGTAAGGTCCCCGAGTCCTTTGCTTTGCACCTTGTTTCTGTGCACAATGCAGAGCATGTGCCATGGTCCTTCTCTTCCCAGGAACCATCACCTTCTCTCAAGATTATGTGGCAAATGAACTCACTCAAAACTTCTTCACAATTACTCAGAAAATTCAGAAGAAAGTTACAGGCTCTAGGAACTCCACTGAGCTCTCAGAGATGTTTCCTGTCCTCCCTGGTTCTCACCTGCTACTCAATAACCCTGCTCTGGAGTTCGTCAAATACGTGTGCAAGGTGAGAGCACTGGGGCTGAATATTTACAGTGGGTAAGGATGCTTGCTTTGCACACAAGCAACTCTGGTTCAGTCTCCAGCAACCCATATGGTCCCCTGAGCACAACCGTGTGTGACGTTCTCCCCCCAAATAAAGTATTACAAGCCTGTGGAAGGAGAGGAGAGGAGGGGACACTTCCCCCATCAGAGGTGATGACTCTGAGTCTGAGATGACAAGTATGGGTGTGATATGAAGGTAGAGTTGACTCTAGTGTAATAGCCAGCACCAGTATTAGATAGAGTTTATATCAGAAAACCACTGTTTGAAGGTGGGACTCAGAGGCCAAAGCAGGAAAGACCCTTCTTTGTGGATTCTGTTTTATGTGAGGTATTGAGATGCTATATATATATATATATATATATATATATATATTTGTTTTTTGGGTCACACCCAGCAGCGCTCAGGGGGTTACCCCTGGCTCTACGCTCAGAAATCGCCCCTGACAGGCCCGGGGACCATATGGGATCCCGGGATTCAAACCACCATCCTGCATGCAAGGCAAATGCCTTACCTCCATGCTATCTCTCTGGCCCCACTATATATTATTTTAATTTACTATATATTATAGTAGAGGTGTTGGGAGCAGGGCTCAGAGCAGCAGATTTGGGGTGAGTCTAGTCTTGTGGGTCTAAAGGAGGAAAGACATATAGAAAGAGGGGTACAAAGGCCCTGAGTAGAGTGAATTGGGGTTCTGGGACAGGCAAAATGTCAGGTACGCAGGCTGTGTGAAGCAGTGGGATGCCTCAGGAACCAGCTGGACAAAGCTGAAATGTTCAAGTGGTTAGGGAGCCAGAAGAGAGCTTGCTCTGCTAAATGCCTTTCTGGGAAAGGCAAGCTGACTCTAGCAGTGGAATAGTATTACCAGATAAAGACTGAGCAGGCGTCACCCCTTACAAAGCACTTCACTGTCCATTAAGTTACTAACTCCCAATAAGTGCATTTTGCCGTAACCGAATGCTCCAGAATCAAGTGACTTCCAAGCATAATGAAGAAATGGTCGTGTGGCCCATTTTAATTGCTCATTGGATCTTAGGGGGGGGGGGTTAATTTTGTTTTTATTCAGGTGTAAATTGTGGTAAAATGTATCACTTCTCATGTTCATTTTCCACGTTTTGGCAGAGAAAGTGTGATGTCTTTGCCCACTACGGCCAGAATAGAGAACATTCCATCACCTGCAAAATCTCCCTTCCCTGGCAGTGTTTGTTGCTTATCCCTATATCAGTTTACTTCCTAAAATGTTCACATAGTCAGATTCACTCTGGATCTCAGTGTGAAGGTTTTCACAAGTGAGTAGAGCTGTGCCACCAAAAGGTGATATGTTTCAGCTTCCTTTGTTTTCAAAATTGTTTTTACTATTATAGTGTCTTTTCCTACAACTTGTTAAATATAGGTTTCTACCCAAGGAAAAAATCTTGAGAGGCAGGTGAGATAGAATAGCAAGTTAAGGGGCCAGAGAGATACCATGGAGGTAAAGCGTTTGCCTTTCATGCAGGAGGTCATCGGTTCGAATCCCGGCACCCCAGATGGTCCCCTGTGCCTGCCAGGAGCAATTTCTGAGCCTGGAGCCAGAAATAACCCCTGAGCACAGCCAGGTGTGACCCAAAAAACAAAAAAATAGCGAGTTAAGGGGCCAGAGAGATAGCATGGAGGTAAAGCTTTTGCCTTGCATGCAGAAGGTCGGTGTTTCGAATCCTGGCATCCCATATGGCCCCCCAAGCCTTCCAGGAGTGATTTCTGAGAGTAGAGCCAGGAGTAACCCCTGAGCACTGCCGGGTGTGACCCAAAAACCAAAAACCAAAAACCAAAAAAAAAAAAAGGAACAGCGAGTTAAGTGCTTGCCATGCATGCAGCCAACCTTGATTTGATTCCCAGCACCACATCTGGTCTTATCACTGCTAGGAATGGCCCAAAGACAAAATTAATTTTTTCTGTTGGGGGAAACAGTGATAGTTAAGTAGGTAAAGCACTTTCCTTGTATGCAGCTGACCTAGGATTAACCCCCAGCATCCCATATGGTCCCTCCAAGCCCTCCAATAGCCTGTCAATACTCCTGAGCCCAGAGCCAGAAGTAGGCCCTGAGCATCGCCACATGTGCC
This sequence comes from Suncus etruscus, assembly GCF_024139225.1. Classification (NCBI taxonomy): domain Eukaryota; kingdom Metazoa; phylum Chordata; class Mammalia; order Eulipotyphla; family Soricidae; genus Suncus; species Suncus etruscus. The sequence continues at coordinate 4,846,658 of NC_064849.1, read as the reverse complement.
ATGCATACATGCACGTGGACAAACACACATACATACAACGCTAGAACAAATTTTCAGGAATGTTAATTGAAGCTGCTTTGAATCTATAGATTAAATTAGAAATAAAAAAAAATAGGGACCGGTGAGATAGCATGGAGGTAGGGCATTTGTCTTGCATGCAGAAGGACAGTGGTTACCCGAGTCTGCCAGGAGCGATTTCTGAGTGTAGAGCCAGGAGGAACCCCTGAGCGCTGCCAGGTGTAACCCAAAAACAAACAAACAAACAAAAAATAGAAATAATAACATCTTTTTTTGCGGGGGAGGGTCACACCCAGCAGCACTCAGGGATTCCTCCTGGCTCTGCACTCAGAAATTGCTCCTGGTGGGGCCGGAGAGATAGCATGGAGGTAAGGTGTTTGCCTTGCATGCAGAAGGTCGGTGGTTCAAATCCTGGCATTCCATATGGTCCTCTATGCCTGCCAGGGGCGTTTTCTGAGCATAGAGCCAAGAATAACCCCTGAGCACTGCGGGGTGTGACCCCACCCACCCAAAAAAAAAAATGAAGTGAGGGAGGATTTTTTTTTTTTTTTTTTTTGGTTTTTGGGTCACACCCGGCAGTGCTCAGCTCAGGGGTTACTCCTGGCTGTCTGCTCAGAAATAGCTCCTGGTAGGCACAGGGAACCATATGGGACACCAGGATTCGAACCAACCACCTTTGGTCCTGGATCGGCTGCTTGCAAGGCAAACGCCGCTGTGCTATATCTCCGGGCCGGTGAGGGAGGATTTGACTCTTGGAAGAAATTGCTCTTGGCAAGCACAGGGGACCATATGGGATGTCTGGATTTGAACCACTTTCTATCCTGGGTCGGCTGCTTGCAAGGCAAACGCCCTACTGCCTTCTCTCCGACCCCAGAAATAATAACATCTCAATGTCAAGGCTCCTGATCCATAAAGTCCTATATCTCTTTTTTTGTTTGTTCGTTTTTGTTTTTGGGTCACACTGACAGCGCTCAAGGGTTATTCCTGGATCTACGCTCAGAAATCGATCCTGGCAGGCTCGGGGGACCATATGAGATGCCGGGATTCGAACCACTGTCCTGCTTGCCTTTATGCTATCTCTCCGGCCAAAGTCCTGTATCTTTATATGTTTTGTTTGTTTGCTTGCTTGTTTTTTTTTTTTTTTGTTTGGTTTGGTTTGGTTTGGTTTTTGGGTCACACCTGGCAGCGCTCAGAGGTTATTCCTGGCTCTCTGCTCAGAAATCGCTCCTGGCAGGCTCAGGAGACCACGTGGGATGCCGGGATTCGAACCAATGACCTTCTGCATGAAAGGCAAATACCTTACCTCCATGCTATCTCTCCAGCCCCTCTTTACATGTTTTTAGGCCTTTGATTTTCCTCATCAATCTTTTCAACATATAAATTTACCATATTTGTACCTTAAATTTTCATATCTTACTACTCATTTTCTTTACTCCCTGTTTTTGTTTATCCCCTTGGTACCAGGGACTGAACCCAGGGCTTTCCATGCAAGGAAAGTGCTCCATTACTAAACTACAGCCCCAACCAACACTGAACCACTTTGGTTTTTTGAACCGCAACCAGTGGAGCTCAAAGCTCACTCCTGTATCTATGTTCAGGAATCACATTTTTTGTTCCAGGTATGGAACCAGAGCCAACCACATGCAAAACGAAGTGCCTTAGCCCCTGCACTGTTTCACTTGCTTAACTGAGCTGATTTTAAACTTCAGTTTTCTACTTTAAGTGGCTCTTTGATAAGATCTAGAAATATGTAGGGTTGGGGCAATAGTGATAGTACAACGGCATTTGCCTTGCATGCTGCTGACCCGGGTTACATCCCTGGTATCCCAAATGGTCCCCTGATCTTACTTAGCAATTTCTGAGAACTGAGTACTGCCGGGTGTGGGTCCCCCCCTCCAAAAAAAGTAGGGTTTTGTGTATTGTTTTGGGGCCACACTCAACTGACTGACTCCTAACTCTGCTCAGAGATCACTCCTGGCAGACTCCTTGTGGCTTCACAGTTGGAACCAACATAGTTGGTTCCCTCCTTTGACTCTCAGGGTAGAAATGATGCTGAGAAACTTCTTCTGCAGGACTAGACTTCCTGGTCCAGATGGAACAGCAGGAAGGGGGCAGGAGTGATCCCCGGCATCCCATATGGTCTCCCAAGCCTGCCAGGAGCGATTTTTTTTGTTTGCTTGTTTTGGGCCACACCTGATGACACTCAAGGATCACTCCTGTCTATGCACTCAGAAATTGTTCCTGGCTTGGGGGACCATATGGGATGCCAGGGATCAAACTGAGTCCGTCCTGGATCAGCTGCATGCAAGGCAAATGCCCTACTACCGCTGCGCTATTGCACTGGCCCCTAGGAGTGATTTCTGTTTGTTTTGTTTGTTTGTTTGTTTTTCGGGCCACACCCATTTAATGCTCAGGGTTACTCCTGGCTAAGCGCTCAGAAATTGTCCCTGGCTTGGGGGGACCATATGGGACGCCGGGGGATCGAACCTAGCGCTTGCAAGGCAGACACCTTACCTCTAGCGCCACCTTGCTGGCCCCTAGGAGGGATTTCTGAACGCAGAGCCAGGAATAACCCTGTAACGTAGCTGGATGTGGCCCAAAAACAAAACAAAACAAAAAGAACAGCAGAGAGACTCCAGAAACCCCTAATGTAGCTGTCTTCTTTACAGGTCTTGTCTTTGGATACAAATATCACAAACCAAGTGAACAAGCTGAACCGGGACCTGCTTCGCTTGGTGGACGTGGGTGAATTCTCAGAGGAAGCCCAGTTTCGAGACCCATGCCGCTCCTATGTACTCCCTGAAGTCATCTGTCGAAGCTGTAACTTCTGCCGGGACCTAGACCTCTGCAAAGACCCCTCCTTCTCTCAAGTGGGTCCTAAAGGATTCATCTCCACCTGCCATTCCCTACTGGCTTGGCCTCCTTTTCTTCAGCTCTCAGCAGTCCCTTGCAGTCCACTCTCCTATGCTTACACATGACATGGTCTCTATCGTAGCCATCACCTGCCTCCTCCCTGCTTACTGTTGGGTCTTCTCAGCCGTTGAGGCTAGTGGAAAAGCTAAGCCCTTCTTGCTCTGTCTACATAGGATGGTACTGTCCTGCCCCAGTGGCTCTGCTCCAACTGTCAAGTCGCCTATGATTCATCAGTCATCGAGATGGCCTTGGTGGAGGCCTTGCAGAAGAAATTGATGGCCTTCACCCTCCAGGACCTAGTGAGCTGGATAACCCTCCACCTTTTCTCACCCTTCCACTTCCCAACTTGGGATTTGTGCCCTCCAAAGGCTAGGGATATGCTCATGTCATAAACTGATCCTCTGAGATGGCCGTCTCTTGAGTCAGGTCTCATCCATAAGACCCTGAGCTTGTGTTTTTGGTTTTTTGTTTTTTTGGGGTTTTGGGTCACACCCAACTGTGTTCAGGGGTCACTCCTGGCTCCAGGGCTCAGAAATCGCTCCTGGTAGGCTCGGATTCGAACTACCGTCCTTCAGCATGCAAGGCAAATGCCTTACGTCCATGATATCTCTCCAGTCTCCTGAGCTTGTTTTTTTGTTTGTTTGTTTGTTTTTTGTTTTTGGGGTCACACCCGTATGATGCTCAGGGGTTACTCCTGGCTAAATGCTCAGGAATTGCCCCTGGCTTGGGGGGACCATATGGGACGCCAGGGGATTGAACTGTGGTCTTTCCTTGGCTAACGCTTGCAAGGTAGACACCTTACCTCTAGCACCACCTCACTGGCCCCCCTGAGCTTGTTTTTATGGCACTTATTGGGCATTTTATTGGGAAGAGATATGTCAGGTAGTAGGGTTATGTCCTTACCGATGGAAGAAGTCATGTAGAGGGGACAGCTCAGCAAAGAACTGGGAGTAGGTATTGGGCCTAATGTGAGGGAATGGGAGTCACAGGTGAGCACCCACATGGAAGATGCAAGGGAATAGTTGATATGTTCCTATGAAATGTTCATGCACAGTTGAAAGCTGTTGAGATGAGAGGCCATGGATACACATGCCAGCAGCTGTCTCCCCTGACTCATTCTTGTTTCAGGTCTGCTTGAAGTGCCAGGGAGTGAAGGAGACCAACATGCCTGTGTACTGTAACTGTGCTGGGAACTTTGCCCTCACTATCCACACTAAGGTGCGCCCTTCTACACCTGGCCTCAGGTTTGCTCCCTTGAAGGGGCTGGTACCTCACTGTAGTGTCTGTCATTCTTGCAGGATTTTCTGGAGCAGATTGGAATCTTCCGGAACATTGCCCAACACTACGGCATGTCATACCTCATGGAAACCTTAGAGTGGCTGCTGCAGAAGAACCCCCAGCTGAGTCACTAGCAATCCGGCAGGCTTCTGTGCCCCATCTTCCTAGACTCATGACATTGATCCTTGTCAAAGCACAAAGGAAAAGTCTCCAGGGAGATTGTGAAACATTCAGAGGTGGCACTAATCACTGGAGTGAGATTGCCCTCAACAGGTCCTGCGATCCCAGCTGGACTGGCATTTGACCCAAGACCATTGCTGAGGTCTGAGTGGGGCTCTGCTGTGCCAGTCCTTTTGATTCTCATCTGTTGTTTCTGAGAAAGTCCAGTATGTGCCAGCAGAATCAGGATGATTTTAAGTAATATTCAGTGCAGACCACCTGGTGACAGGGTATTTGACACCTCCTTTGAAGGCCATAAATTCTTGTGCTGCAGATCCCAGACTGGGAACAGGAAAGTAGGACGTGTTTCAGCTGGAGGCTTCACCATGGCCGTGGGCTGGCCAAGCCTGTTCAGGGGGTGGCCTCAGGATCCTCAGTCACTATGGCAGTGTGGACATGAGGGTTCGGAGATGGGCTTTTCTGTATATCATATATGTGTTCCAGGAAAGCATTTTATTACATGCACAGTTTCACCCTTCTGCTCTACAGGACTGGGCCCGGAGAGGAAGAGGAGGAGGGACAGGTCTTGTCCCACTTCTCGGCCTCAAATGACAGACTTGTGGACACTCATGCCTAGACCAGTGTCTATGCTCGGGTTTTGCTGCCTTGAGTGTCTCCTCCAGACCCAGGGGAGCAGCAATGCTGGCCAACTAAAGGTGGTGACCTTTCCTTTGTGAAGACAGAGGGAGAGGGTAGCCTGGCTTGGGGTTGCCTTCTCTGGATCTTGGGATACTGTGCCGAACAGCTTTTCCCTCTGTTCTGTTATCCCCAGAACATAAAAATCTCGTTTTTATCTAAGTGAGTCTGGAAGTAGAGAATTAACAGCCAAATCAGCAAGGCAGCCAACAGTCATTAACTGTGAGGCTCCCAGGAAACCATGAGTTGGGGATGAGGCTGTTGTTGCCTGAGATCATGTTCATCTTTGGATCCAGTTTCCCAGAATATCAGTGACATTGTGGAAGTTTTTGTTTTGCGCCACACCCAGCTGTGTCCACTTGCTTGGAGGGCCATAGGGGATGCCAGGAGCAAACCAGGGCTGACTACATGCAAGGAGAGAGCTTTACTGCTCATCTCACTCCAGTTTCGCCCTTACCTTGGGAATCTTAACCTTGCACTCAGTTTTTGGTTTTGTTTCTGGGCCACATCCAGCGATGCTCAAGGGATACTCCTGGATCTGTGCTCATGTATCAGTCCTGAGGAGCATATATCGAATGCTTGGAATTGAACCTGACTCAGTCACATGCAAGGCAAGTGTCCTACCTGCTTTTCTTTCTCTTGCCCCTCGGTTTTATGTATGTTAAGTAAGTACTTTGGTTTCTGGACAGAAGATAAAGTAGCATCTGCCCAGCCCAACTTTGACCACTAGTACATTTAGGCCCAGTGGCTACAGAAATCTGATGCTGGCCAGGAGGTGGACAGAGCCGCCTCAGCCCCCAAATGGAGATCAAATCTAATTAGGGCTAACTAGGCTTCCTGGAAATGAGCTGGAGCTATCCCCAGGGATCGAGGAAGGAAGTTCTCGCCTCACCCTGGACACTGCACTCACTGTCCCTTCCCTTGGAATTCATAGATCAGTCATGCTTGCTGGGCAGTAGGAAACCCGAGCTTCTGGCTCTGCCTTAAACCAGGCTTCAACTGGGAGAGCCTGTTTCTCCATCATGACAAGTGGGCGATTGAAACTGAAACCCCGAAAAAGAAAAAAGATTAACAAGGGGCCAGAGAGACAGCATGAAGGTAAAGCGTTTGCGCCTTGCATGCAAAAGGGCAGCGGTTCGAATCCCGGCATCCCATATGGTCCCCCGAGTTGCCAGAAGCAATTTTTGAGTGTAGAGTAACCCCTGAGTGCTGCCAGGTGTGACGCAAAAATCAAAAAGAAAAGAAACTGAAACCCCCAGGTGTCTCAGGCCCTTCGGAGGGCTGGGAAGCCTGATGGTAGCTGGGCTGCTGTTTGCTGGTGGGCTTCTGCCCAGTAGTGGCCAAGATGCTGGTCATGGGATCACAGGTGTGGTGCTTCACAGATCTCCCTGCCGTCCCTCACCACTACCCGTCATGTTCTAGTCTTCCGAGCAGGCCCTGGCCAGGCGGGCGCCAGACAAGTTACTGAATGTAATGACTGAGCGCAGATGCTGTAACCTGATTAGTCTGACTGATGGGCTCCCCAAGCTCTTGTCCACCGCACACTGTGTCTGTCCTCGGTGCCCACATCATTCCTGCCTCCTTCCCACTCACTCCACCACCCCTTAAAGTACAGCCTGAACTGTGCAAGCATTTAGATTCAGGAGCTTATAGAACCTTAGCTTGGGTGCAGCAACTTGCCCCACCACCAACTCCTCTAGCTGTCCGCCCTGAGTCCAGATTCGGGTCTGCAGTGACCTTAGAGAAGGCTGGCAGATGTGATGACCTTCCTCTGAATCCCTCCCCAATTAGCTCTGATGTGACCGTGACCTGGATAGACCTAGGAGGAAGCAGATTTAGCCAACTAGGGCCAGGCACGCAGGAACCTGCCAGCATGTACCTGCTTCAGAACTTCAAGATACTTTTTCCCCAAAAAACGAGGGCAGGAGGTTCTGGTTACAAGTTTATTGGACGCTGGACATGTGATCTCTTGATTACCAGGCGGGGGCTGGGCGGGCAGCTTGGGAGGTGTAAGTAGGAACTAGATGCTGCAGGTCTGCTCAGCTGGGCATGACGTGAGGCAGGGCCGGGGGTTCAGCCCTGCTTATGCACAGGGGTCCTTGGTTCCTGAGCTCTGCATAAGGCCCCATGTGCTGCCTTTGGAGCCAAGACTCTGTCCTTCGGGCAGAAACTGAAGCCTCCCACTGGCCAGTTGAGAGCTGAGGGCGAAGCTCAGAGCTGGGCCAAACCTCGCGGGTCCGTGGCCATGGAGTCTAGATGGAGAGACTCAGAGGCACAAAGCCTGGGTCTTGCGCCCTGCTCAGGAGCATCCGCCATCTGCTCAGATGGGGCAGAGGTGGAGCTGGGCAGGGGGGGCAGAGCCGCCAGGGCCTGACCTGGATCTGTGGAGCAGGGGCAGGGTGGGGGAGGAGCCTGGCCCAAGATCAGGGCCAGGGTCACGGGCCAGCTACCTGCGGAATGCTTCTGCGCACAAACCTTGTCAAACTTCTTGTGGCTGTAGAGCTTGTTCTTGTTCATGAACGTTAGTAAGATCCAGTCGCAGAGGAAGGAGCCCTGGGGGTTGATGAGACTGAAGTGAGGGGCCTGGTGAGGTTTTCATACCCCCACTGTCTCCCACCCAGGTTCCAGCTTAGGCCTCTTACCACCCCAATGGAGGTCAGTGCTGTGGCCAGGTTGATGATGGTGGGAATCAGACTGAATTTCCCTGCCTGGGGATAAGGAGTGGACCCAGACAGTTGGCCTTGGGAGGCCCCGCAGGGGCTGGGGAGGGGCAGGAGACGCCACAGGCAGCTGGAACCCCAATTTACCTGTCCGTGCACAATCACGTCGATGCGGATCCCGTAGGCCTTGATGAGCGTGCGGGTGGTGAGGTTGTTCATCTGATAATACTTCGCAAACCTGAGAAAAGACCCAATAGGTATCTGTCCACTGTCCCCTGCTTATTTCTGGTTGTGGGCGACCGAGTACCCACATGTTTAAAGGAACTTTGTATGGATTTTTCACCGCTGCCTGATTCAAGCCAAAAGTTTGCATAGCCCTGAGCCAAAAGAACCCTGCAAATAAACTTAGCTCACCACAGAGAACCTGGCTTAACTAGGTTCCTTAATCTTTCCATGGAATCTGTTTTTGTAACTGCTCTCAAGCATAGTCATAAATAGATTTTTGTAAGGTTTAAACTGTTAGAATCTATTAAGGATTTGCTTCCCCTCCCCCCATCCTGCCAGGTTTCTCCTTATCCTTCCCGCCATCAAAATGTGTCTGCTCCCATTGGTTAAAAATCGTTGTACCTGTACAAATCTGATTGGTTTAAGTTTCAATCCTGTGTTTTTGCTCCTCCCACTGAAACAGGCTATAAAAGCTTTGCTTATTCTCTCAATAAACCTCTTGACAGGAATTCAGCTTGAGCTTTTATTATTAACTTCTACGGATTAATTTTCTAGGTGTTCACAAAAGAGCTTAACACTCGCGAATTATTTGTAGCTGCTTTTGCCTTCTGTTCCGGTTAAGAGAAAGCGGCTGGCCGGAATTCTCTCCCAGCAAAGGACAGGAGCAAAGGCTGATACATCTGGTGATGCCACTGCCCGAGAGGGTTGGGCTGGAGGGCAGGCGGTCACCATGGCCAAGGTACCTGAAATTGTAGCCGGAGGAAGCTGGCACATGCTTGGGGTCAAGTCTGCGGAAGGAGTACTTGGGGTTGCACTTTTCGGCCGGCAGGTCCAGGTCACAGTCCCAGTTAATGATGACTCCAATGACGCCACCCTGCTCCAAAGTGGGTGCAGGAAGGGTTGGGACCCCCAGAGAAGTCTTCCGAGAAACAGGGGTCCAGGTCCCTCCCTGCGGCTGTGCAGGGGACGAATCCCCAACCTGGTGTATGAATGCCTGGCTGGGAAGGGACACGAGACACCGGGGCCCAGCTGTGTGGCCAGGACTCAATAATTTAGCAGGGGCCATGCATGCCCAGATACGGGGGTGACGGTTTCTCTTTCCTCGGCCAAGCAGGGCACAGGACTGGGTGTATGGGCATGCCTGGCAGGAAGGAAGGCCTCACTGTGTGTGCCAGCTCTGTGAAGTTCTCGCCCGCCTGCTCCACGATGAAACCCAGCTTGAAGATGGGGCAGTAGAGGTCAGAGGCCTCGTGGAAGGTGCAGTGCTTCAGGTAGCCATCCCTGCGGGTCTCGAGGTTGCCCCTAGGGTGGCCAGCAGCCGCGTGTAGGGGCTGGGGAGGGGGGGGAGCGGGAAGCCGGGCACCCGGAGGGCAGTGTCCCTCCTCCCGCGGGAGGACTTACTTGGAGAACTGGAATTTGGGGTAGTGGATGCTGTTCTTGATGAGGATGGTGAAATTGGGGGCCATCTTGCCCAGGAACTGGCTGAGGAAACAGTCGGGGTGGGTTCGGGCCCAGGGCCTGGTGGGCTGTCTCCACCCCAAAGCGGGGCCCAAGTCGAGGAAGGGGACGGACGGGGGATTGTGGGCACACCTGACAGAGGCCCCGTCTTCCACCGGACACCAGCCGGACACCTCGCAGGTCCTGGCGGCGCCGTCGTAGTAGGGCACGCAGCGCCCGGTGCGCACGCCTGCGGGGCGGGCGGGTGAACACGGAGGCCGGGGTCCAGGCGCGCGCGGAGGCTCCCCCACCCGTGCTCACCGTTGCCCAGCATGTCCAGCTCGCCGGCCAAGCAGTCGTCGTCCGAGTCGCAGCTGGCGTTCCTGACCCTCGCGCTCTAGGGGCCCGCGACCGGCCGGGTCAGGGCCCCGCGCGGGCGCCCCAGCCCCGCCGCCGCCGCCCGGGACCCCGCCTCACCTCCGGGCAGGTCCCCAGGGCCTGGTCGCGGGTGACCTCGATCCTGGTGATGATGCTGAACACGCTGCCCCCCTGGGGCGGGAAGGGCGGGAAGGAGCGGGTTGGCGAGCCGCCGCCCCCTCGCGCCCCGCGGTCCCCGGGCTGCCCTGGGTTGCGGGCCGGGCGCGGTGCGCACCTCCGGGGGCTTCACGAACTCCTCCACGTCCCACACCCGGCGCTCCGAGGCGGTGATGCCCTTGACCTTGGTGATGACGGAGCTCTCGGGGCCCGTCTCGCTGTCCTGGTAGCTCTTCTGCACGAGGAACACGTACCTGCGGGCGGCAGGCCGGCTCCGCGGGCGCCCCGGACCCCGCACCCAGCCCCGCGCCCGGACCCGCCCGCCGCCGCCCGCCGCGCGCGCACCACACGAAGTAGAGCAGGATGAGCAGCTGCACCGCGCGGTGCACCGCGCCCAGGAGCCGGTGGCGCACCACGACCACCTTGGGCGTCTCGTAGTCCCAGAAGGCCGACCAGCACCCCCGGGCCAGCCGCCGGGCCAGGGCCAGCGCCGCGGTCGAGGCCGCGCGGGGCTCGGGCTCCGGGGCCATCGCCGCGCCTGCCGCTCGCCCGACCGACCGACCGGCTCGACGCGGACCCCGCGCGCGCGGCACCGGCGAGGGTGTGGCCCCGCCGCCCCGCCCCGCCCCGCCCCGCCCCGGACTGCCCCGGCTGAGGCTGAGCCGCGCGCCGGCACCCCGCTGCTGTCCCAGGCCGGGCCCCCCGGGCAGGCGGCGGCGCGGGTCGGGGTCGCCCCCAATCTGCTCTCGCAGCCGGTGCGGATCCGCCTGGCGCGCAGCGACACTCGTGCCCGCGCTGCACTTTCCGTCGGGCAGCGACTGACTCTTCCTTACACTTTTCTGCTTCCTCTCCCTCCCTCCTTTCCGCTTCCCTCCCTCCCGTTCTTTCTTCTCTTCCCTTCCTTCCCTCCCTTCCTTCACTTCCCTTCCTTCCCTCCCTTCCTTCCTGTCTTCCCTTCCTTCCTCCTTTCTTCCTTCTCCTTCCTCCCTCTCTCCCTCCCTTCCTTTTTTATTTTTTCCTTCCTTCTTTGCTTTCTCTCCTCCAGTTTTCCTCCCTTTCTTCTTTCTTTCCTTTTCTTTCACCACTTCCTTTCTGAAGCTTTTTTTTTTTTTTTTTGTCTTTTGGTGTTTGGGCCACATCTGGTGATGCTCAGAGCTGACTCTGTACTTGGCAATCATTCCTGATGAGCTCAGGACACCATATAAGAGGCTCAGGATCAAATCTGGGTCTGATGTGTGCAAAGCAAGAGCCTTGTCAGCTACACTATCTCTCCAGACCCCCATTCTGAAGCTTCTAAGCAAGGAAATTAGGAAGGATTTGGAAAGAAGAAAAACTATATCTTCAAATAACATGAAATTGTATCTAGAAAACTATAAAGATGCAATGCCAATGAACTTATTAGAACTAATAAGCAATTTAACCAAAGTTGTAGATTGCAGATATGTAAAGGTCAGTGTTGTAGGTATATAAATATCAAGTATATTTACAACACTTGTAATGAAAAATCGGAGAATAATTTTATTTACATCAACATCCAAAATAATAAAATACTTAGGAAGGGGCACATTTAATAAGAATAATGTGTAACTCAGTGGCCCGAGCAATAATAGCAAGCACAGTGATAGGGCATTTGCTTTACATGTGGCCAACCCAGGAAGGACCCCAGTTCTATCCCCAGCATCCCATATGGTCCCCCCAAGCCTGCCAGGAGCGATTTCTGAGCATAAAGCCTAGAATAACCAACCCCTGAGCGCTGCTGGGTGTGACCCAAAAACCAAAAAATTAATTTTTTTAGGCCACACTTGGGCTATTAGCCCAAGACAAAGACATTCCCCCAAATTCCTCCTTCTTCAAACATCTTTTGATATATAAAAGCCCACTGGAGAGGTTCTCTGGTCTCACTCTAGAACAGGGGTGGCGAACACACTGCTCTCCAGCCACATGTGGCTCCCGGCCAAAATGAATGCGGCTCTTTGCCTCTTCTCATGATTTTGTATACTGTGGCTCTTTGCCAAGTTTGGGTTTTTTTTTGTTTTGTTTTTTTGGTTTGGGCCACACCGTTTGATGCTTAGGGGTCACTCAGAAATTGCCCCTGGCTTGGGGGGACCCTATGGGACGCTGGGGGATTGAATTGCGGTCCGTCCTACGCTAGCGCTTGCAAGGCAGACACCTTACCTCTAGCGCCACCTCACCGGCCCCAAATTTGGGTTTTGTTCTGCTGCTTCTGAGGAGGGACCTCTGAGGAGAGATCTCTGAGCACTTAGTCCTGCCCCCAGGCTGCGTCATCCCGTCTCCCATCCCTCAGGAACAACTCCACGGGCCAGCGAGCGGGGGACCCATGTGTCACATGTTGGGTCACATCTTGCCTAACGTTAGTTCTGAGTGTGGAGGACGCAGCACACCCTCACCATCACTGCAGGATTTTTAGCCTCACTCAAAATAGTAGAATGCAATATGTGTTTACTATATTATTGTTAAAATTAAATACTTTTTTTTTTTTTTGGTTTTTGGGTCACATCCGGCGGTGCTCAGGGGTCACTCCTGGCTGTCTGCTCAGAAATAGCTCCTGGCAGGCATGGGGGACCATATGGGACACCGGGATTCGAACCAACCACCTTTCGTCCTGGATCGGCTGCTTGCAAGGCAAACGCCACTGTGCTATCTCTCTGGGCCCAAAATTAAATACTTTTGTATGAGTGTCTGTTTTGGCAGGTCACTGCGTGGTGTGGCTCTCTGACTCTCACAATTTAAAATTTTGGCTCTTTGTGTCAAACTTATTCGCCACCCCTGCTCTAGAACTTTTACTTTCTGGTATTGGAATAATAAAGAAAAATGAGTTTTGGCTTGGTGCTAGGAGATAGCACTAGGAAGCAGCCTTGAGAAGCCACTGCCTCCTTGACTCTCTTGATTGGCTTGGTTGATGAATTTTCACTGCTACCTGGCTTCTTCAGACCTGTCCACCTGTGGTTAGAGATACAGTGTGTGGGGTGATCTCACGACTTGTGGATTTTTATTTTACACACACCTAAAGGTGCTCAGGGCTTACTCCTAGCAGGCTCATATGGGGTGTTGAGGATTGAATCCAAGGTCAGCTGCGTGCCAGGCAAGCAACCTATCTGCTATACTTCAGCCCTATAAAACATTTTTTGTTTTGTTTTGGGCCACACCCGGTGACGCTCAAGGGTTACACCTGGCTATGTGCTCAGAAATCGATCCTGGCTTAGGAGACCATATGGGACGCCGGGAGTGGGGGTGGGGTAGGATAGAACCGCATCTATCCTAGGTTAGCTCGTGCAGGGCAAATAAATGTCCTACCATTTGTGCCACCACTCCGGCCCCGTTATAAAACATCTGGAGGGGGGAGGTCACACCCAGCATCGCTCGGGATTGCTCCTGTCTCTATTCTCAGAAATCGCTCCTGACAGGCTCAGGGGAACATATGGGATGCCAGGATTTGAACCACTGTCCTTTACATGCAAGGCAAATGCTCTACCTCCATGCTATCTCTCTGGTCCCATAAAACTTTTCCTTTTTTTTTTTTTGTTTTTGGTTTTTGGGTCACACCTGGCAGCGCTCAGGGGTTACTCCTGGCTCTACACTCAGCAATCACTCCTGGCAGGCTTGGGAAACCATATGGGATGTCAGGATCTGAACCACTATCCTTCTGCATGCAAGGCAAACACTCTACCTCCATGCTATCTCTCCAGCCCCCCATAAAATTTTTTTTTTATTTTTGGGCCACACCCGGTGACACTCAGGGGTTACTCCTGGCTATGCGCTCAGAAGTCCCTTCTGGCTTGGGGGACCATATGGGACGCCGGGGGATCAAACCGCGGTCCGTCCAAAGCTAGCACAGGCAAGGCAGGCACCTTACTTCTAGCGCCACCGCCTGGCCCCCATAAAACATTTTTTAACTAGAGAAGATCTCAACAGGAAGGCAGTCCATGTTGGTGTTGATTTAACTCGCTGCTAAAATGGCAGCATTGTGGCTAGAGAGAGTGCGTGGTTTAGCGACTTGTCTTTCATGTTTAATCCCCAGCCAATTACCAGGGCCAGGCAGGAGAGATGCTTGAGCACAGCCATGTATGGCATTCCCCCCACAAAAAAAATTTTGTTTTTTGGGTCACACCCAGCAGCACTCAGGGGTTACTACTGGCTCTATGCTCAGGAATCACTCCTGGCAGGCTCGGGACCATATGGAATGCCAGGACTCGAACCACCATCCTTCTGCATGCAAGGCAAATGCCTTATCTCCATGCTATCTCCCCCTCCCCCAATTTTTTTTTTTTTGGTTTTTGGGTCACACCTGGCAGTGCTCAGGGGTTATTCCTGGCTCCAGGCTCAGAAATTGCTCCTGGCAGGCACAGGGGACCATATGGGGCGCCGGGATTCGAACCGATGACCTCCTGCATGAAAGGCAAACGCCTTACCTCCATGCTATCTCTCCGGCCCCATCCCCCATTTTTTTTTTAACTGCTTTGAATCTGGATTACAAAACAAAGAATAAAAGTTTTAACTTGGGCCCGGAGAGATTTGCCTGACAACCTATCCAGGACCAAAGGTGGTTGGTTCGAATCCCGGTGTCCCATATGGTCCCCCGTGCCTGCCAGGAGAGATTTCTGAGCAGACAGCCAGGAGTAACCCCTGAGCACTGCCGGGTGTGGCCCAAAAAACATAAAAAAAAAAAAAAAAAAGTTTTAACTTGGGATCAGAGATAGCACAGTGGTAGGGCATTTGCCTTGCACACAGCCTATCAAGGAGTGACAGTGGTTCGAATCCCATCATCCCATATGGTCCCCCAAGCCTGCCAGGAGCGATTTCTGAGCACAGAGCCAGGAGTAATCCCTGAGCACCACAGGTGTGACCCAAAAAAATAACAAAAAAAGTTTTAAGCTTGCGCATGTGCCTACAGATTGAGTCATATTGAAGATGATCTGTCTTCCCAGCAGGCCCTGACTTCACAGTGGGACCCACCAGCTGAGCTGTGGGCAGGGCCCAGCTGTCATGGGCCAAGGCTGCTGAGACTTTGGTGGCTTTCTGAACTTTGTGGACCAAATGCAGCTGTTGAGAGTGGCTCAGCTGTTACCTGCCAGTCATTTGTCTCAGGACTTAGGAGATTGCGTGGGCTGAGGGCAGAAACAAAGTGAAAGAGGAGGTACTAGATGCACTCCAGTAGCTCAGCATGGGCCTGAGCCAGGAAAACACAGGTGTTTTTGGGCTGTGTTTTCTGCGTTTTCTCTCTGTCTTTTCTCTATTTTGTTTGTTTGTTTGTTTGTTTGTTTGTTTGTTTGTTTGTTTGGGGCCTCACCCAGCAGCCCTAGGGGTTATTCCTGGCTCTGCCTCAGAAATCGCTCCTGGCAGCCTCGGGGGATCATATGGGATGCCTGCCAGGGATTGAACCCAAGTTTATCCTGGGTCAACCACATGCAAATGCCTTACCCTTCGGCCTCTCTCTGCTTTGTCCGTGTGGAATATGGTGAGGACCTTCTGGGGACACCTGAGGCTCAATCCCAGTTCTGACTGGCCTGCAAGGTTATGAAAGGTTTGGAACCAAACAAACATTTTCCTGGCAAGGGACCAGAGAGATAGTTCAGTGGGTAAGCTCTGAGAATGACACTGTCCTGGAGGCTACATAAGAGGGAGACCCTGAGTGGTGCCAGCGTGCAGGACTGGTAGAATCTGGTGTGATGCTGCTTCTGCCCCATATAGCTTTGGACCTGTGCTCTGTGATCAGCAGCCTTCTCAGGAATGATCCTTGAGTGCAGAGTCAGAAGTAAGCCCTGAGCACTGCCAGGTGTGGCACAAAAAAAAAAAAAAAAAAAAAAAAGCCAGATAGATAGGACAGAAGTCAAAGTGCTTTCTGCACACAACCATCCCAATCATTCCCTGGCCTCTCAAACATGACCAGCTATGGCCCAAATACTGCCAGCTGGCATTACCCAGTTGTGACCCCAGCATGCCCAACACTACACATCCAGGCAACCAAGACTCGCTGTAGGAGAAACCCCAGAAAGCAGAAGCGCTAGGCAGGGTCTGTGGTGGGGCTGGGCAGCAGGCACAGTGAGATGCAGGCTGATGGCCTCTGCTTTGACAGGTCTGATGCGTTGGTCCGGTCACCTGCTGCTGCTGCTGCTGCTGCTCCCCCTGGCCTTAACCACCCAGGAGGAACCATTGTCTTCTCACAAGGTGAGCTGTGTCCACACAAACCCAGCCCTGATGGGCGCCCCCTTTCCAGGCTCCCTGCCAAGGCTGCAGGAAACCACCCCCACCCCCAGCACTGACATTCCCCAAGTAGCTGATGCTTGTGCCCAGAATCCAAGGCCACATGGTGCTGGACAGGGGCAGAGTCATCATTTGTTGTGGAATGTTCTCAAGGCAGGGTAGGGGGACATGGAGCCCTGAGGATGCCCATGTCGGGAAACCTATGAACTCAAACTGGTGGCCTCACTCTGCCAAGCTTACAGAGGCCATGACCTCCACGGCCTGATCCCCATGCTGCACTACTGTTCACACTCCTGGCATAGCAAGTTTCTGGGGCCTTCTTCCCATGGCTGGACCTCTCTGAGATATTTCCACCTCAGACAGGAACAACCACAGAATAGCTTCCATCCATCGAAACTTCTGGAAATTCACTGACTCCTTTGATCCCAGTGGGATCTTCAAGGACACAGGAACCTGGGCACAGCATGTCACAACCAGTGTCAGATCAGTGTTTCAGGTCAGGTTGACGGGCCAGTATGGTTTCTGGACAGCGGGCAGGATCCTCAGGTTGCCTGCATCCCTGCAGCCAGACACTGGGAAGAGGGAGAGTTGCGTCCAGGGGCTGATACTTTGGTCCTTCTGTCTCCCATGTGGCCACTGTCCCTTGTTGTGTACACTGGCCTTGCAGCTCACCTCAGGCATCCTCAGACAGACCCCATCCTCCCTCCAGCACCCTTGGCCACAGGAGCCTCATTACAGAAGTTCCTCAGGGGCAGGGAGGTAAGAGCTGGAGGCTTGGCCCTGGCCCGGGGTCACCTGCCAGCTGATTGTTGCAGGCCATCGGGGAGGCCTGCAAGCTGCACAGGGAATGTCAGAGCGACTGCTGCACTACCAGAAGCCTGAGCCCACAGACCTTCTGCATGCCCCAGACCTTCTTCCAGAACTGCCTGCCCTGGACCAAGGTGAGCCGCAGCCTGGGGAGGTGAGGTGGCCCAAGTGGGCCTCGTCCTGAGACCAAGTACTCACCCACAGCCCAATGGGTACATGTGCACCCACCACATGGAATGCTGGAGTGGCTGCTGCACTCACACCAGTGCCCAGCAGCCCAAATTCTGCAAGTACAAAACCATCTTCCGGCAGTGTCTGCCCTGGAAGAAGGTGAGTTGTGGGCATGGCCAGGCCAGGGCCCTGAGTGGGCTTTCTGGCTGCCCGCATGACCCATATCCTATGTCCCCAGCCCCTCAGGGCCCAGTGTGCCAAGCACGAGGAGTGCAGAAGCCGATGCTGCCTCAAGGCAAGGAAGCTCAGCCCAGCCCGATGTGTCCGGCGCAGCGGGGTCCTAGCCCTGTGTCTGCCCCCGGTGAGTCCTGACCTGTGCATCCGTCGAGACCATGCCTGGCTCCAGGCCAGGCACTGTGATGGGGGGGGGTGGCACTGATGCTTGGTGGAGAGACTGTGAGGGCACCAGCCCGGCTGCCTCCCCAAAGTTCACAGTGGCTGCACTGCCTGAGGGCCGGCAAGCTCTCTCCAGTTGGAGGACAGGGCTTGGATGGCTACAGAGGCTGCTGGCACCACACTGGGGAGGTAGCTTCAGCGGGGACAACACTGTTGGTGGGTGAAACCAACAGAGCAGCCCCAAGAGCATCCTGATTCTGAGCCTCCTCTCTCCCGGTCCTTCTGATGAGTGTTTGTTCTTGGGGTGCCAGACATGAAGGGGTACACTGAAGTGGAGGAACACAGGGCACAGAGGATGATGAGGTGCAAGGGATAGTGGAGTACAGGAATAACGAAATGGGAGATAGTGGGGTATAGTGGATTAGGGGGTGTAGGGAATAATGGAGCACAGTGGGCTATGGAATCCATGGGATGGTGGAGTTCAGGAGATGGTGAGCAACAGGAAAAATGGGGTACAGGTGAGGGAAAGGCTTGGGAAGGAGACTGCAGCTCATGGGAGGGTTGGTTGGAGCCATCACCTGACGAGGTTTCGTCCCCCCTAAACTCAGGAACCACTTGAGCCTCTGCTGGTCCTGAGGCTTCAGGTTGACCACAGGGGGCTTGTACAGAGGCTCTCACGAACACTCCCTGCTGGGGCCAGAGCCGTAGCACAGGGGGGAGGGTGTTTGCCTTGCTTGTGGCTGACTCGGGTTCAATCCCCGGCATCCCATAGGGTCCTCTGAGCCGGCCAGGAAAACCCTGAGTGTAGAGCCAGGAGGAACCCCTGAGCATCACCAGGTGTGGCCCAAAACAAAAAACCGAAAAAGAGAACGCCCCCTGCCGGTGGCTTCGTATTCTGCCCAGGGCCCAGCGCACAGGCTCTATGGTTACACCAGGTCACCCCTGCCTACCTGTTTCCTCCAGTGACTGCGGCTGTGCGTGTGCAGGAAACTGGTGGAGCCTGTGGGGTCTGCAGTGGCCCCACAGCGTCTGAGAACCATGCTGACCCAGCTGTGTAGTAGCTGTACAGATCCCGTGACTATCCTACAAGTGCTGCTGTGGGCTCCAGAGAAGCCACATTTAATCTGCACCCTCTCTTCTCCACCCCTTCCTCCCCTCAGGTTTGGGGAGCTCTGGATCCCCTGCCCCAAGGCTCGAGGTGGGTTCTATTAAATAAGTAATGGAAAACTGTGAGAATTTGTTATGGATAAAAGACACCCATGATGTAGGTATATTGGAATAGTTGAATAACATCTAATCTCCTCAGACTAATAAATAAACTCAATGCAATCAGAAAAAAGCTTGCTTGCTGATTTTATTGGTTTGATTGGTTTTGGGGCCACACTGGGCAGTGCTCAGAGCTTACTCCCTGATTCTATGCTCCTGGTGGGGTTTAGGGAAACTAAGAGGGCCAGAAATTTGAACCCAGATCCACTTCGTGCAACGCATGGCTCCAGCGCATGCTGTATATTTTTAAATTATCTTTTTTTTTAATTATCTTTATTTAAACACCGTGATTACAAATATAATTGTAGTTGTATGATTACAGTCATGTAAAGAACACCCCCCTTCACCAGTGCAGAATTCCCACCACCAATTTCCCAGATCTACCTACTCCCCACCCCACCCACACCTGTACTTGAGACAGGCTTTCTTTTTCCCTCATTCATTCACATTGTTATGATAGTTTTCAGTGTAGTTATTTCTCTAACTGCACTTATCATTCTATGTGGTGAGCAAGAGCAAGAGCTGGTCTCCAGAATCAAGGAGGAAACCAGAAGCCAGATATCTGCCCGCCCTCCCCATGCACCTTCCCCCCCTGGAGTACGGAGGGAGGGGGGAACCTGAGGACCACTAAGAGTCCACCTGAACCCACTTCTGGCCATCTGAGCTGGCACCCAGAGAAGGCCTGGAGTCAGGGGAAAAAGACAAGGACAGCTGGGGGCCTGCCAAGCCTCCCAGCACTCCCCAGGCTAGGGAGAAAAGGCTCTGGTATGGGGCCTCCCCAAACCCCATACCTGGCAAAAGCTGGTCTCCAGAATCAAAGAGGAAACCGGAAGCCAGATGTCTGCCCGCCCTCCTCCCCAAGCACCTCCCCCCTGGAGTACAGAGGGAGGGGGGCATGCTGCATTTTTATAGCTGTTTATATAGTACTTGTTCTCTAAAACATCTGGGTCCCTATTTGGGACTGGGCAAAATTTTTGTTTTGTTTTGGGCCATACCTGTTGAGGGGTTACTCCTGGTTCTGCATTCAGGAGTCTTAGTGGGCTTGGGGACCATATAGAGGTGCTGGGAATTGAACTCAGGTTGGCTGTATGTAAGGCAAGCGTCCACTTGCTGTCTATCCTATTTCTTTTTCCCTGGGCAGAACTTAATGAGTACAAGGGACTAAGGCAGGGACCGGACCGGAGAGATAGCATGGAGGTAGAGCATTTGCCTTGCATGCAGAAGGATGGTGGTTCAAATCCCGGCATCCCAAGCCTGCCAGGAGCGATTTCTGAGCAGAGCCAGGAGTAATCCCTGAGTGCTGCTGGGTGTGACCCCCCCCCCAAAAAAAAAAGACTAAAACAGAGTAAATGTTCTGGTCGTGGAATGGGGGCTTCCTGCTGGGCAGTTCAGTGTGCCCTGGGCACCACCTACTTAGTATAGGGCACGTCTCTGTGTGCTGGCACCCCACAGCCTGGGGTCAGGGACACGTGTCTTCTCCAGACCAGCTGTCTTCACCGCCCAAACCACGCTGTACCCTGCTCCCAAGCTCTGCCTTGGGGTGCCTCTGGGCCCTCATGGGCTACCCCCAGGCAGGGATAAGCCTTAGGTTCCTTCACTGGCCCCAAAGGCTCTTTATCTTTGTCAACAGCTGCTTCCTGAGGACCCAGAGGACAAAGGCACATTGTCCTCCTGCTCTGGTTTTTTTTGGAGCAGCAGCCTCTGACCCCAGCTCAGGGGCAGCCTGCTTTGGGGATCTCATGGCTCATCCCTGGCCCTTCTTGGGAGCCCCTCCTGCGGCGAATGTTTCCTGAGCCCAAAGGCAAGAATTCTCCAGGGCAGGTTCTGGCCCCGCTCCAAAGCAGCGGGTGCAGAGCGCAGGCGGCCACCAGGAGGCGCCCCAGCCACACGGTTCTACCGACCTGGGGGTCCAGCAACACCAGCACCTTTCCGGCCTCACATTCCAGCACTTAGCCTTTATTTCTGTAGTTTCACTTGCTGGTTATTTGATTTCAAAGACATCAGGGGTGGTGTCCATGTAATGCAACTGCCTGAGCCCCCTGCAGGTGGCACCTGGGGCCGAGAGGCCTCAGCAGCTAGATCCTGTGTGGATCCCTCAGGAAAGTTCCCTTAATCCTGAGATCCTTCTCCCGGCTGGTCCCAGGGCGGGTCCTGGCTCTGGCCCGTGGGTGACATTCACTTGTGGGCTGATGTGGAGTAACTTCTCTGTCTCATGTACACGGTGTTCCCAGTTTGACCCTCAAGAGAACAGCCCAAGCTCTGGGCTCTAATTTCTTGCTGCCTCCACCCCAAGCTGGGAGTGATGTAGTCCTCCTGGGCATGAGGGCAGAGCAGAGCAGCAGCAGCCGACATCCAGATCAGCAGGAATGGCCTCGAGATGGGGACAGGGAGAGATAGGCACCCCACCTTTTGGGCTGTCAGGCACCTCTTTCCAAACAGGCATTCCCAAAACACAAGCAAGGGAACAAGCCAGCTGAGACGGTACCAGGGGGGCTCAATCCCTGTGGGGGGCTGACAGCAGCTCAAAGAATGTTGCCCAGGTTTTGTAACCACAGAAGTGGCCCTGGGGAGGAGAGCCAGGCAGAGCTGGCGTGCACCCACCATGTATGTCCACCACGTGTCTCGGTGGCTCTACTATGCTCTGGCTTCACTGTCCACTGGGGTAGTGAAGTAGTCGGTAGTACCCACTTGCTGCAAGCAGTGAGTACTGCCAGGTCAGTGTGGGGAGCTCAGTCACACACTCAGTGCCACTTGTGCGATCACCCCTCTTCCCAATGTCCTATATTGTCACCTGGATGGTCATTCCCACTCCCATCTGGGAGGGGTCTACAGTTTGGAAGAAAGAATATAAGGCGGGACCAGAGATAGCATGGAGGTAAGGCAGTTGGTCGCCTTGCGTGCAGAAGGTCGGTGGTTCGAATCCCGGCATCCCATATGGTTCCCAGAGGCTGCCAGGAGCTATTTCTGAGCATGGAGCCAGGTGTGACCCAAAAACCAAAACAAAGAACAAAAAAACAAAAAAAGAATATAAGGTGTTGCCTGGGGGGAGAGGACGCAGAGAAAAAGCAGCAAGGAAGCATGGAGATCAATTGGGAGACTGAGAGAGCGAGCTCCTGAGAGATGAATCAGGCAGACATGCACCAAGTCTGCACATGGCGGATAGGGCCATGGAATAAACTGAGCCAACTCCAATGAAAAGTCAACTGCTTGTGAATTAATTTCTCCACCCTTACTACCCTGCGTCTTCGGACCCATCACCAAAGGGCCTAGAGGTGCCGTGCCAAGGAAGCCTCATGCAGACACTACGACTGTAGACTTTTGATGTTAAAAGAACACTCACTTTCAAACTCAAACTCACACTCTCACACGACACTCGTGGGGGACTGAGATGAGAGCTGGCCTTGTTGCCTACAGAGGCTTTGGTATGGGCAGCCAAGGGTGCTGGCACCTTTTCTGTGGCACCCAGAGACTGGTGAGGGTGAGCTTCCCTCCACACACAGATGCTTCAGATGGGGCCAGTGGGGTTGAGACAGGATTCAGCAACAAGGAACTCTAGAAAGTTTTTTTTCTTTTTTTTTGGGGGGGGGGGGGTCACTCCCAGTGGCGCTCCGGGGTTACTCCTGGCTTTGCGCTCAGAAAATCGCTCCTGGCAGGGTTGGGGGACCATATGGGATGCCAGAATTGAACAGGGGTCCACATGCAAGGCAAACGCCCTACTGCTGTGCTATCTCTGCAGCCCCTAGAAGGGTCCTTCATAGGCTCCCTAGGAGTCCAGACACATTACTTCTCTACCAGTAGCCTGTGCAGACACTTCTTAAGTCAACCAGATTTAAGAGAAGAAAGCGAACCTGGTTCTTTAAAGTCATTATTTTAATATATATCTGTAACTTCGGTTCCAAGTGCAGAGGGAGGCCAGAGCCCGGCCTGAGGGGCGTCACAGTGCGTTGGACAGAACGACCACATTATCCCCATAAATAAGACGAGGGAACCCCAGGGCTCTGGGGAGGGGTCTGAGGCCGTAAACTGCAGATTCAAACTAAAAAGGCAAAACTCTTCTTTATATCTCTTTTAAACATCTAAAGAGCATAAAATTAAGAAAAATACAAATCTATTAGAAACGTGTCTCACTGGAGGGGCCTGTTCCAGGTGCACAGGCCCTGTGCTTGAGTCTGAACCCAGCAGGGGTGGCTGCACTACCGTGCCTCCACCTGGGGGGGGTTTCGGGACGGGGAGTAGTCGGGTGCCTCAACCGGGGCTCTCAGTGGCAAGGCTTGGGGACACCCGGGAGGGCCTGGGGATGCGGCTGTGGCCACGAGCAGGGGCGGCACCTGTGAGCAGGGCCGGGCGGCAACACTGGGGCTGGGGCTGGGGCCCGGGCCTGAGCCTGAGGGCAGCTCCGGGGCCCGTACACGCTCCAGCTCTTGGTAGCGTGCATCTCGCCTGGCGGGAACTGGCTCAGAGAACTCCAGGGGCTCAAATGTGGCAGCCCCGCGCAGGGGCAGCTCCAGGCTACGCATCGGCTCCCAGGAAAAGGGTATTGCGGGCCCCAGACCATCCTCGCGACGCTCCTGTTTGATCTTCATGGCTTCCCTCCGCTGCTCCGGGGCTCCCGTGTGCCCGGGGGACAAGGCAGGGCACACGGCTTCCCTGGCGGGGGAGCGACTCTCTATGACTTGGGGCATCGGAGGGTCAGGGCCGCGGCTCAGTAGGCGCTGGTCCAGGAGGTCCCTAGGAAAATAGTAGGAGCCGGGGTGAGGGTCAGCTCGCACTGCAGCCAGACTGCACTCCCCAGCCCCAGCCCACGTCCTGCACCCTGACTCCACTCACCGCCCCCAGTCAGGGCCTGAATCCCGGCTGTGGTCAATCAGGCTGCCCTCGGTTTTGTGCCAGGGAAGCGGTGCCCGTTGGGGCCGGCCCCAGGCTTCTGCAGCAGCACCATGTACAGTGGGCAGTGTGGGGCCCTCCTTGGGGACAACGATGCCACCTTCGGGGAGGCGAGGCAGGTGGTGGGTAACGGCCACACCCCTGGACCCCCAGGGGCGCGGGAGCAGCAGTGACTCACTCAGCGAGGGGCTGCACAGGGTCCCCAAGGCCCCGAAGGTGCTGGATCTGCTGAAGGCACCTAGGGGACAAGAATGTCTCAGGCCCTGCACCTGAGGGCAGACCTAGCCCTCCCCTCCTGCTGACCTACCTGGCAGGTGGCCAAGAGGCAGGAAGGTGCTGGGATGGGAGGCGGGCCCGAAAGGTGCAACAGGATGGGCAGCACCTGTGAGGGAGGCTGTGGAGGTGTACCTGAGTCTGGGCTCCCCCAGCCTACCCACCTGCTGGGGATCCCCACTATGCCCCAAGTAGCCCCCGAGTCCCGCCCTCCTGCCCCAGCTGACAGGAAACCCCAACCCTACCATGTCCTTGTTCCCAAGAGGGGACTTGCCCCAACCCGCTCAGGCAGCCCATGGGGACCAGGCCAGTGCCAAGCTGTGGGGCAGCTCCTGGGTACAAGATGTCATGGAATGGATCCACGAGAACCCCAGGCTGGCCCCAGGCACTTAGGAGATGCCCCCTCTCTTGTCACACCACCCTGGATGCTCCAGGACCCACATACTCGCCAGAGATGGGGTGAGCACAGGCGTCTGGAGGACTCTGTTCGCTGCAGAGGAGAGAACAGCTAGGGGTGACCCAGTGGAGTCACAGCATTACGGGGATGGAACATGGAGCGACAGATGTAGGGCCAAGGGAATGGGTGAGAGGAATGGGGTATAGAGGGCAGGGAAGAGGAGATGGAAAAGGAGAGAAGGGATGAGGGGGACAGGAAGGAGTTAGGGATAGACAGATCAATGAGGGGGTACAGGGGAGAAGGGAAGGGGAGGGGCTGGCAGAGCAGTACAGAGGGGGTGGATGTTTGCCTGGCATGGGGCCAACCTTATTTCAATCCCCAATATCCTAGAGATTAAGTCCTGAGCACTGCCAGGTGTGGTCCCAAAACAACAGAAGAAGCAACTCCTGAGTGCAGAGCCAGGAGTAAACCCTGAACATCACCAGGTGAGGCCCCAAAACAGAAAAATAAAGGAAAAAGAAAGAAAAGAAAGGGACATTGTGGGCCAGAGAGATAGCACAGGTAGGACGTTTGCCTTGCATGCAGCCAACCCAGGACTGACGTCGGTTCGAATCCCGGCATCCCATATGGTCCGGAGCCTGCCAGGGGCGATTTCTGAGCACAGAGCCAGGAGTAAGTAACTCACTGAGTGTGACCCCCAAAAAAAAAACAAAAGAAAAGAAAGGGACAGGGGCTGGAGCAGTAGCGAAGCTGTAAGGCTTCTGCCTCGCGCGCACTACACGCTAGCCTAGGATGAACCTTGATTCGATCACCTGGCATCCCATATGGTCTCCCAAGCCAGGAGTGATTTCTGAGCACATAGCCAGGAGTAATCCCTGAGCGTCATCAGGTGTGGATCAAAAACCAAAAAAAAAGAAAAGAAATGGATGATGATGGGGCAGGGATGTGATGGGGGTATGAAGGGGTTATTTGAGGACAGGAGATGGGGAATGGGAGTGTGAGGGGGTGTTGGAGGGGGGGCAAGGGGGTGAGGGGGGATGGGGGACAGAGACAGGTGTGCTCGGAGATGGGAGATAGGACAGGAGGACAGGTGGTTATGGGGTACAAGGGGAGGAGTAGCATGCACAGCTCCCATCCCCCCGAGGCTGGACCCTGCACCCACCTGAGCTGAAAAGGGGCCTAGCCAGGCCCTGCTGGCTCGAGAAGTGCGGGCTGGGAAGTGCCCCAGGGGCAGGCGGTCGGCCAATTATGTCCAGCTGGTGGTCCAGCTGCATCTGCTGAGGAGGATAGAGACTGCCTGTGGAGCCCCCAACCTCTAAGTGCTTCCGGCATCAAACTCAGGGGCATGTGCAGGGCTCTAGAAACCAGGCTCCTGGCTGGGCGACCCAGACCACCCACCTCCCCTCCCACGAGTGCCAGCCCCCACTCTGACAGCTGCTCGTCCTTCCAGCATTCAGGCCTTGGGAGCTGAAGAGGTCCAGAATGCACAGAGGGGCCTCCTGGTGCCCAGACTGGGTTCCTGCTCACTGTCCCACCTTACCTCATCCAGGCCACCTGCCCTGCAGCCCACACGCACCTTCATCTTCTGCTGATGGTGGTAGATCTGCCAGGCTGTCCGCACGTGCACCGCGCACCACCGCCCAGGCCTCTGTGGGGACGCACACGCGCCTCAGCAGACCTGTCACAGCACGCCATTGCCTCCCAGGACAGGAATGCCCCACGGCTCCGGACTTTTCTCCACAAGAGACAAAGACACGCACCGACCCGCACCAACCGACACACTGATCCTCCTCTCAGACACACACAAACTCAAGAGACCTGCACTTGCAGACTACTCACAGACTCTCACTTACAGGCCTTCACTCGCTGTCTAGCCCATGCACTCACCCTGACAGCTGTCCGGTAGCCGTCAGACACCTGTCATTGGCAGAGGGAATGTTTAGCCCTGGCTCTGGGGGGTGGCCTGGATGCCCCTGAGCAGCACCCACACCTACCCCGGGGACTTTCTGCAGGAGGGCGTGGACAGTGCTGGCCCAGCCTGCTACCTCCAGTGGGTTTGCAGTCTGAGCAGAGAGAGGAAGAGTGAAAACTGGGGGCCGGGGCCCCACTCACAGAACCACACCCTCAGCCAAGGGGTCCGTGTGAAGGCAGGCAGGGGGACCTCAGGGCCAGGGCAGCGTGCGAGTGGCCTGGGTGTTCCTTCCCTACCCACCTTGGCCCAGGAAAGTCCGAGGGGGGGAGCATGCAGGGGCTATCCTGGGGAGTGCGAACACTGGGTCCCTTGGAACAGGCAGAGGCCACAGCCCCATGCGTGAGGTCAGTCGGGCAGAGTCCGTTGGGGCCTCCCACCCACGAGACCGAGACCGAGACCGAGCATGCCTGGGAGCAGCTGGTACCTTGGGCTGAAACGCGCCCTGCAGGGACCCTGAGGGGCCGGGGTGTGTGAGCAGGACGGGCAGTCCTGGGGCAGCAGGAGAGAAGAGCTGCAAGAGAAGGAGGTGGCCCACGAGCAGGCCAGAGCAGCCCCGTGAGACTGGGGGTGGGCCGGGGGCCCAGGGGGCGGCACAGCACCGGGACACTCACGCTGGAATGGCGGAAGTATGGGTTGTCCGGCTTGGGCACGAACTTGTCAAACTGCAGTGGGAGGAAGCAGAGGTGAGGCTCAAGGTGGCCCGGCAGCCCTGCCTAGGGGACCACTGTCCTCAATGGCTCCCGTTCAGCCCCCGCCGATGAACACCCAAGGTGGGGGGCCAACCCAGGAGGAGTGAAGGCCCTCCCCAGCACAACTGCTGCTTCAGCCTGAGGTGCGGACCTGCTTGGCTGGTACAAGGGGCACGTCACGGTGCCGGGGTTCAGGGGGTACTGGGCAGGAGTGACCCAGTGGGAGCGGGGCCGGGCAGTTGGGCCCAGGCCTACACACCGGCAGGGGCACGGCGGGTGGAGCGAGCTGCGCGGGGGGCAGCCCGGCGGGGAAGGGGGCGAAGGTGTGCTGGTGCGTGTGCATGTGCCGGTGCGTGTGCTGGTGGAACTCGGCCCGTGGCAGGGCCCCCCCCAAGGCGGCACTGGGCCGTTCGGTGCTCTGGACCAGGAAGCGTGCATTCAGCTCTTGCCTGAGAAGCTCGTGGTCTAGGAGAGAAGAGAGAGAGACGGAGAGGCACGTCGGCTGCGGGCCTGGGTGGGGCGAGGCGTGTAATCACCTGGCACTCCCGGGGACGGTGGCCATGGGCCGGGTTCGGGCCCAGGGGAGGAGGGAGCGGAGGAGCCTGTGCCCAAGTACCCATCAGAGTCCCCGCACGAGGCTGGCAGTACAAGATCGGCGAGCTGAGCGGCAGCAGCAAGCTGGCATCTGCAGAGGACACGAGCGTGAGCCCACCCAGGCGGCACGGGCACCTCCACCAGTGACACTGGCACCTCGGGACTGGCGCTCTGACCTACCAGCGGGGTGTCCCGCGAGGACCAGGCTGTTGGCAGCGGGCAGCGGCGGGGGCAGGGGTGCAGCTAACATGGCCGCGGGGTGCTGGGCCGCTGAGCACAGCGCCAGCTGTGAGGTAGACAGGTGCGTGCTGGGCGCGTGGGGTGGCAGGGGCAGGTGCTTAGGGAGCCGGAGGCCAAGCCCGCTGCTTCTGCTGCAAGAGGGGGGGAGGGTGTCAAGAGTTTGTGGGTGCTGCGGCTCCTCCCTTCGCCCCTGGGAGCCGCCCACCTGAGGCCCAGCAGGCTGGTGTGCGCAGACTGCGCAGTGGGGCCCTGGCAGGTGCCCAGGGCTTGAGGCACAAGCGTCGGGGGCAGGGCCGGGGGCTGTGGGGCGAGGCGGGGTGGGACGGGTGCTTCCTTCTTGATGGCAGGGCTGGGGCCAGGGCCGGGGCCAGCAGGCGGCAAGGGTGGCTCCATGCTCAGCTCACGGCTGTGCTCCAGGCCCGACACCTGGGATGTGGCCCTGGCCATGGCCTCGGGCTTCTCCTCCTGTGAGTAGTCTGGGGAAAGGGAGAGGCAGAGAGAGGCAGCTGCCCCTCAGGCTCACTCTTCCACCTCGGCTGTCCAGGCCAGGACCCAGCCTGTCCTCTGGGAGCAGAAACCTGGGTGTCGATGGTCCTCAGGCAGAGGGAGCTACCCAGGTGTGGCTTGGCTAGCCTGGCGAGGCCTGTGTGTGCCTCGAACACCCACAAAACTTAGCGTCCTGGGTCTGCCCCACAGGCACACAGGGCCAATCAGGAGGCTGCCAGCAGGTGGAGGCCACGAATCTTGGGTGACTGTGCTTCCTTACATCTGCACAAACAGCCTGGGTGGATGCCACCCTTCTCAGGACAGCAGACATAGCCTTGTGCCCTCATCTGCATGTCCCCAGGTTCACTTACTGGACCTCGAGTCCTGGCTCCTGGGCTAAGGGGGCACGCGAGGTGGGGGTGTACAGTGGCCAAAAAGGCCGTGGGGGCCGCCCCATGCCAGGGTCTCTGCTGCAATGGCTGTGGTGCCCCTCGTGACAAAAACACAGCAGCACCAGCCCGAAACCAGGGACAGTCATTTTAAGAGGTGGGTGCGGTCCGGGGCAGGTGCTGGGTATGGGGCCCCTCTGAGGCACAGGAGAGGCAAGCATGGGCCCCATGCTTCCACCTTCAGGCTCCAGCAGGTGACAAGGTGTGGCCACTTCTGGGAAGTCATAGCCCCACGGAAGGAGACCCCAGGCACTGCCCCACAGTGTGACCACCCTGAGCCACAAGGCCTTTTCTCAGCAGAGGCCACTCTGCAGACGTCCTTCTGTATGTCCAGGCAGTGCTGTGGACAGGACTCAGTCCCCTCCCGGCCTCCCATAGGCCCTGGCGCTCCATCTACACCAGAGAGACCCCCAAGATGCTGCTGCTCAATCTGGAATGAGCCCTAGGGCTGACCTGACCACAGGCAGCAGCAACCATTCTGGAGAGCAACAGGCAGCAACAGGCAACAGGCAGAGCAGCAACCATTCTGGAGAGCAAAAAAGCCCACCAGGGGACCTTACTGGGACTCTGCTGCCCCTGTGCTGTAAACCGAGCCGGGATGCACTTACCTTTGCTGGCAACTGGGCCAAAGAGCTTCCCTGAGCCCACAGACACCTGTGGAGAGAGAAGGCTCAGAGACTGCGGGAGACCTCTCCTAGCCCTCCTAGCCCCACCTCCAGGCCTGGAGTCTTGGACAGTGCGGGGCACACCCACAAGAAGGGGCTTCACAGAGTGACTGCAGCTTCAGCTCTCGGTCTTGCCTCCAGGACCCGCAGCCAAGGAAGTGAGGGAGGGCACGGTTCAGACCCAAGGGGCCCATCACAGCCCTTCCCTGGCTCAGCGTGACTCCATGTGCCTGCAGTACCCTTGGCACACCCTCAGCGACAGCTGGACTCTGACCCCCAAAGGTTGTTGACGAGGGCCTGGGCCCTTCAACCAAGCAGAGAAGAGCAGACTGAGAGCCTGTGAGAACAAAGCTCTGGCCTGAGGCCATCCCTGGGGACAGTGGGCACCTCAAAAGGCTGGGACCCTGAAATTCCACTTGTGGATGTACAGGTCAGGTCAGGAGTGGGTGTGATTAAGTGCCCTACCCTGGGGCGACTCCGGGAAAGGAGATGGGGTGGGGGTAGGCAGCCCCCAGGGCACCTGCAGGCAGAGAGCCTGAACTCCACTGCGTTCCTCCTTCTGGGCCCGGTGCCTAAGGGCCTGGACCTGATGAGTTTGTTCTGGGTTTGTTCCAGGTTGTTTCTGTGGTTTCTTTTTTTTTGGTTTTTGGGCCACACCCGGCCGTGCTCAGGGGTTACTCCTGGCTGTCTGCTCAGAAATAGCTCCTGGCAGGCACGAGGGACCATATGAAACACCAGGATTTGAACCAACCACCTTTGGTCCTGGAGCAGCTGCTTGCAAGGCAAATGCTGCTGTGCTATCTCTCCGGGCCCGTTTCTGTGGTTTCTGGGGTGACATGAGGCTGGGCCCTTGGGAGGGCTCTGAGCTGACCTTGCCCACAATGCGCAGGAGCCTTGTCTGTCCTGCAACAAGACCCTCTGACAGGGGCTGGAGAGACAGCATGGAGGTAAGGCGTTTGCCTTGCATGCAGGACGGTGGTTTGAATCCTGGCATTCCATATGGTCCCCCGAGCCTGCCGGAGGCGATTTCTGGCGTAGAGCCAGGAGTAGCCCGAGTGCTGGCAGGTGTGACCCCCGTCCCAAAAAAAAGACCCTCTGACAAAGACCTCTCTGGGCAGGTGTACACGCACAGAGGCACCCTTTCCATACACCTCTGCGGAGCTCTGACCTGATACACCCTTACAGTCACGTGAGCCAGGGCTCTAGGGCACCCACTGAGGAGGGAGGGGAGTCCCGAGTCCCCAGCCCGGGGCTACTGGGCATTGTACAGTGTAGACATGAGAGCAGCGGCTGTCTGAACCCACTCTGGTGATCCTGTGTCCTGCAGGGAGTCCCGCTACTCAATGACCCCCGGGGCCTGGGACCCACCATGGAGGTCTCCTACCCTGCCCAAGTGTCCCAGTCTTGCCAGAGCCCAGGCTGCGCGCATGTGTATGTGTGTATGTGTGCGTGTGTGTGTGCGTGCGTGCGTGCGTCCATGCGTGTCAGTGCACTGGGACCTGCCTGGGGCTCACGTGAGGTGGGCAGGCCCAACTAATTCAGCCTGGAGGTACAGATCTGAGAAGGGTAGGGTTCCAAGAGGCCAACAGCCCATCTTGCCCAGGTCAGGAAATGAGAATGAGGCGACCCCCTCCTAAGGCTCCAACAGCGCCAGGTGAAGACAGATGGGCCACCTACGGGAGGGGCAGGGGATGCCTGCCTGGGGGACCCTCTAACCACACCCCAGCCTGGGGCTCCCATGTGCTCTATGTTTTTAACAGATGGATAAGGCCGAGCTCAGGGGGTCTGGGTGGGGTGGGTGGGCAGGGTCCGTTCCACCTTGTTCAGCCTGAGGGCCCCTGGCCTGCAATAACCTGGCTGGGTGGGGCGCAGCCATGCTACAGGGCCTCAGAGCCTGGTAACCCAGTGCCCCCTAATGCCCCCTATCCAGTGCTCACCTTGTCATCCCCGTCACTCTCGCTGTCACTCTGTGGGGGAGAGAGAGGGGTCAGTACCCCAGAACCTCCCTCAGACAGGAGACCCAGAGTGAGCTTCACCCAAGTTCAGGGATCCCTGCAGGGCCCCCTAGGGCCATGGCCTCCTGGAAAATCCAAGAGGCTCTGCTCTGGGGTCTGCAGGGCTGTGTGGGGTGGGGAGATAGGAGTTGGGTATGGTGGGGGTGGCAGCAACAGAGTGAGGCCACAGGAAATGCAGCCTCTGGGAGTGAGGAGCTTCCACAGAGACATAAGGCACCTTGTGTCCCCAAGAACATGTAGGCTGCTCTACCATTCCAGCCACCGTAGGGAGGCCATCAGCTGGTGCAGTAGGTGGGCCTGCCACTCTCCAGGGTCCCCAAAGCTCAATGGATGGATGCAAGGAGGATGTGGAGATGCCAGGTAAAGTGTGTTACCCCCCCCTCACACACACACACACACACAAACACAACACCTAGCCAGCCTGCACTGAGTTTCCGCAGAACCATTCCTGCCAGCAAGGCCTGACCAAGGCGACCTTCACAGAGTGTGTGGAGAACACCCCTGGGTGCAGAGCTGCATGGAGCAGAGACAGTCCCAGTGGACATGCTGGACAAGGCAGGTTGCCCATGCAGGCATCTTTGCCTCAGTTTACACCTCTGCGAAACAGAAACGGGCCATCTACAGTGTCACTGTGAGGCTCCGATAAGCGAGTTTGTGCAAATGTCTAGTTTTGTGCTCACAAGACATGCCACATGACATTTTCAGTTATCAGTCCCTGTCTCTGCTTTCTCCATCACCATCACCATTTCCACCATCTCTGCCACCTTTACCACCCTCTTCCCATTATGTTTTCTGTCTCCACCACCTCTTCCAATACCACTTTCTTCATCAACCCTCCCCCATCACTCCAGAGCAGTGACCCTTCCTGTCCCTTTACCACTTCTGGGACAGGGACCTCTGGGGAACAGAACTGCGGAGTCTTGGGGCCGGAGAGATAGCATGGGAGGTAAGGCGTTTGCCTTTCATGCAGGAGGTCATCGGTTCGAATCCTGGCGTCCCATATGGTCCCCCGTGCCTGCCAGGAACAATTTCTGAGCCTGGAGCCAGGAATAATCCCTGAGCACTGCCGGGTGTGACCCAAAAACCACCAAAAAAAAAAAAAAAAAAAAAGAACTGCGGAGTCTGCATATGCCTCCGGGAAGCAGACTCCCTTCCTTCCAGGTGGCCCATGAGCCATCAAGAGAAACTGCCCCACACTGACACCAGAGGCTGTGGCTCCACAAACAAGACCTCTGAGTGTGTCCCTCACCCCACAAATGGGCTGTGGGGAGGGAGAGCATGCCAGCCTTGGGACATGGACACCAGATCAGCTGTGATACCCACCAAGGCCAGCACAGTGCAGCGACACTAGACACACCTGCCAGGATATGCAGACACCCACGCACAGGGCCTGACTCAGCCTCCCTCAGCCACTGCCTGCATCACCCCTGCCCAGCCAGTGGAACTGTGGAGCAAGGCGGCTCCAGGAAGCACTTAGGTCAGGGGAGAGTGGGCACTGCTGGACATGCTCAGGGGGCAGGTGGAGCCACCCTCACCGGCTGCCAACGTGCAGCCTCCTGTGCTGCCATCTCAGGCCAGTTACCCAACCATAGGAGAATGAGGACAAAAACGTGGATCCCTGACCACAGTGCAGGCAGCGTGGGGAGGATGTGGGCTGGGCCACAGCTTCGGGGAACCCATGAACCCAGAGTCGAGTCTACAGGCCCCCACTCCCAGGAACAACCAGGGGGCCCCAGGATGCAGGGCAAGGGCACTTACAGAGTAGCCTCTGCCCGAGAGCGCCTGCACTGAGCTCTGTGGAGGAGACGACAGTCAGGAGCCATTGTTCGGCCGCAGGCCCCTCCCTCCAGAGGTACCAGGTCCAAACAAGAGGCCACACAGGCCCCCCCAGTTCCGAACCCCAGCACCTGTGCTCAAACCTGCCCCCCGTACTCACGTCACTGAGCCGGTCCCGGGAGCTGCTCCTGCGGGACGCGTCGTCACTGTGGGGGTCACCCCCTCTGCACACTGGCACCTTCATCTGGGGACAGGGAGGACAGCTCAGCACAGGGCAGCAGAACACAGCCGTCCTGCCCAGGCCCCCGAGGGGGGTTGGGGCCTCAGGTCTGTGGGTGAGGCTCCAAACCACTCCTGCACTTCTGGAGCCCCGCTGGCCCCTCCACCTGGGGGCTCAGAGCTGCCCCAGCGCCCAGTCACCTACATGGTGCAGCGGACGAGGCAGCGGCTGGGCCAGTGAGCCTACATGGCAGCCAGGACAGGAAGCCCTGCTACCCTCGCTCTGTCCAGCTGGTCAGGACACACAGAGGCTGTTCACCAGCAACGTGAGTCCCTAACAGGAGGGGCTGGGGGTGTGGTGGCATGGCCCTGGGGACTCCCTTCGCCTGTCTGAGCAGGGGCGAAAGCCGGGTGGTCACTACAAGGAGCCCCAGTACAGGTGGAGGTACCCAGAAGCCCCTCACGCCCCCCCCCCACTTTGGGAAGCTATGTGGATGGGCAGCCCCTTCCCAGGATAGGCATAGCCATCAATCAGCCAGCCTGGGAGCCCAAGAAGAGAGCGGCTCCCACCCACCCAGCCAACCCGAGGAGGCACCCACACCCCACCAAGCTCCCCTGGGACCAGATTCAGAAGACCTAGACAAGGTCATGGAGCCTGAACTCAGGCCCCACCCTCCCCCCAAAGACAACCAGCACAGAACATGCAAGCCCACACCACCCCAACAGCAACCCACACCATCCGTGTCCCCCCCAAACCCATTCCCCTATTCCCTTCCTTGCCCACATCACTCTGTGGTTGTCCTCACACCCCACGTCCCTTCACGTTCCTACTCATTCCTCATTTTCTCACCCCCCATCCCTTATCCCTTCACACACTCAACACTCACATGTCCCTCCTCAACCCCTCTCATACCCTACACCCCACCTCATCCCCTCAGCATCCCCACAATTAGGACCCAGCGCAGCTCCCAAACACAACCACAGCCGCAGCACCACAGAACTGGCCCTCAAACAAGCCTGAGGTAGCCAGGCACATGAGGGGTAGCCAGAGGCTCAGCTCACAGCCCCATATGCTGTGGCTCTTGGGAGTCCCAGGTCTACAGGGGGGTGGGTGGGGGACTACACCTGAAACTCGTGGGCTCTGACCTCTGCTCCTGAATGGAGCTGTGAGTGGGACCAGGCCTTTGTCCTATGTCCTGTGGAGATGGGCCCTCTCCCCAATGATCCTCTGAGGGCATCCCTGAACCTTGTCCTGTGCTCACTGAGCTCTGGTGCAGTGGTCCCTCCAGTACTTAGTTAAGCCATGCCGGCAGCTCAGGGACAGGGACACACAAACACACATGAGGATCTACTTGGACACCCATGCCTGGACTTTCTTCCGCATCCACACCCCCCCCCCAGATCTCACAAGACACCCCAAGTATGGGCAGGAAGCAGCACCAAGTATGGGCCTGAGTTGCAGGAGAAGGGGAAGGAGGATGAGGCTACTGAAGAGGGGAGACCCTCCGTCCAACTGGAAGTGCTGTCTTGCTAACTATCCCCAGGAGGCATGTGGAGCCACAGCAGGGACTGGCGATGTGCCCCACACCCAAGTGCACACTGATGGCTCCAGGTTCCGGGCATCAGGGCAGGCAGGCCCATGCCTGGAGTCCCCACCTGTAAAGAAACAGGAGTCTCCTGACCTGCTTCCAGCCCCCGCAGGTAGAACCTGGGCACATAGCCCTGCCAGGAGTCAACCAACACAAGCCAAAAATCTGACCTTAACTGGCCAGAGGTCACAGAGCCTTGAGAAAGGACAGAGATAAAGCAGGCAGGTGTCTGTAAGGTGCCAGGGGCCAGGTAGAGGGAACCTTCCTGAGTCATCTTGGCAGGTACAAGATGAGTGGAGTGGGGCCCTGGAGGGGTTTTGGAATGGGGTCCAAGTCATATCTGGACAGAATCCTCCCTCCTGCCACAGGCACTGCTGGGTAAAGCTTCTGGAATGGCTTTTTCTGCATTTTCTAAAGGGGCCCCTGGTGATCCAGGACCCAAAGTTGCTGTTTGACACAGCAGGAGCGACACTACTCCCACAAGTCCCCATCGGGGAACTGAGCTACCTACCTACTTGTGGGGACAGGAATGCAGGGCTGGGCATGGGCAGTGACCCTTTGGCCTCCCTACTCTGTGGGCAGCACTGACCCAGGAAACCTTGTCCCACAGGATGCTACCACTAGTAGTTTTAGGCCACACTAAAACAAAGGGGTTACCCCTGGCTCTGCACTCAGGAATCACTTCCGGTTGGTGCATAGGACCATATGGGATGCGATGATCAAATCCAGGTTGGCCAGAAACAAGGCAAATGCCCTCCCTGCTGTGCTTTCACTCTTCCCTGTGTAGGATTCTAGGGGGTCTGTCCTGAGCTCCTAGGAGCAACAGAGACTACCCAGAGGGGTCCTGGAAGCATAGAGACTGGGCCAAGCAGAGCAGCTCCACCCCAACAAATGTGCTGCCTCAGGGTCTTATGCTCCCTCATGCTGACAGGGACAGACTCGGGGGTCCTCAAAGACAAGAGACAGTGGGGAGACAGACAAGAGGAACATATGGAGGTCCTCAAACGGACAGAAGGGAATTCTGAGACATGATATAGACATGGTACTTAGAGGCAAGTGGACAGTGCAACAGAGAGATCCATGGAGATAAGGGGACAGTGGACACAGACTCAGCAGCATGCAGACCCACCCAGAGGGCAGGTAGGAGGGCCCCAGGTTGTGGACAAACCCAGCTCCAGAGCAAGGGGTGTGGGGCCTGTGGGGCTATGCCACGGCCACGGTGCGTTGGACTCGAAGCTGCTGCAGGTCGATCCTTCTGCCCCACGCGCTGAGTCACCCGAACAGCTGCTGCTCACAAGGATCGGTACCTTTTATTTCCCGACCCAGATACGCCCCACAGGACTGACCCAAACATGGGCGAGCCGGGCCCCCCAAGAACATACAGGCCGGCCTGGATGTCAAAGCTGAGCCCTGCCTACTGTCCAGGGCCCCTGAGCCAGCCTGGGACCCCGAGGTGGGGGAGCAACGCAGAGCAGGCCCAGGGCTGACGTCTGCTCCCACAGGGCAGCTGCCCTTCTTGTCACCAGTGTCTTCGACTTGACCACTCACGACAGGCGCCTCGTTGGATGGGGGGTGACTCGCGCCAACCCCCCAGGTCCTTTCACACACGCACATGGCCACACTCCGGGGTGTGCACGGGGACGCTGCATCCGGCTCCCGTTCTCTGGCCCCCATAGCAGGCCGGAGGGCTCCCGCCGCCAATGACTGGCCTCCTGGCCTCTGCAACTGCCCGCAGCAGCCTCAGCTCTATCTGACGCAGCCTGGCAAGGGCCTCAGGCCCCCGGGCTCACAGATGGGGCCTGGCGGGCCAGTGCGGGGGTACAGGCACGAGTCCGTCGTCGTGACCGCAGGGGCCGGCAGGGGTGGCCCAGGAACAGGTCCAGCAGGGACCTTCTCGGCTGGCTGGGGAGCTCCAGGAGAGGCCGGCGGGGAAAGGCAGGCCGCCCTAGGAGCGAAGGGCGTTTGGGGATGGGGAGTAACGGCCGAGGCTTGTAGACCCGGTTCGAGCCTAGAAGAGGTCGTGGGGTCGGCTTTGTGCCCAGGAGGGGCCGTTTCTGCAACTGCAGTTGTCCAGGACCTAACAGCGAAGGTTTGGGGGAACTGGGCTTCGGCTGCTCAGAGGACTCCCCTAACTTCTGTGGCTCACTGGGGTCCAGCAGTGACCGCCGGGGTCGGCTGGGATGGCCCAGGAGGGACCTCCGTGGCTGGCGTGGGACTAGGAGCGCCTGCCGGGGGCAGCGGCATGGGCCTGAGGGGGCTGAGGGGGGCCGGCGACGAGGGCGGAGAGTGAGGAGGGACTGTGGGGGTTGGCACTGTGGACAGTGGGTTGGTAGTGACCGCAGGGGCCGGCGACGCTGTCCTGAGGATGCCCTGAGGGGCTGGCCACGGAGACACGGGGCAACCCATGATGGTACAGGCCAGCTGCGGTGCCAGCGTGCCAACAGGGAGCGGCAGAAGTGGCACGGCGCCAGGAGCGACCGCAGGGGCCGGCAACGGGGCCACGGCGCCAGGAGCGACCGCAGACGTCGATAGCGGGGCCTGGGGCCTAGGGGCCCCCCACGTGGCCAGCAGGGCTGAGCCAGGAGTGACCTGTGGGGGGGACAGTGCTGACTAGGGGCTTGCTGAGGCCAGCAGGGCTGACCTGGACCCAGCAGTGACTGCTGGGGCTGGTAGGGTTGTCTTGGGCCCAGCAGTGCCCGCTTTGGCCACCTGTGCTGACCAGGGGGTGGCCGCTGGGGCAGGCAGGGCTGCCCAGAGTCCGGGAGAGCCCGACGGGGTTGGCAGCGCTGGCACGGGGCTGGGGGTGACCCCGGGGGCTGGCTGGGCTGGAGATGCTGCTCGTGCTGGGCCGGGCCGTTCTGATGCCAGGGGGTGGCTGAAAGCGGCCCCCCTTCTGGGGAGCCCACCTGCATGGAAGAAAGAGCATGTGTCCACCTGGGCATGTGTGCCCGTGCCCCCGACCCCAGCCCAGATCCCGGACACATGCGGCCTCATGGTGCGAGCGGGCAAGACACCAAGATAATCCTCGGAGAAGGCGCAGACCCGTGCGTGACCCCCAGAGGAAAGTGCGTAGAGCTGAGCTGAGCCGACACCAAGACAGGATTGTGCTGGGGGATGCCCCCTCCATTCCCAGAGCACCCAGGAGTCTCCTCGGACCCACACACCAACCACAAGTGACGAGACTCCCGCCACCAAAGTGAGCCCTGAGCCTCACAGACGCGCTAAGTGGAGCCGCAGGTGCACCCAGCCCTAGACACACTGGACAGCCGCGGTCGGCGGAGCCGGCAGACGCAATGGGGAAACGGGGCCGGCCTAGCACAGACGCACCCCTGTCCCAGGGTTCCCGAGGACACCACCTCTGGCAGGTGGTGGCCCAGCAGCCGGGACCCATGTGCCCCACGCCCCAAGCCCGACAGCGATGGACACGCTGCCGAGAAGGCAGAAGCTGGTAGTGTGTTCAGGTGCCGCTGGGGCCCCCCGCCTGCTGCTCACCTGTTTGGCGGGCTGCAGAGGAGCCTTCTTGCCCTGGTCGTTGGCAGGTGCTAGGTCCTGTGTGGGGCTGCCCACCTCCGGGGACTGCCCGCTCTCGCTGGGCTCCACAGCCGGACAGCTCTCTGCCTCGCGGGGCCTCTTGGCCAGGCGACGCTCCCACTTTTCCTTCCGCTCCTGTGGCTTCAGGGCCATGTCCTTCTGTGGGAGGGGGGGTTGGGGGGAAGGAGGAGACAGCCAGTGAGCCTTGGGTCAGACTGCTGAGCAACCACAGGGAGCCCAGCCTTTCTGGGGTGCCTTAGATTTCTGATCTGAGACCAGGCATAGCTCATGGGAGGGGGCTGACTGCTCCCTTCTCAAAATCCCAGTGCCCACCACACGCAAGGCCCCAGGGAGTGCAAGGTGGGGCACATGCAGGCACAGGGATGCGGAGCAACCTGGACTCTTCATGCCTGTGGAATGGTCAGGACCCGACCTACAGGTGCCACCCACCAGTTCCACCAGGCTCCAGAGATGGAGAGCAAGGTCCAAGGCTGCTGAGCGTAAAGCTGATGTGTCTACTACAGCAGAGAGACATCTCCAGAGGAAGCATGCCCCCAACATCCTCACCCACCAGAAAGAAGTGCCCCAGACACCCTCACTCCCACAGGATGTTCTCTCTGGGACACCCTCACACACACAAGAAGTGCTCCCCTGGACACCTCATACCCACAAGAAGTGCTCCTCAGGACATCCTCACACCTACCAGTAATGCTCCCAGACAATTCTTTCACATGCCACAGGAAATTCTCATGACATCCTCAGTCACAGAAAATGCTATCCATTACCTTCAAACCCACAGCAAATACCCCCCCGAGACACCCTCACAAATACAGAAATGGTTCCTGGAACAGCCTCTCAGGAGTTCTCTTCATGACACCCCCATACTCAGACAAAGTGCTGCCCATGAT
Source organism: Suncus etruscus (assembly GCF_024139225.1). Classification (NCBI taxonomy): domain Eukaryota; kingdom Metazoa; phylum Chordata; class Mammalia; order Eulipotyphla; family Soricidae; genus Suncus; species Suncus etruscus. Next base: position 4,807,189 of record NC_064849.1, on the reverse strand, counting down.
ACCCCTTGTACCCTCAGAGAGTGCTCGAAAGGATACCTTCACACCTCACAGAAAGTACTAAGCATAACATCATACACCCACAGGAAGTACTCAGGAAGACTACCCCAGTCCCCAAAGAAAACACTTCAGGAGATACCCCCACCCCACAGGAAGGGACTCCTTACAACTTGCAGGGTTATCAGAGCCAAGAATGGTGGTGGCCTCTCCTCCCTAGTGGTTACCTGGCTAGGACCAAAGAAGCCTTACCCCACCGTGGCAAGTGGAAGGCAGACCCTGAGGGACAGTTAAGACAGGGATGGAACTACGTACCAACTAGGACCTCAGCAACCAGCCTCAGTATATCCTCCCACCTCTAAGACATCCCCAGGGTCTTCCAAAATGAGGGCAAAGAGGAGCACTACAGCAAAGGCCAGGCCGGGGTCACCCTTGCAGGCACAGAAGGTAGGCCCTGTGATGTGTGCCTTCCAGCCAGTACTGAGAACAAAGGGACAAGTGAAGTCAAATGAGGCTGAAAACAGTATTCAAGCAATACAGTGAGCAACAGTCAACCTGGGTTCGACCCCAGGCACCACACCGGAGCCCCACCAAGTATGACCTGAGAATAGGCAGGTGTGTCCCCAAAAAACAAAAAGTTCAAACAGATAGTTGCTGTAGCCAGTCACACACCATCATTGCACAAATTGCCCCAGCACTGCCAGGACTAAACACTAAGCAAAGAGCATCGCCGGGAGTGGCCCCAAAACAAAGAATGAGAAGCATAAAAGGGGGCCAAAGGGGGACCCTTTCGAGGCTACAAGGGCCAGTTGAAGACATTATCCACTCGGGTCAGAGCCACCCCAAAAGTCTAAGGATGGCCTGGGGGTGGCCTCTGTTGCTTCTCAGGAGGGGGGTGTCCGGGGAATCCCCCTTTTTTGGTTCTTGGGTCACACCCGGCAGCACTGAGGGGTTTACTCCTGGCAGGCCCAGGGGACCACATGGGATGCCGGGATTCGAACCTCCGTCCTTCCACATGCAAGGCAAACGCCCCAGAGCTCCATGCCATCTCTCCGCCCCCAGAGAATTCCTTCATCTCTGACCCCACTTCAAAGGGGAGAAGGGCTAGAGATTCTACCGTGGTGGGGAGAGGAGGAGTACATGCCTTGTACATGGCCAACTTGGATTTGATACCAGCACCACATCATGTCCCTAAGTACAGAGGCAAAATACAATGAGGTGGGGCCGGGCGGTGGCGCTAAAGGTAAGGTGCGCCTGCCTTGCCTGCGCTAGCCTAGGACGGACCGCGGTTCGATCCCCCGGCGTCCCATATGGTCCCCCAAGCCAGGAGCAACTTCTGAGCGCATAGCCAGGAGTAACCCTGAGCGTTACCGGGTGTGGCCCAAAAACAAAAACAAAAACAAAAACAAAAAAAAAAATACAATGAGGTGTGGCCCCCAAACAAGGCAGACATGAACACCCTAGTCCTGCACCCCACCTTGTTCTAGCCTTGACACCCAATGTTGCCAACTGACCTCACACACAGCCCAGGAGGAAGTCCAGGCAGCAGGAGGGCTTTGACCCAGGACCTGCCTATTCCAGAGACCCAGCCTCTTGCAGAGACCCTCATGCCCCCTGATCCTGGAGCACCTGCTGGTGCAGCACAATGGTCTAGGCCTTGCAGTGGCGCCCTCACAAGTTTAGCCCAGCAGTTAGCACAATGCCAGCGCAGGCCCCTAGGGCTCTGTTCCCAGGTCCTCAAAGTCTTCAAGTCCTCTGAGCCACCCTGCAATACTGAATGGGGCTTCCTACACTGCCACAAAGTCATTACACCGTAGGCTACCACGGGGATGCATGATGACTGGGGCCACAGCACCATGATAACCAGCATGGTTCCCACTTTGGAAATCAGACCATGGGTGGTATCCAGGATGGGCAGTGTAGGGAGAAGTGCCCGGCTCGGAAGTGGCCGAGGGTTGTACACACCCACTGAATAGGGCCAACTTCACCCAGAATGTCACCTGACCACCTACCTGCACCCAACCACATAGCCCATGTTCAAGCACAAACAAGTTCACACATACCACACACGCAGTACTGCTCAAGCATACACACAAGTTTGTACATAACATACATGCAACATGTACTCTTGAGCACGTGTGAGTTTGTACGTAAAACACACAGCATGTGCTCTTAAGCACATACATGCAAGTGTGAACATACAACACACGCAGCACTTGCCCTCACTCAAGTTCACACAGATCACACACGCACGGGTCAGACTTACACAACACGTACTCACAGGCTAGCACAAGGCTCGCTTGCACTTTCTTTTTTTTTTTTTTTTTTGGTTTTTGGGTCACACCTGGCAGTGCTCAGGGGTTATTCCTGGCTCCAGGCTCAGAAATTGCTCCTGGCAGGCACAGGGGACCATATGGGGCGCCGGGATTCGAACCGATGACCTCCTGCATGAAAGGCAAACGCCTTACCTCCATGCTATCTCTCCGGCCCCTCGCTTGCACTTTCTTACACACAAACGCATGCCTGCTCACACCTGCACTCTCTCTTGTAACATGGACTTGCACTATCGGTGCCCAGAGGAGCAGGTGGGCTGAGAACAGGGTGCTAAGCTGAGCTCTGGGAGAGAACGATGCAGATGGGCTGTGCGGACTGCAGGATGAGGGGCCAGCCCTGTACATGTTCCCACCACCGTGCTGCATGCACCCCCTAGGAGCACTGGGGAGGGATAGAACGCAGGCTCAGCAGCACTCAGGGATGGACGAGGACATGGGCCCAGGACATGTCCTAGGCCCAGAAGGGATCTTAGCTGGTGTGGCATGCCCTGGATAAACACTGCCACTTGGTAAAAGGGATAGAAGAGCCTCGCAGGTGTGCAGACCAATGGGCACACACATCCTCAGGGGGCAGCAGGAGCCACAGGCACAAGCAGTGGGACTGACGAAGAGTCAGCTTATCCCAACGTGCTGAGTGGAGAGCAGGCCAGGTGGCCAGCACCGAGGGCAGTGTCCGAGCACAAGCAGAGAGAAACAATCATAATCTAAGCAATGAGGGGGCCGGAGAGATAGTACAGCGGTAGAGCAATCCGGGACAGAACCGGGTTTGATTCCCATGAGGCATTCCCGATGATCCCCAGAGCCTATCAGGAGCGATCTCTGAACGCAGAACCAGGAGTAATCCCTGAACGCAGCCAGAAGTGGCCCAAAAACCAGAAGAAAAAAAAACTGAGCAAGGAACAGAGAAAGGAAAAAAAAAATGAGAAAGGAACAGAAGGTATGGAATACAGTGCAGGAGAGCCCAGGGCAATTGTTGTGTATTTGTTGTAATATTGTTTTTGCCCGGATCTTCCAAGTGGGGGTGATTAAGGAAAGAAATAAATAGCTTGTTGGGGGAGGCATAAGGGGCTCTTTTGCCAGAACTGACGGCTTGTTCGGTTTGCTTTTTGGAGCTGGCTGCAACTGACAAAAGACTCTCTTCGCTGAACCTTTAGTCCCTTAATCTTTTGCATTTGTTGATTATTTACTCCGGATATTATTACCAAGGTCTCCCTCAAAAGGGGGGCCGGAAGAATGGGATTTAATTTATCTTTCTGGGAGTTACTTTTGGACTCGCAGACCATCAGCAAGGGGTTTGAACTCCCCTCACAGGCAATAGAGCCCGGGGCAGCACACTCGGACTGACAGCCGGAATGGTTTCCAATGGAACTTCGGGCAAAGCACTGTCCACTCGCAACCCAGGTGTCCACTGAGGAGAGGGAGGTGCTGTGGCCTGAAGACCGGACACAGGATCCCCTCCGAACACCCAGGCCCCAGATATGGACTTCGGAAGGACATGTGGGCCCAGACTTTCTGACACCTCTGTACACCTTATTCTGTGGGAGAACATCCCTGGGGACAGTGGACCCCGTAGTGTTTGGAGAGGCCCAGTCTCTCATAGCAGAATCGCAAGGTTCGGGGCCAGAGAGAGTACAGCGGTAAGGCGTTTGCCTTAGACGCAGGAAGACGGTGGTTCGAATCCCGGCATCCCATATGGTCCCCGAGCCTGCCAGGAGCGACTTCTGAGCGTAGAACCAAGAGTAACCCCTGAGCGCTGCTGGGTGTGACCCAAAAACCAAAACAAAAAAGAATCGCAAGGTCCTTCTAGCTGGCAAATGCACGCTGGTTAAGAGGCAGGAGGGCACAGGGGTGTGCCCAGTGTAAGGGAGCTGGGAGCTGTAGGGCCCTCATTTCCACCAGGAGGCAAGCAGTGCTTGAATCAGGGCAGCTATCAGAGCCTCGCAGAACACAGCTGTCTGTCTATAAAGCAGAATCTGAACCAGGCAAGAGGCAGCTGTGCCATTTGCCAAGCAAGTCAAGAAAGAGTCTGGCAGGTGGGGGGAGCCCAGACTGGCTGGCAGACGTGGTGGGAAATGCTCGGGCCCGTGCCTGCGGCACATCTCTTAGGGCCCGGGCGGGCAACTTTTCCAGCAGCAGCTGAAGAGTGCATCCCTGCCTGTTACCTCTGCAGCCGGCCAGGAGGAACCAGGCAGACAGAGCAAGAGGCCCTGGGTGGTGGTGGTGGGGGGGCTGAGTGCAGAAGCCCGCTGTGGACCATATACATACAATACAGCTCAAGCTGGAGAGCCTGGGGCCTTCCCACCTTCCACCAGGCCTCTCCCCTGCGGGAGGGGAGGGAAAGAGAAGTGTGGACACACCCAGAGCAGAGCAGAGCTGGGCGGCTAGTGTCTGCCTCTATCAGGTGACCCGCGGCCAGGCCAGGCACACCGGGGCGAGGGGCTCGGCCAGGCCCAAGGGTGTGGGTGTGTGTGTGTGTGTGTGTGTGTGTGTGTGTGTGTTTGTGTGTGTTGCACCTTGGGGCAGGCAGATACAGGCAGACACGGTCCTGGCTGACAAGTGTGCGGTCGTGGCCTGAGTGTGATGAGCGTGGGTGCTGGAGTCAACTGGGGTGGGGGTGTCTGTGGGGGCCCCGCAACCGAGGCCTGCGTCGTCCGTCGGCCGGGCCGGGCCGTGGCCAGGGCAAGCTCGGCCCGAGTGCGCACCCACCTGCAGGGCCTCGAAGGAGCTGAAGCTGGCGATGGCGAAGCCGTCCACGATGTCCTCGTCCTGCGAGCCGGACTCGCGGCGGGGGCGGCGGCGCGGGGGGGCGCGCGGCGGGGGCCGGGGGCGGCGGGGTCCCCCGCGTTCTCCTTGCCTGCGCCCAGGGGCCGCGGCTCGGCGTCGCCGTCGCCCGGGGACGCGCCGCGGGGCCCGGGGTCGGGGTCGGGGTCGGGGGCCGGGCCGGGGACGCGGGCGGCGGCGGGCGGGCGCGGGGGGGCGGCGGCCGCGGTCCCGGAGCGCGCGCGCGCGGCGGCCCTGCCGGCCCGGGCCGTCCATGGCGCGCGGGGGGGCTAGGCGGCGGCGGGGCCGGGGCGCGCGGGTCGGAGCCGGGGTCGGGGCCGGGGCGGGCCGGGCATGCCGCGGACTCAGCCCCGAGCCCGGCGCGGCCTGGACCTGGACGGCCCGACGCGGGCGGCCGCGCGCCTCGGAGGCGACCGGTCCTCAGCGGCCCGCGGCCCCGGGGCCGCGTCCCATCGGGCGGCAGCGCTGAGGCGACGCGAGCGGGGCCGTGGAGCGACTGCGGAGGCGGAGAAGCTCCGGCGGCGGCCGCTCCGGAGGAGACTCGAGAGGCGGCGGCCGCGGCGCCCGGGAGCGGATAACAACTGACGTACTTCCGCCCAGACGCGCGCGCGCGGCTGGAGGAAGTGGGCGGCCGCGGTGCGGGAGGGAAGGGAAGGACACGCCCGGCCCCGCCCTGCTCACGCCCCCATTTTAGAGTTCTCCCTACTTTGATCGCGCTTGGACACGCCCCTGACACGCCCCCAAGACGCCTTCCTGCTCCAGGGACGGCCCCGTCCGCTTTTTTAAGCCACGCCTACTTGGAGGCGGGGTTATGAAGACTCCGCCCCGCACGCACGGTGGCGGGTGAAACTCCACGTGCCGGGTGTGGCCCGGCTGGGCAGGGAGGGAGGAAGGGAAGGAGCGCGGGGTGGTCCAGGCTGGGGGGCTGGGGGGACACGTGGGTTGGAAAATGGGGGCGTCTTGGCCAGTCAGACACATGGGGGGCGGTGGAGTGCTGGGGGCAGGGGAGATGGAGATGGAGCAGCTGGAAGGGCTGGAGGGGCTCTTTGGGGAAAATGTGGCTGGAACTAAAAGTGGGGCGCCTTCCTGCTAACTCCCTCTGGGTCCAAGGTTGGGGTCTGAGAGGTCTGCACCCCAAACCCCAGTGCAGAACTTGCCCAAAGTCCTCTCCCCTTCTGCAGGTGTTGGAGGCCAGGCTGTGCAGTGCAGAGAAGGCCCCAACCCTCCTCCGGGGCATGCCTTTAAGAGGCCAGCCCCCTGCAGACCCAGACTGGTGGGGGGGACTTTGCCCCATGGCTGGTCCCCCCAATCCTGCTCAGAGCCACTGGTCTTTTCCTGCCCAGCTGGAGGGTCTCTGTTGGGGGTTGCTGAAAACAGGTCAGCAGCGTCCAAGGTGAAGGTCAACGCGGACAGAGTTTCATATGTATCCAACACTCCTCAGCCTAGCACATCCTCAGCTGGTACTGGGGTGCAGTGGCCTAGGGGAGCTGAGGCTGTCCCACCAGGGGGGACTCTGAGGGCCAGGGGAGGTGGCAGCTCCGAGGGCTCTGGAGGTCGTTTGGCCCCCCGCGGTGGGCACCGAGTGCCACAGTGAGGGGTGTGGGCTGGGACCACCCAGCAGATGCCCACAGACACCCACAGACCCGGCACCCAGTTCTCTCAGACTGTTTCCGGCCCTCCCCCAACCCTCTGCTCCAGCCCACACCCTGTTTTGTTATGAAAACTCGCATTCCCCAGCAGACACCCTTTGATTGTTAAGAGCCTCGTTAGGAAGACTAAAAAAAAAAAAAAAAAAAAAAACCCGGAGTCTCTTCATCCCTTTGGCCCCAATTTCCCTATAAGGATGGAATGCCAGAGACTGGTTAGGGGGCTCCTGGGACATTGGGGGCTGCCCGGGACATTGCGGCACCAGCACCCCAGGCTTTGTCTGACACTGTCAAGAGCAGGTCAGGAACTTTAGGTCATTATTCGTTTCTCAGTCGCCTGCCACACCTCAAACAGGCCCACGTTCTTCCCTGGTCCCCTGGCGACACAGACCCAGACTGGACCTCTCATTCTTTCGATCTTTCTTTGTAGCAAAGCAAGATTTATTTTTTTTATTGAACAAACTTATTTAGAAAGACGTGAGAGGAGATAAAGGGTTCTCCCTTTATAAAGGTGTTCAGAGAGAACAGGATTCCGGAGAGAACAGAGTCCAAAGAGCCAGCAAAGGTGCAAAGACAAGATAGAAAAAGAGCCCAAACCCCTCATTCTATTTTTTGTTTTGTTTTGTTTTGTTTTTGTTTTTTTTTTTGGTTTTTGGGCCACACCCGGTAACGCTCAGGGGTTACTCCTGGCTATGTGCTCAGAAGTTTGCTCCTGGCTTGGGGGACCATATGGGACACCGGGGGATCGAACCGCGGTCCGTCCAAGGTTAGCCCAGGCAAGGCAGGCACCTTACCTTTAGCGCCACCGCCCGGCCCCTTGTTTTGTTTTTGGGTCACTCTCGGCGCCGCTCAGGAATTCCTCCTGGCTCTATGCTCAGAAATCGCTCCTGGCAGGCTCAGGGGACCCTATGTGATGCCAGGATTCGAACCACCGTCCTTCTGCATGCAGGGCAAATGCCCTACCTCCACGCTATCTCTCAGGCCCCTCGTTTTATTTTTGGTTTTTGGGTCACACCCGGTGGCAGCGCTCGGGGGTCACTGCTGGCTCTGCGCTCAGAAATCGTCCCTGGCAGGCTCGGGACCATATAGGATGCTGGGAATCGAACCACTTAGGTCCTGGGTCAGCCGCGTGCAAGGCAAATACCCTTCCACTGTACTATTTCTCCTACCCCTAAACTCATTCTTGACTCTCTGCCTGGCTCTGCCCTAGGCTCGAGATGGAGTGGCCACGCGACAGGTCTGTGTCCAGGCCCATGTGGTCCCGAAGGGGACTGTCTGGTGGTTGCTCCATCACCTTGGGCTGGGCCTGGCAGCATATCCTGACACACTGGGTCCCAGACTGGCCAGGCAGGGGGGTGGTAACCTGGGGCTAGGGAGGGAAACCTTCTCTTGAGAAGTCTCCTTGCTGCCTAAACTGCTGAGGAATTTGCATTTCAAATCCTGGGAAGCAAGCCTGCAGGGAGGGGCCACAGCGCCTGTGGACCCCCCAAGGCCATCTTTTATCTTCCTCTCCAGGGGCTGTGTCCTTCCCTCACTTTGTCCCCAGTATCTGGAAGAAGGATCCCTAAATTGGGTAACCCACACACTGGGAAGGGCCCCGGACTACCTCTCTGGAGCCTGCCCTCAGCTCAGAGAAAAGCTGAATTGAGGGCCAGAGAGATAGAGAAGGTAGGGCGTTTGCTTTGCATGCAGAAGGTTGGTGTTTTGAATCCCAGCATCCCATATGGTCCCCCAAGACCGCCAGGAGCGATTTCTGAGGGTAGAGCCAGGAGGAACCCCTGAGCGCTGCAGGGTGTGACACAAAAACAAAAACAAAAAACAAAGCTGAATGTTGAATTCCTTCAAGTCTGTCTCTACGTGCCTCTCCTCCCATGCCCTCAGGCCCAGTTTTCTCAAAACCACTGCCCCTATAGGTTCTGACACCATTTGGGCTTATGGCAGTGCTTCTCAATTATTTTGCCATGCCCCCCCTAGGAAGAAGAAAACATTTTTCGCGCCCCCGCACGACTGTAAATAGTATCTTTATTTAAAAAAAAAAAACTTTAACCCGCAAAACAAAAATATATAAAATAATTTGAGCTGATCTTTTCATCAGAGGTGATGTCTGCATTAATGAATGGCTCCAATGAGCACGTTTTGCGATGCATAGCTTTTTGAAGCGGGGTTTGAAGCAGGACACAGCAACTCTCGGCTCCAGAGACATACAGAGATATAAACACGGGGCTTAGCTAGTTATGACAGTGTTTGCCGAGGTCAGACGTGTCCCCCCCTCTGGCTTATAGAGAGGATGGGATGAGACATGAGGCTCTCCTGGGCTCTGCATCCTGGCTAGTGGCTTTGCACCCCGGTGGTGTGGTCGGGCTGGGTCTCCACAGATGAGCAGAGTGAAGGCTCCCTCTGCCCTCACTGCGCTGGAAGGCAAAAGTCAGCGGACTGAAACATGGGGGAGCCTTTCCACATGAGCTCTGATCCCTCACCCTCACCAGCCCCCCAGTCTTCCTGCTCTGAGAACTGTCGGGGTGCGCCCTCCCCCAGGAGCACGGGGAGGCCTGAGGCTATGGGAAGTCCCTGAGCTGTTCTCCCAGGCAGGGTGGCCCTGAGACAGGGCCACACCGGGGTTGTGGGGAGCTGGGCTCTAATTCCCGGATGAGTCCCCTGAGACCTGGTTGTGCAGAAAGCCCTGGCAGGGAGGCCCTAAGAGGGCCTCACGTTCAAGGTCGTTTCAAGGAGTCCAGGCCTGGGATCTCCCAGCACTAGCCACAGTGTTGCTTTTGGTGCTCCGACCCAGGCGGGGGAAGAGCCTAACAGGCTGGCTCTGGGAGTCTCTGGGTTCCCTCCCCTCCTGCCTGGGCCCAGAAGGTGGGGGAGGAGGCACCTGGGTTCCCAACACCCACCCCCAGCCAGTCCTACCCGGAGCCTGGATGGGCTGCAGTCTGTTCTTTTCCCTCAGGGCAGACTGAGGACTTTTAGTGCCTTTTGTTAGTTTCTTTTTATTTTAGGGCCACATCAGGTGGTGGTGCTCAGGGGTTAATCCTCGCTCTACACTCAGAAATCTCTCCTGGAGGCTTGGGGGGACCACATGGGATGCCTGGGATTGAATCCAGTTTGCAAGGCAAATGCCCTACCTCTGTGCTATCACTCCGGCCCCCCCTGCGCACACCTTTTTCCATGAAGCCCCATTGGGCTTCCACGGGCCGTGTCTTGCTGACTTTGCAATGTCCGCTTACTACCCTAGTGCGCTCGAAATTGCCCGTTCCTGCCAGTCTTGGCAGAGCCACTGGGCTGTGAGGTTGGCCTGAGGGGGAGAGGAGCAGGGAAAGGGGCATCGAGGCCACAGGCGTGGGGGAATTTCTGCTCCAGGCTGTACCTGTTACTCCCAGTGACCACGAGAGCAAGCGCCTGGCATCTGTGGTGGCCTTGGGTGCTCACCCACCACCCAGCAGTCAGCCTGGAACATTCTGTGCTGGCAGAAGTGTGTGGGCAGGAACCCTGGGGCTGGACTGGCCCTCCAGGTCGTCCTGCTGAAAGGTGGGCCCTCGAGAATGGGGGCTGAGATCAGGTGGGGTCTGGGCATCCCACAAGAAGCAGAGAAAGAATTGGGGACACGGAGGCACCAAGGATGACTTTGCAGAGGCACATCGAAACTTCTAACACTTGAGCCTGCACTTGAGATGAATGCAGAGCGGACTGGGCGATGGCTCTCTGGTCCAGGCCACTGCCCCATGGGGTATCTGGGTTCGGGGCTCAGCAGCCTATCTGTGTTGGCTACAGACCTGATTGGTTTGGGTGGGACTATGGAGACCAGAGGAACTGAGGGCCAGAAGGCAGAGACAGGCTTGGGGTTACACACCAGCTTTCCAGGCTCCACGTGGGTGCTTACCCCCGGCACAATGACACAGCGTCCCCTTTCCTGTGGCTCTAACCTGGAAGCTAAGTCCTCTGGGTGAGGAGTAGGCAGGTGAGGCACACAGGGAGGTGGCTTCTTCATCTTGAAAAAGAGAAGTCTGAACTATTCTGACCTCACAGGCTCACAGGCTCGTGCTGACACTGGTCCTGCGAGGCATGAGGCCAGAGCTGGGCAGCCCATCCACAGCATCTTTCCCAGCTGAAGCCACAAGCAAAACCCAGTCAGACAGGATCCACTGCGGATCTGTGTTTGCTCAGACACTGATGAAGCCAGAAAGCTGGCTTCAGGTGGGGCTTGATTAGGACATTAAACCAGCTCAAAGGGCTCAACTTCCCAGCTCTCCCCTGCTCAACTGATGCTTTTCCTGAGCCCAACCTGTAAAGCCTAATGTGTCACCTCCCTAAGGTTACCTCTCAGCCTGCCTGTGTTGGGGAAGGTGGCAGAGTCTCAGTCCTGAGCCCCTAAGGTGTGTGCTTCGTAGGCAGACCAAGATGCTCGGAGGCCATGGGGCTCAGGCCTGACCACTGGGCAGCTGCAGCTACTGGCTCCCAAGGAAGAAACACATAGGGCCAGTCACCCATGTGGGAGTAGAGACAGTGGCGGCCTTGCAGCAGCCTCGACTCCTGGAGCACGCCCAGCCGAGGACCCTCTCACTGCCCTTGTGGGATCCAGGCGACCTTTGGGTCCAATGGGCAAATGAGCCTGACTCTGTCAGGCTGTCCCAGGCCTCAGTTTCCTCACTGCAGCAGGTGAGAGGCAGGGCTGGGGCTCAGCCTGAAAGGGCAGTGAGGCTCCTTTGAAGGTAGGGGCGTCAAGAGGTCCAGACCTGAGGGCGGGCAAAAAAACAAAAACAAAAAAAGAGGTCCAGACCTCTCCTCTGCTTCCTCCCACTCCCAGACAGGGGAGGTGGATGTCTCTGCAGGACTCATGGGTCCCTGAGTGCTGGTGACACAGAGCAGGGGGAATGGCCCTGAAACAGTTACAGGGGTGTGGTATGGTGAGTGCAAGGGAAGGGGGCAGTGGGCGGTGGGACCCGGTCAGGTTGGGATTGGGGGAACAGGGATAGTGAGGAGGACCCCTGTGGGTAGTGTCCCATAACATCCCTCATAGGGAGAGCACCAGCACCCCAAGCCTCACGCAGGGCCGCCCCTGCCCAGCCCCTGGTCTCTAAGTCAGATAGCTCAGACACAGCCCTCTATCCTCGTCACCCCACTGGCTTTGAGGGGGTTAACTGTGACCTGTTCACCCAGGACTTGACTAAGTTAGGGATCCATGGGGTGAGGGTACATGCAGAGGCCAGGTGGGGAGGGTCTGGGGAGCCCAGTCCCCAAACACTGTCCCTCACTCTGTTCAGGCAGCTCCAGTAGTGAAGCCAGGTCCAGTGTGGTGCCGGCTGGGGACAGGGTCCCTCCCTGACAGTCCTTGCTGACTCCACGTTTCCTGAGGCTCCAGCAGGAGGAGAAGGGTCAGGCTGGGCTCTGCCTGTGTGTCCCAGGGGTCCCCTGGCTGTATATAAACAGAGGCTCTTGGAGGGGGGTTTTCTGGGGACTTCTGGGCTGTCTCTGCCCCTACCCTGTGAGGCCCTGGTAATCCAGGATAAGCTTCTTCTAAGGTCACCTGATTAACGACCTGGACTCTGACTGCAGCCCTAGGCCCTACCTGGAACCCAGTTCCAGGGCCTAGATGCAGTGACCTCAGCTTCACAGCCCCACAGACTGTCCAACTGCCGCCTACATGGGGTCAGGCCAATTTAGGGCCACCTGTGATACAGCCCTGGGTTTGTCCCCAGGGCCACTGCAGCCCAGCATGTCTGCAGAGTGGGCCAGTTCTGAACCCACCAGCTGGCAGGACAGGGCCACAGACCCAGGAGGCCACAGACAGGCCTCCCTGAGTTCTCACCATGCATTGGTTCTGCTAAATGTGCCAATGCTGTGCTCCCACTACAGTGCTCCTCCTCCTGTACTCCCACTAAATGTGCTCTTCCCTCATGCTCCCCATTCCCACCTATTTCCTTGGGGCCTGCCTTGCTGCCTTCCCTCTGTCTTGCTCATCTCTGGGGTCGTGGCCCGAGCAGCGGCTGAGCAGGAGCCTGTGGTTCTGCCCACAGGAAAGGGTGTCTCTTCTCAGTCCTCAGTGAACCTGGAACAATTATGAGAGTAGAAGTGTGCTGCCGGTTGCTCAGGGCAGATTCCTGGTGGGTTTGGTGTGTCGGGGACAGAACCTAAAGCATGCAAGGCACACACCCTTACCACTGTCCTATCTCGAACATTAGGGTCCCTGAGGGCCTGTCAAGCCCAGCCAGCACCTCCCTCTCCTGCTGCTTGTAGGAACCAGGCACCTGGCAATGCTCCCTAGCTCCAGTAGGTGCTCTGATTGAGAGGAGCAGGCCCAGATAGGCCGGGCTGAGCTGGGCGCTGGAGCAGAGGAGCCCACAGCATTGACCCCTGCTGCTCTTGGCTCTGCTCTATCCCCCCAAACCACATCAGGGTTTGTACGAGACACAGGGCCCAGGGCCGCTGAGTAATAGTGCTGATGACACTGATCAGCAGGTGTGGGATGCTGTAGGCTTCTGAGCCCTGGGCCGCACTCCTTGTGCTCCACTTGTGCTATCTGGGTGCCCGTGACACAAGTGTTGTGTCTACACAGCTCAGCAGTCACTGCTTCTTGGTGAGACTGGGATACGCAGGCTCTCTATGCAGTGGCCAGCCAGAATCCATGCTGGGTTTCTTGGTGCGATGCCCATGAAGGAGAAGGAAGGAAGTGGCTAGAAGGCAGCCAGACCATATCCCAAAGGCTGGCGCTGGCAGAAATGGCTGCCCCATCCCTGGCCCCTGGGAGAGACAGTGGCAGTACAGGGAATTGTCCAGGGGTAGGCAAGGCTCCACAGCCCAAGGGCAGCAGGGGGGTGGTCTTGGATGCCCCTAGCGTGTCCAAATCGTTTTGTACGAGGCGCCCACTCGGAAAGACCAGCAGTGGTGCTCATGGCTATGACCACTGTGCTCTGTGTTCCGTGCATTAACTCCACTCACTTCAGTCCTGTGACAACAGCCTGTCTCTCCAGAAGAATGTGCTTCTAGAAGGTCTTGAGGGGAGCCTCACTGGGGAAGGGTCTGACTGGAGGAGACCAGACTGGAAGGGGTCCTTGCTAAGATTGAGCCCCTAATTTGGGTTTCAGTTTCTTGCGGGGAGGGGGTCTCTCAGGGCTGAATTCTGTAGCCCCCTCAGACATCAGCCCTCGCAGCTTGCCCCTGGGCACCCTGAGTCTCCTCTGCGGCCTCCATGCCTCCTCTTTGGGACTGGCACAGTGAGGACTGTGGCGGGGAGCCAAAATTGTGTGGCCTGGGGCCTGTCTTGGGCTGAACACTGCCTTCAGGGAAGGGACATGCTCACAAGCCCTCAGCTTCCCAGTGTTTACCTCATGCTGCTCTCTTCAGCTCTCATTGTCCCCTGTCACGGGTGAGAAGCTGAGGTACCAGCAGATCAGACATTAGCTCGAGGCATCAGAGACACTGCAAGGGAGGAGAGTAGCCATGTGCCAGGCACAGGTTGGGGGTCTGGGCTTACCAGTGTACTGAGAAGTTGGTGCCCCCCATGTAGCCAGCCAGGTGTGCATGTGTGTGACTTGACTGGGATGCTCAGGGTGTACCAAGGTATCTGCAAGTGTGAAAGCTTAGCCCAGACTTCTTCACTCAGGTTCCAGTGGGGGGTGACCCGCTGATACCCGGAAACTGGGGGAACTCCTCCACCCATTTTTTGGCTTTGCACTGGGCCAGGCTCGCTGCTCCACCTCACACTGCCCCCTGGTGGTGCTCTGAGCATCCTGGCCCAAGTGTGTCAGTAATGGCGAGCAACACCCTCCTCCAGACCCCTGCTTCCCTCCCTGGTCTTATGGGTCCTCCTGGGGGTCCCTAGGGAGGGAAAGGCAGCTGGGAGGGGAGCTGAGCCCTGTGAGATGGTGGAGGTTGGGCTCGGGTGCTGGTATCAGTGGGGGAAGGTGGATCTTACTTGGGGCCTCAGGCTGGTTGCTGGTGGACCCCTGCTCAAAGCTGGCCCCTAGACCTGGTCTCAGAGCATTGGGGTTAGTCTGAATCCAGACCCTCATGCGTCTCTCATCTTGGCTCCCGGCTCTCACAGAAATTTTCTTGGAGGGAGCGAAGAGATAGCACAGGCGTTTGCCTTGCAAGCAGCCGATCCAGGACCGGGTGTGGCCCAAAAACAAACAAACAAAAAAAACAAACAAGCAGGGAGGGTCCGGAGAGATAGCATGGAGGTAGGGTGTTTGCCTTGCATGCAGAAGGATGGTGATTCGAAACCTGGCATCCCATAAGGTTTTCCAAGCCTGCCAGGAGCGATTTCTGAGCATAGAGCCAGGAGTAACCCCTGAGCGCTGCCAGGTGTGACCCAAAACAGACAAAAAATGTGGGGAGGGCCGGGCGGTGGCGCTAAAGGTAAGGTGCCTGCCTTGCCTGCGCTAGCCTTGGACGGACCACGGTTCGATCCCCCGGTGTCCCATATGGTCCCCCAAGCCAGGAGCTATTTCTGAGCACATAGCCAGGAGTAACCCCTGAGCATTACCGGGTGTGGCCCAAAAATAAAAATAAAAAAAAAATGTGGGGAAACACATAAACTTGGGACATTGCTGGAAATGAGCTTTTTTTTTTTTTTTTTTTTTTTGGTATTGGTTTTTGGGCCACACCCGGCGGTGCTCAGGGGTTACTCCTGGCTGTCTGCTCAGAAATAGCTCCTGGCAGGCACGGGGGACCATATGGGACACCGGGATTCGAACCAACCACCTTTGGTCCTGGATCGGCTGCTTGCAAGGCAAACGCCGCTGTGCTATCTCTCTGGCGCATTCCCCCCCCCCTTTTTTTGGAGCATATATTTTTTTTTAAATCTTTTTTTTTTTTTCGGGCCACACCCATTTGATGCTTAGGGGTTACTCCTGGCTAAGAGCTCAGAAATTGCCCCTGGCTTGGGGGGACCATATGGGACACCGGGGGATCGAACTGCGGTCCTTCCTTGGCTAGCGCTTGCAAGGCAGACACCTTACCTCTAGCGCCACCTCGCCGGCCCCTTTTTGAGCATATTTTAAACACACTTTTTTTAGGGATTTGGGGGCCACAACTGATGGTGCTCAGGGCTTACTCCTGGCTCTGCTCTCAGAAATAGCTCCTGGCAGGCTCCGGGTCCATATGGGATATTGGGAATCAAAATTAGCTCCATCCCGGGTCAGCACATGTAAGGCAAGTGCCTACCACTGTGCTATTGCTCCAGCCCCTGAAAAACAAGTTTTAGTCCTGCAAGTTATGAGCCAAATCTGCTTCATGACGGATGTGGCACCTCTCTATAGGACAAACTCAGGGACCAAGGCCTCATGCTCAAGGCATTCAGGCCAGCAAGGAGGTGATTGTCCTTGGGGTCCCAGGACACAGGGCAGGAGGCTGCTGTGGAAACAGCCTGTGTCATCAGGTGCCCCCAACCTAAGCTAGTTCCCAGGGCCGCAGACCACTTCCCCACTCAGAAGGGGTCGAGGCTGCGGGAAGCCCTGCAAGCTGGGCAGTGACAGAGCTGGGCCATGAGGCACTAATATTGGGGAGCAGAGGCTGCGGTTGTGAGGCCCAGAGAGGCGGGAAGCACCTCTGAGGACAGCACAGGACACAGGTGCAGGACCCGGGGATCTCGTGCGTCAACACAGAAGCACCCCATTCACAAGGGCTGAAGGTCTTGCTGCCCCCAGCTCTGCAAGCCCCTTGCACTGAGTGGCCTGCATTGACTAGTACTGAGTGTGACAGAGCTGTCCACACTTGTCCACAGCACCCAGGTCCCCGTACCTGTGTCCCAATACCTCTTAGCTCTGCCCCCGTTGGAGGATCCAAGGACTGCAGATCTGCTGTGGCCACCGGGGGCAGCAGAGGCCATGCGCATGGGTGGGGACCGCTGACACTGCTTGAAGCCCCCATGACCTTCACCCCTTATTACCCTCACAGGGTTTCAGATTCACCTGCACCTGGGCTGGTGCTGGGCTCAGTCCTGGCTTGATCCCTGACCTCTAGGACAGCAGGGCGGCTGCTTCTGCAGGGGAAGGCCTCACACTTATTCCCCGGTAGTTGAGCAAAGATGAAGCGTCCAGGGGCTGGTGTCCAGCTGGTAAGCACCCCCAGGGGTGAAGTAGGAGTCCCCAGGAGTGCAGGAAGGGGCCCCTAGAAGAGAGGAGTTCCTGGCTGTACAGGGAGGAGCCCCCAGGGGCGCAGGGAAGAGCCCCCATGGAAAAGGGAGTTCTCAGGGATACAGAGAGGAACCCCCAGAGAAAAGAGAGGAGTCCCTGGGTGTTTAGGGAGGAGCCCTCAGGGGAGCAGGAAGGAGCCCCAAGGGTGCAGGGAGGACTCCTCCTCCTGGATCCTCCAGGATGCAAGGAGGAGTCCTCAGGGGAGCAGGGAGGAGCCCCCGAGGGAGCATGGAGGAGCTTCAGGACTTCAGGGTTCTTCAGAACACCAACTCCAGGGTAGACATCCAGGGCACAGGGCCCAGCAGCGTCCACCTTGGTCATGCACACCCGCCTGCGAGTCTGTTCTGACACGACTCTGCCCTTCCTCCCCGCAGCACCGTCGCTCTAATTGAAATGTGGAAGGCAAGCGTCTCCGCTCAACACAGGTTAAGTCGGGTGGTGGAATTTCAAAGTAAAATAAGAATTAAAAGTTCCCAGCGCTGCTCATCGGCAATCATGGGGCTCATCTCTGTTTGCCTCCCAGGGAGTCACGTGTTCGAAGAAGTCGTGGAATGGGTTCGGAAATGTAATTACATGGGCAGTTGGAAAAGAGGCTTGCTTGCTTGCTGCCTTCTGGGGCTATGTGGCTTTGCACACATCTGTGGTACATGAATGTCTGTGCGCACATGTGTGGTGCATCTCTGTGCAGGTGAACACATGAGTGCAGGTGTGTTTGCCTGTGCCCATCCGGCAGCTGTCACACCTACTGTCGGGTGA
Source organism: Suncus etruscus (assembly GCF_024139225.1). Lineage (NCBI taxonomy): Eukaryota > Metazoa > Chordata > Mammalia > Eulipotyphla > Soricidae > Suncus > Suncus etruscus. The sequence continues at coordinate 4,789,546 of NC_064849.1, read as the reverse complement.
GAAGGCTGAGCTCCTCCCTGCAGAGGAGAGGCTGGTGCTGACTCTACCCCTAGATGGCAGGTGCCTGGACAGACCCCTAGAAAGGAAATGGACACCCTGCCAGGCAGGGCCCCCTGAGGTAAAGGGGTTCCTTTGTTCTTCCTGGCTCTACACCCCTCCTCTGAGTCCTTTGTATGGCCTTCCCTGACACCCCTCAGGGCTGCACGCCCCAGCTGACCAGGACAGATGGCACCACTATGGGGCACTTTTTTTTTTTTTGGGGGGGGGTCATTCCCAGCAGCACTCAGGGGTTATTCCTGGCTCTGCTCTCAGAAATCACTCCTGACTGGCTTGGGGATCATATGGGATGCCGGGATTCAAATCGGGGTCCGTCCTGAATCAGCTGCGTGCAAGGCAAATTTGCCCTACCGCTGTGTTATGGCTCCAGCCCCTTTCTTTCTGTCCCTCCAGAAGCCCAGGCTGGCTCGGGGTGCTCTTGGCAGAGCTGCCTTCCTTTCCTTTCCTTTCCTGGTCCATGTTGTTGGAAACAAGCTGTTCCACGTCACCAGAGCATATGAGGGAAGCGCGTGTTTTGCACACACAGTTGCTCCTGATCTGCAGCCTAGTGAGCAGATTGGCAGGATCCGGATGGTAGGGCTGCAGCGGCGGAAGCAGCCCCCTCGGCAGGCGGGTGCTGGAATTTTCCCCACCAACAGTTCCTCCCTCCCTGTGTGCCCACTCTCAGGCTCTCCAGGCACAGCTACTAACAGAGGAACTGTGAATGTGGGTGCAGAGTGAATATTCCACCAGTTACTACCCAGAACTCCCTGCTGGGGCCAAAGCATGTCCTATTATAGACACAAGGTAGGCCCAGGTGAAGTGGGTGCAGGTGAGGTGGGTGCTGGGGAGGGGACCAGAAGGTGCAGCTGAGAGCAGGTAGCCCCACGGGGTGATCCGAGAGGAGGGAAGCCTGCTGTCCACTGACTGTTCAGTGTCGAGGCTGGCAGCCAGATGACCCTCCTGAGGCTGGTCTAGCAGGGCTGCAGGGGGCTCTGGCTGCTCCTGGAGTCTCACCTGAGATTTTTTTCCTCTTCCTGCTGCTCCCCTGCTGCCTCCTTCTCATCTGGTGACAGCAGGGAGGAGTCTGAGGATTTGGATGTGTCCAAACGGCAGAAAAGGGGCTGGAGAGATAGTATAGTGGTAGGGCACTTGCCTTGCCAACCCCAGACAGAACTGGTTCAAATCCCGGCATCCCATATGATCCCCTGAGCCTGCCAGGAGCGATTTCTGAGTGCAGAGCCAGGAGGAACCCCTGAGTACCAACAGGTGTGACCCAAAAAAACACACACACACAAATAAAATAAAATAAAGAGGCAAAAATACAAAGATTAGGGGCCAGAGAGATAGCATGGAGGTAAGGCATTTGCCTTGCATGCAGAAGGATGGTGGTTCGAATCCCAGCATCCCATATGGTCTCTTTAGCCTGCCAAGAGCGATTTCTGAGCTTGGAGCCAGGAGTAACCCCTGAGTGCTGCCGGGTGTGACCCAGAAACAAACAAGTAAAAAAAAAAAAACAACATCCAGTTAGAGGCCAGAGCAAGCACAGTGGGTAGGGTGTTTGCCTTGCAAGTGGCCGACCCAGGTTGGATCCCTGGCATTCCATATGTTCCCCGAGCTTGCCAGGAGTGACTTTGAGCACAGATACAAGAGTAACCCCTGAATACCACTGGGCCACTGGGTGATTCCCCCCAAAAATAGACAAAATAAAAATTAAAATCCATCTATTGAGGGTCTGGAGCAGTTGCACAAGCGGTAAGGCATTTGCCTGGCACGCGCTAATCTTGGACGGAATGAGGTTCGATCCCCTGGCATCCCATATGGTCTCCTAGATGGGAGAGATTACTGAGTGCATAGCCAGGAGTAACCCCTGAGCGTCACCGAGTGTGGCCCAAAAAGTAAAAAAAAAAAAACCATCTATTGAGAAACAGGAGGGCTGGTTCTATCTACCCCCCAGTGTCTCTTATGAAGTTCAGAGGCCTGGGGGTGAAGATGAGGGAGATGGTGGGATGAAGGTCTGCAGGCTACAGTGCCCAAGAACTCAGGTCACAGTTTTCACCCTCCAGAGAAGCCGGGCTCAGTGGTGAGATGCTCAATTCATAAGTGATGGAGATGTCTGGGTGTAGGTTGGGCCCCAGAAGGTGCTCCTGATCTGAGGTCCTGGTGAGAGCCGGAGAGATAGCACAGAGGTAGGGTGTTTGCTTTTGCACATGACCAACCCAGGATGGACTGAGATTCAATCTCTGGCATCCCATATGGTCCCCTGAGCCTGCTAGGGGCGATATCTGAGCACAGAGCCAAGAACGTCTCCAGGTGTGGCCCTAAAACAAAACAAAACAAAAATCACAAATCTGGGTTGGCTGTGTGCAAGACTAGTGCCCTACCTGGCTACACCTGGTGGTACTCAGGGATTAGTCCTGTCTCCGCACTCAGAAATTGTTCCTGACAGGACTCGGGATCATAAGAAATGCTGAGGAGTTGGGTTGGCTGCTTACAAGGCAAGCGCCCTACCTGCTGTGCAATCATGCCAGCCCTCAAGGCTGAATATGTTTGTTTGTTTGTTTTGGATCACACCCGGCGGCACTGGTGCTCAGGCCCTTGCTCTGTGCTTAGAAATCGATCCTGGCAGGCACAGGTGACCATATGTGGAGATTCAAACCTCCGTCAGTCCTCTATCGGCTGTGTGCAAGGCAAACACCCTACCGCTGTGCTATCTCTCTGGCCTATGGCCAATTTTTTAAAGGCCAATTTGTTTGCCCTTAGTTGTTTGTCTGTGAGCAGGCTTTTAGTTTGTTTTGTTTTTGCCCACCTGGCAATGTGCAGGGCTTACTCCTGGCTCTAAGCATAGGAATCAATTCTAGGGGGGCTCTGGGGACTATGTGGGCTGCTGGGATCTACTAAATGGGTCAGCCACATGCAAGCAAGTGTCCTCTCCCTGCTGAGTGGGATTTTGCTGTTGGAGGCACATTCCTGGAGGCATTTTCAGGAGAGTAAAGGCCCAATCCAATTCCCACACCATGCTGGATCTGTCTGAGGCTTCCACCCAAGACCTTTCAGGGGTCAGTGGTGTATGTGACCCCAGTACTGCACCCATCCTTCACACAACACCTCCAGTTTTCTAGACATCTGGGCACTGAGCATGTCCAGGAGAACACTGTGTGTGGGTCCCGGCCAGCCTGAGCTGAACACAGAGAGGCCAGGGATGGAGCCACCGATAGCACGAGCAGTCAGCAGCCACATCCAGAATGATTGACCACAAGGACCAGGACCAAGAACATGCTGAAGGGTCACAGGACCCTGAAGGTGTCAGCAAGACTGAGAGCACCAAGACACTAAGACGCCGGGCTGGGACAAGCCGTTGCTGGACCCTTTGCAGGGAGAAATCAGAGCTGTGAGTTTCCCCCAAAGATGTCATCTCAGGGGAATTTCCTTTGATCAAGTCGTTAAGAAAATTATATGTAGCACTGAAATGAGATAACTGTTATTACAGCTTGGTTAAAAATTATTTGAATTTAATTGATCAATTAGATTAAATTATATAGTAGTTCATGTTGGCAAAGCCCCAGCCTTGCTTAAGGATAAAGCAGACTGGAGCCACACAGACCATGATGAACGAGGCTGTGGTGATGATCTGTTGTGGGCAGGCAGACCTGGCGCCTCCGAGCGGTTCTGGATGGCAGGTGGCTCTGCCGAGACATCACCTCTGAGACCCAGGCACCTGCACCCTGCCCAGGGCTCCATCATGCTCCGGCCACAAGCCCAAAGAGCAGAGCTGAGTGACTCGAGGAAGCCATGCCAAACTACACAGGGGACTGTGGCAAACTCAACAGCACTGAATGTGGGTTTGGACTGGATCCATGGTGCAGATGAGCTCCCAGCCTCTGCCCTTTTCCCAGCCCAGAGCTTCTGAGAACTGGTTGCATCAGACTTTAACATGGTGGCCTGTTGTTGTTTGGGGTCTGGGTAGGTTTGGAAGAAAATCCTGACTCTGAACAGCAGGGTTTTGTTTTGTTTGTTTGTTTTTTCATTTTTTGTTTTTTTGGTTTGGTTTTTGGGTCATACCCAGTGGTACTCAGGGGTTACTCCTGGCTCTGTGCTCTGAAATCACTCCTGGCAGGTTCAGGGGACCATATGGGATGCTGGGATTGGAACAACCATCTATGGTCCTGGATCGGCTGTGTGCAAGGCAAACACCCTATCATTGTGCTATCTCTCTGGCCCCAGGGACAGCAGGTCTTTGAGAGCAATTTTGAAGGGTTCCTCCAGCCCTGCTCCAGTCTTACCACACAATTGGTTATTGAAGAAAATTAAAGTCAGGTGTGAGGCTGGGTAGGCCAAGGCAGAAAGGGTGGGGCAGGCTTCTGTCTGACTTGCATCAACTAGGCCGACAAGCAGGTGGGCCTGAGTAATGGTCGCTGTGCCTGGTTAGGGAGGCCCCAATGTGTGGGGGTCACCAAAGGTCCTGCTCTCCCAGGATGAGCCCTTTCCTCAGAGTCTCCCTTGGGCTTCCCTGCACAGGTCACCATCCATCCCTACCCAAGCTAACCAGGGTACCCCAGAACCCAGCTTCTCTGGTGATGTCTGTGATTCACTGATGGTCTTTTTTTTTTTTTTTTTTTTTTTTTTGGTTTTTGGGCCACACCCGGCGATGCTCAGGGGTTATTCCTGGCTGTCTGCTCAGAAATAGCTCCTGGACCATATGGGACACCGGGATTCGAACCAACCACCTTTGGTCCTGGATCGGCTGCTTGCAAGGCAAACGCCGCTGTGCTATCTCTGAGCCCTCACTGATGGTCTTGTCCAAGTGACCGGGAGCTCTTGGACACCAGATAGCTCTCCTGGGGGTGTCAGTGTGTGATGCTGGCCGGGGTGGCACAAGAGAGCTGCTCTTTCTCCGTGCTCAAGCCTGCCTCACACTGTGTATTATAAGAGCAAAATGTATTTTCTCCTGCAAAACTACTTCAGCATCCTTTTTATTTATTTATTTATTTTTTTATTTTTTTTTGGTTTTTGGGCCACACATTCTTTTTATTAAACATGTTGGGAAAAGTGGGGAATATTTTTTCTCCTGCACTAGTGGCTAATAAATTTCATTCTGGAGCCAGATTGTCTGGGCTTGAATCCCAGATCCATGCTCTACTATCCATGTGACCTTGAGTTGGGCTCCCCCCTTCTCATAGCCTCAGTTTCCACAAATGTAAGATGAGGTCATCCCACTGGCTCTGTGTTGGGGTCTCTGCTGTTTCTCATCAGATGAACCATTCAGAGTAGGCCTAGGACAGAGCTTGAAAAATTCTGTGCAAATGCTCTTGCTCCAGGGCCTGGGGAAATGGACAGGCTGGCACTTACTACAGAAACACAGAATTTCCTGGGAAGGTTTGTGGGAATGGGTACTTAACAGCAGCAGACTAACTTTCACACTTCTGCAGCATAGGATACTTTCTGAGTGAATTAAAAACAGAGAACTCGGGGCCGGGAAGGTGGCGCTAGAGATAAGGTGTCTGCCTTGTAAGCGCTACCAAGGAACGGACCGCGGTTCGATCCCCGGCGTCCCATATGGTCCCCCCAAGCCAGGGGCGATTTCTGAGCACATAGCCAGGAGTAACCCCTGAGCATCAAACGGGTGTGGCCCAAAAACCAAAAAAAAAAAAAAACAGAGAACTCGGGGCCCGGAGAGATAGCACAGCGGCATTTGCCTTGCAAGCAGCCAATCCAGGACCAAAGGTGGTTGGTTTGAATCCCGGTGTCCCATATGGTCCCCCGTGCCTTCCAGGAGCTATTTCTGAGCAGACAGCCAGGAGTAACCCCTGAGCACCGCCGGGTGTGACCCAAAAACCAAAAAATAAATAAATAAATAAATAAAATAAATAAAAAAAAACAACAGAGAACTCAGGGCTGGTGAGGTGGCATTAGAGGTAAGGTGTCTGCCTTGCAAGCGCTAGCCAAGGAAGGACCTCGGTTCGATCCCTTGGCGTCCCATATGGTCCCCCCAAGCCAAGGGCAGTTTCTGAGTGCTTAGCCAGGAATAACCCCTGAACATCAAATGGGTGTAGCCCAAAACACCAAAAAAAAACCAAAAACAAGCAAACAAATAAACAAAAAAACAGAACACTCCAGGCTCTTCCCAGAACAAGCAACTCACATGCTGAGAACCAGGAACAGCTGTTCTCCAGACCCAGTCCATGGCAGGGACCCTAACAGGGAGTCCCTGAGTGTGGGGGGCCCTCCATTCTCACAGACTCTTCCAAGGGCCATGTGATGTCGGCACAACAAAGGCTGGTGCATCTGGGGTTAGGGTCTAAGAGGAGGAAGGACTTCAGGCTGGGAGTCAGCAGGCACACATACAAGCACACACAGCAACATGAAACACATGCACATATATGAAAACACAGACAGATATGTACACATACATGTGTGAACACACTTTACTTAGACACAAATGTACACACATGAACACATGTATATATGTATATAGACACACATGGGCAAACACAGATGTCCTCTGGGACCTTGTATTGTACATCTCTGCCTTTTTTTTTTTTTTTTTTTTGGTTTTTGGGCCACACCCAGCAGCGCTCAGGGGTTACTCCTGGCTGTCTGCTCAGAAATAGCTCTTGGCAGGCACGGGGGACCATATGGGACACTGGGATTCGAACCAATCACCTTTGGTCCTGGATCGGTTGCTTGCAAGGCAAATGCCGCTGTGCTATCTCTCTGGGCCCGTACATCTCTGCTTATCTTCAGTATCATACATCCCTGCTATGACCCAAATTCTGACAGCCCTCTACAGTTACTCTTTCTCTTTCTTTCTTCTTTTCTTCCTTCCTTTCTTTCTTCCTTTCCTCCTTCCTTCCTTCCTTCCTTCCTTCCTTCCTTTCTTCCTTCCTTCCTTCCTTCCTTTCTTTCTTTCTTTCTTTCTTTCTTTCTTTCTTTCTTTCTTTCTTTCTTTCTTTCTTTCTTCCTTTCTTTTTTTCTTCTTCTTTTTCTTTCTTCTTCTTTCTTTTTTTTCTTTCTTTCTTTCTTTTTTCTTTCTTTCTTTCTTTCTTCTTCTTTCTTTCTTTCTTTCTTTCTTTCTCTTTCTCTTTCTTTCTTTTCTTTCTTTCTCTTTTCCTTTTCTTTCTTTCTTTCTTTTCTTCCTTTTTTTCTTTCTTTCTTTTTTTCTTCTTCTTTCTTTTCTTTCTTTCTTCTTTTCTTTCTCTTTCTTTTTCTTTCTTCCTTCTTTTTTTCTTTCTTTCTTTCTTTCTTCTTTCTTTCTTTCTTTCTTTCTTTTTCTTTTTTCTTTCTTCTTTCTTTTCTTCTTTCTTTTCTTTCTTTCTTTCTTTCTTCTTTCTTTCTTTCTTTTTTCTTTCTTCTTTCTTTCTTTCTTTTTTTCTTTCTTTTTTTTTTCTTTCTTTTTTCTTTCTTCTTCTCTTCTTTCTTTCTTCTTTCTTTCTTCTTTCTTTCTTCTTCTTCTTCTTTTTCTTCTTCTTCTTCTTCTTTCTTCTTCTTCTTCTTCTTCTTCTTCTCTCCTCCTCTTCTTCTTTCTTCCTTTCTTCCTTTTCTTTTCTTTTTTCTTTTTTAAAATTTTGGGCCACACACTGTAGTGCTTAGGAGTTACTCCTGACTCTGCACTCAGGAATCTCTCCTGCAATCTCAGAGACTACATGGATGTTGGGATTGAACCCAGGTCAATTGTTTGCAAGGCAAACACCCTTTCTGTTTTGCTATTGCTCTGGCCCCTGTTGTTAATTCTTGAATGTTACTGAGCAACTGTCTGGCATCAGGCTGTGTGGGGTCCAGGACTGCTGTGAAGACAGCCCAGACTGCTACAAGAATGCCTCGCTTCGCTCTCCGAGCTCTTCTGCCCCTGTGGTGCTGTGCTTGTGGGCGGGAGTGGCACTGGTTCTTTGCATAAAATCAGGTTAGGGAAGGCTCAGAGTGGGTGGGCAGGCTGGGGTGTGGCTGTCCCCTCCCTGCCGGATGTCCCTCCAGGACCCCAACCTCGAAACTCGCCCACCTGTCCAGGGGACTCATTTGTGCAGGCCTCCCGCCCAGAGCAGCCTTTATTTATTTTATCCATTTGGCCAAAACCCTGCCTTGTGTCCCCTTTTCTCCCTGTCCACCTCTAGACTCCTCCCAGATCGCTTCCAGAGTCAAGTATGGGTGTACAGGCACCCTGGGAGAGCAGGGAGTGGCCAACTGGGAAGGGGGACTACCCCGTCGTCCTTGGCCTGGGTCCCTGGAGCGCACGGCCCCGCCCCGCCCTGCTGTCCCCGCGGTGCGCCCCGCGTGCCTGGTGATGATGAGCGGCCGCGTCACTCGTACCGGCGCCGGCGCCGTAGCCCGAGCAGCCCAGCCAGCGCCCGCGCCGCCCCTCGGCTCCCGGCCCGCAGGCCCGCCCTCTGCGGAGGATGCCGGCTGCCCCCTGCGCCCGCGGCCCCGGCCAGCCCCTGGGCGCGGGGACCTTGGGCGGCGGCGGCGGCCGGGCGGGCTGAACGCGCTCCAGGCCGGCGGTGCTGGAGGAACCGTGCCCGGGGGTGCTGAAAGGGACAGCTCCCGGCGGTGCTGAAGGGACAGCTCCCCGTGGTGCTGAAGGGACAGCTCCCCGCGCCGTGCAAGGGGACCAGCGCTAGAGCATCCTCTGGGCACCATTCTCCGAGCGCGCATCTCCGAGCGCATCTCCGGGGACCATCTCCAGGCGCACCTCTCCGCGCCCGGGACGGAGGGACCACTCCCAGCAGCCGCTCAGCTCAGCCCCGCCGCTCCCTCCCGGGCCAGCCTCCCTCTCCGGGGCGGTGCCCGTGCCGAGGGGCGCCTCCCCAGGCTCATGCTCGCCCCAGGGGCCCGCCTGCTGGAGGCGCCCGCGGGCTCGGGCATGGCCTGCGGGTAAAGGCGGCGCCAGCTCCAGCCGCGTTCATGGCGGTGGCCAGGAAGATCAAAACTTTGCTGACGGTCAACATCCTGGTGTTCGTGGGCATCGTCCTGTTCTCCGTCTACTGTCGCCTGCAGGGACGCTCGCAGGGCTTGGTACAGCTGGTGCGAGGAGGCGCCGCCGAGCGCCGTGGGCGCGGCCGGCACCCCAGGGCGGGCTCCCTGGGCGACCGAGACGCCATCCTGCAGCGGCTGGACCACCTGGAGGACGTGGTGTACAACCAGCTGAACGGTGAGCGGAGTGGAGGCGGGCTTGGGGGGGGGGGGCAGGGGTTCTAACAGCCTCGCCCGGTTTTCTTCCTAGGGAGCTAGTGGAAAAAAGACATCCCTAGGGTTTTGTGTGTGACCCACGAGTTTGGATGTCACCATGCACCCCCCTCGTGCTGGGGTACTGGAGGGAGACTATCCAGGGACTCCAGCTTGTCCCTGACAGAGCCTGTGACATGCTGAGGGGCTAGTCAGGCAGGACCACCCCTGGGTGCTGTGTCTATGCTTGAGGGATGCATCCCCTGACCAGAACTTTGGGAACAGCAGCTAGGGACTTGCAGGTGGTGGTGGTGGGGCTTCACCTGGACCTTGGGGAGCTACAACAGGGATCCCAGGCCATGTTTCCCCAGGAGACTGACACAGGACAAACATTTCCTTTTCCATGGTTCCCAGAGCTCCCCAGCTATGCTGGGTCTAGTTCTGGCTGTGCCCACAAGCTGCCCTGGAGATTTTGGGCGCAGCCTATGAGGGTCGCTGAGGTTCCTCAGGAGCAGCAGCAAGGGTGAGGGACGCCACACAAGTGTGTCTGGGGGGTCTCCGGGCCTTGGGGCTCTTTGGCTGCGGCCTATCCAGAAGGATCAGTCCAGGTCTGCCTGAGATGGCGGGAAGTCCCAGTTTTGTTTTCTGGGAGAGCCGGAGGTTACATAAAACACCGGGCAGTGCTTGGCCGAGGACACGTGGAGCTCCTTGCTTCCCCGTCACTGCCCATGGGGACTGGCCCTGACGGCCTCCAGCTCTGCCCCTGCCAGATCCTTTTCCTTTCCAGAAGAGCTTCGCTCTTTGCTTTCCTCATATCTTTCTCTTCTCCTGCTCCTGTGTTTGTGCCCCTCCCCACTCCTTGGGGGAGACTGTGACCTTCCTGGGGGGACCTTGTGCCTGACACTGGTCTCTCTCAGGATTTGATCCTTTGGGTGCTAAGAGCCCAGGAGGGCCAGCAGAAACAAAAGTCACACCCACTCGGGGGAGCAGTGAGGGGACCAGTGTCAGCAGCACCCATGGTCTCAGGGCCAGAGGACACTCCAGGGAGCCCCCAGGCCCTTCCTTCAGGCCTTAGCCCCCACAATGCTTCTCACTCAGCCCCTGGAAGTGTGAAGCCGACAATGCCGCAAAGCAAGAGGCAAGGCAAACTGCAGCCTTACTCATGTCTCTGCCCCTTGTGCCTGAGGGTCTCTGGGGGTTCAGGAGGACTTAGTGAGGGCAAAGCAGCTCCCACATCGATTCCTTCCCCAGGGGCTGTGCTGTCCCATATCCTCTAAGGAATGGGACAGGTCTTGTTTGGTGCCTGGCACTGCCTCTGCTCAGTATCCATGCCCAGAAATGACTCCACAGGGACACAGTCCCTCCCCCAGCACGCTGCACCAGGTTTTAGGGTGCCAGTGTGCCTGGCAAGAAGGGTCTGCTCAGCAGTGGGGGCCCCTCTGACTAACTGGGTAGGTTCTCTAGACTCCTGATTGGCTCTGAGTTAGAGCTTCGTGTGCTGAGTATCTCCGATCAGGGAGGGAAAGCGAGTCCCTCCAGGACTGAAGCCCCCTTTTATTTATGTATTTATTTATTTGTTTATTTATTTATTTATCTATCTATTTATTGATTTATTTTTGGTTTTGGGGGCCACACCCAGCAGAGCTCAGAAGTTACTCCTGGCTCTGCACTCAGAAATTGCTTCTGGTGGGCTTGGGGGACCATATGGGATTCTGGGGATTGAACTTGGGTCCATCCCAGGTTGGTTGCATGCAAGGCAAATGCTCTACCACTGTGCTATCATGAAACCCCCTTTTATTATCCCTCGAGAGTGTGACCTCAGACCAGGAAGGACAATAGGTCTGAGGAGCTTATCTGGGCATCTTTCTGGCTTCTAAGGGGATGCTGTGGAAGACTGAGGGAGCCCTGTAGGCCAGTGTGGGATTAGGGCAACTGGAGTAGCCCTTGTTTCAACCTGTCTATGCTACACAGTGACTTCACCTGTCAAGGTGCGGCTGTGGGCTGTCAGGGAATGTCCTGCTCTCCTGGCTCTCACCGACACCTGGCTGGACACGCATCTGGGGCAGAGCCTTGTTCTTGGCTTCCATGTCGATGCAACAGCACAAAGTTCTGACTTCAGAGAGGTTTTTTTGTTTGTTTGTTTGTTTTTTGTTTTTGGAAAACACCAAATCGGGGGTTACTCCTGGCTCTACGGTCAGAAATCGCTCCTGGCAGGCTCGGAGGACCATATGGGATGCCGGGATTCGAACCACCGATCTTCTGCATGCAAGGCAAACACCTTACCTCCATGCTATCTCTCCGACCCCAGAGTTTTTTATTTTTCTGGATCACATCTGGCGGTGCTCAGAGGTTACTCCTGGCTCCACATTTCAGAAATCACTCCTGGCAGTGCTCAGGATATGGGCTGCCAGGGAATAAACCCAGGTCAGCCACATGCAAGGAAAACACCCTTTTTCTGTGCTATCTCTTTGGCCTCTGTGTTTGAGTTTAATCCCAGAGATGCTGCCTACTAGATCCAGGGTGCTTTCCAGCTCAGGTTTACCTTCTCTTTCCTCCTGGACTGCTCTGGGCTCTGAGCTCTGCATTGTTGGTCCCCGAGTTGTGGCCAGAGAACCACCACCGTTTTTCAGATATTTGTATTCACAGCAGGACATGGGGCAGTGACCACTCAGGCCACTAACCACTGGCCTCTGATCCTGTAGTATTTCTCAGGTCCCCACTGCACTGATAGACTGCAGGACAGGACTGATGTGAGCGTGAATATCCAGGCACTGACCCCGGCCTGGCCTCATGCTGGCTGGACAGCCTGGGGTGCCACTTCACCAGGATTGAGACTGGCTTCATTCCTCCCCATCTCCATCTCCAGGAGACAGGGCAGCCCTGTGGTGACCAGGGCAAGGTCAGTTTCATGCTCACCAGGGGAACCCAAGCTATCCCTGTCCCGGGCTAGAACACAGATTGGCTCTGAGGGAGACCAAGGGCTCTGAGGAATAATTCCTGTGGCGGTGAGCTTCATCCTAAGTGATTGCATTTACAATTCAGCTCAGCAATCTACATATTTCAGAGGCTCCGCACTATTTTCCGAAAGGACGGTTTATCCTTCCAACTGAATAAGTCAGCCCACATTTCCATAGCACGTTCTGCTGGAGATGTTCCCTGTGGGAGGCAGCCTGGGGCCGCCTGGTGCATCTGCTCAGAGAAGTGCCATGACCAGAGGCTACACAGCGCAGGACCCTCAGCGACTTGTGTCTCTCGCCTCAGTGCACCCCAGACCACTCACAGGCAGAGCCATTCTCTATGCATGAGGTGGCCCATGAGCAGTCTTGGTCTGACCTGGGGAATCTCAGCACATGGTAGATGCTTTCCAGCTTCCTCTCCATGAGATTCCTAAGACACTAGCCAAAAGCCAGGTCCACCTGTGACCACTGCCTCCTGTGATATGGGATCACCTGTAGAGGGGAGAGGATGTGCCACAAAGAGGCGACCAGCACTTGGGGGAAGCAGAGGACTGTCTGTCCCCTCTTCTATCACCAAGAAGCAAGAGGGAGAGATGCTTGGGCCAGGATGTGGGTTGGATCATGGGCCTAGGGAAGTAGCTCACAGGGTCCCATACCAGCAACAGTGAGAAAATACTTCACAGGATCCCTGCACCAGTGTCAGTGAGAAAATACTTGTGTTCCTGAACCTGTGTGAGTGACAAATACTCAGAGTATTTGTGTCCTGCAGAATACTTGTGGCCACAGAGTTTGGATTCAGGCCTTGTACTGCTGCCAATGCATTTTCTGTCTGGGTCCTTGGGGAGCTGTCAGGGGCCTGTCGGTAATGGAATTAGCCATTGTATTTGGCGGGTGCGACTGAGTGAGGCTGGCAGAGAAGAACATTAGCTCCAAAACCAAACTTGACTCTTGGTCTCTCTCTTGATCTACACTTTGGGATCAACAGAGCTAAATCCAGGGTGCTAACCTGGGGTAAGTCTTTGTGGAGTGAAGAGAGCAGCAGGAAGCCAGGAGTTGTACCACGCACTTCCTCCCTCCATCCACAGTCATGGCTGGTCAATGCCGGGTGTGTTGTCCTGTGAATATTTCACCCACTGGCAAGGACACAAGGTGGAATCAGAGCAACAGCACAGTGGGGAGTATGTTTGCCTTACATGCAACTGGTTCTGTTCGCTCCCCACCATCCCATATGGGGTTCTGAGCACCACTAGACTAGGATTGGTCCCTGAGCTTGAGTGTGGCCTCAAACTCAAAATAATACATGAATAAAGGATGCAGGGGAGGAGATAGAACATATGGAGGCTGTGTCATGAGTAGAGCTTCCGTGGAGGGCAGCTCTGTCCCTCTCGTCTGCCCCAGATCTCCAGCGGGCAGCCTATAGGGCACCATGGCAGTGGGCTCAGGCACCAACTCAGGACTGGATGCCCACCCCCAGGTGGAGAAAGTCTGAGAAGTCAAGGGCATGATTTCAGAGCGCTGACCTCTGGACCCCATGTCTGGCCTGTAACTTCCTGTCATGTTCTCAAATGTGTGTGGCCTTTTGGAAGCTGAATGACTGGGGTTTTTAATCCCATTTGCTTGGTGGGAGGTGCCCAGGCATCCTGCGTCCCGCCTTGATGGCTCCTCTCAGCTTCTGTCTGTCCCTTCTCTGCCGCAGACCTTCATGACTCACAGTTCTTCATTTGGGCTGTTTCCTCAGAATCTTGGCGGAAGTGGCTGTGACAGATGGAGACCAGGAGCTTGAGAGAAGTTGGGAACTGGAAGCAGGGCTTCCCTCCCAGCCACCCTACTTCCTTCCCAGCTACCCATGTGAGCACCGGGCTTAGGCAGAGCAGCCTTAGGAAAACTGATCATGGTCTGTCTGCTGCCCTGAGGCTGGGACACCAGCTCTACCCTGCCAGGTGTTGGGCTGACACCCCCTTTCTGACCTGCACCCCCATTTCTATAGGGGAGACAATCACAGCCTGCAAGTAGAATTGAGCCAGAAATTCCAATTTTTTTTGTGAATGTGAGGATGAGTGTGAGTGGTGGTATATAATTATGTGTGAGTATGGGCGTGAATATGAATATGAATGTGGGTGTGAGGATGAGTGTGAGTGTGTTGGCATGAATATGATTTTGAATGAATGTGAATGTTTGGATGTGAGTCTGAGTGTTGGTTTGAGTATGATTTGAATGTGGGTGCGAGAATGAGTGCTGATGTGGGCGGCTGTAGAATTACGTATTAATTATAGAGTCCTGGATGGCTCTGGATGATGGTGATGGAGTGGAGAGGCCTTTCTTGACCAGCCTGGGGCAGGCGCCTGCAACCCCTTCCAGCCAACGGTTCAGGAAATGATCCACAGCATGGGGGACCATATGGGATGCTGGGATTTGAACCAATGACCTTTGCATGAAGGTCCATGCTATCTTTCCGGCCCCCTAAGGTAACCTTTTAAGCAGGCTCCATAAGCTGCCCTACACTTAAATTTGTTTCTTATCCCCTCCATTCTGCCAACGCCTCCTGCTGCTTCTTGCTGAATCCCCTTACACCCCTCAGGCAACCCTTTTGTTACCTTCCATAGACCCCTCCCAGAAATGGGCTGGTCTTACCACCTGGTAAGATTAACATTTTGCTCTGGGAAGGGGTGACAGGGGGTATGAGTGGTGGTGTGTGATTATGCAAGTGAGTACAGGTATATGAGAGTGGGTGTAAATATGGGTATGAGTGTTGGTTTGAGTATGACTATAGGAATGAGAATAAGTATTGATGTGAGTGTGGTTATGGCGGTGAGTTGAGTGAGAGTGTGAGTAGAACCCCCAGCACAGTGGAACTGGAGGTACATTGACTCTGTCACCCACCAAGAATGTGGGTAAGTCTGCCCAGGACTTGACGTGCAGGGTGGGCCAGGCTGGGGGATTCTCTGCATCTGCAGAGCTGGGAAATCAGTTGTCCTTGAGTGAGATACTGCTCACAGAGCCTGTGCTGAGTCTAAGAGGAGGGGTTGAAACAGCAGAGACATGACGCTTATCTCAGGGCAGCTAGGGAGACTGGGAGAGAAGGTTGCTCACTGGGGCTCAGGAGGGAATGTCCAGGGAGAAAAGAAAGGAGGAGGGCCCGGAGAGATAGCACAGTGGTATTTGCCTTGCAAGCAGCCGATCCAGGACCTAAGGTGGTTGGTTCGAATCCTGGTGTCCCATATGGTCCCCCGTGCCTGTCAGGAGCTATTTCTGAGCAGACAGCCAGGAGTAACCCCTGAGCACTTCCAGGTGTGGCCCAAAAACAAAAAAAAAAAAAAGGAAGGAAGGAAGGAAGGAAGGAAGGAAGGAAGGAAGGAAGGAAGGAAGGAAGGAAGGAAGCAGTTTCACACAGACTTTTAGACCAAGAGCTTGATGGGTATTAACAGATGGTAAATACTCAGAAAATGGAAATCAGAGGCAGAGACAGTTAAGAAAGAATTAAACAACTGTCCCTGATGGGTCAAAAAGGGGTCATTTCATCCATGAAATTACCTTTTATGTATAATTGAAATAATTGAGCTAATTGAATGCTCCTCTTAATAAGCATTTAAACCCGAGCATATCGGGTTTAATCCACACTAAAGAAAATAGTGTGTGTTGGGGCCAGAGCATTAGCATAGTGGGGAGGGCATTTGCCTTGCATGTAGATCACCTGGGTTCAATGCCTGGCATCCCATGTGGTCCCATATAGTCCCCTGAGCCTGCCAGGAGTAATTTCTGAGCATAGAGCCAAGAGTAACCTCAGAACATCACGAGGTGTGGCCCAAAAATCTAAAAGAAAATAAAATAGTGTGCAGGCTGGAGCGATTGTACGGCAGGTACAATATGTGCCTCGCACATAGCAAGGGGTTCAATCCTTAGCACTCCAGGGCCTCTAGTATAGACCCAGGAGTAACCACTGGTCATGGCGGGTGTGGCCCCAAAGCCCCCAAAACACACAAGACATAGTATGAGTGTCTCCTGCCTGGACCAGCAGCAGAGACCAGAGTAAAACCAGCTATGCTGTGCAGGGGAGCCAGAGACACTATGTACCAATGCTGTAAGGCCACACGTGACATGGATGGCAGAGATGGTGACTCAGGGGCCAGACATTCGATGTTGGCAAAGGGTTAGCTGTCCCCCCGGGGCCCAGGATCACCATTACCCGGGACGCAGGGTCACCATCACCCAGACAGGCCGAGTGTTCGATTCTCAGTCCCGCATGTTGGAGCAGCTCCACCTCTGGATGTAGACATGAAGCCTCCTGTGCCCTGCCCTGCAACCTCCCGTGGGAGACCCCCGACCCGCGGGGGTGTGGAAATGAAGGTTGCTAGTTATTAGTGGGTTCACTCGAGCAGAACCGACCTGTAAAGAAGAACTAGAGAAATTAGTAAGAGAAGCCTTCAAGGCAACACATGCTGTTCAAAAAGGGGAGTTTATTGTTGGGGGATCAGCTTTTTTTTTTTTTTCCGTTTGACGCTCAGGGGTTACTCCTGGCTATGAGCTCAGAAATCGCCCCTGGCTTGGGGAGACCATATGGGACGCCGGGGGATCGAACCGCGGTCCGTCCTACGCTAGCGCTTGTAAGGCAGACACCTTACCTCTAGCGCCACCTTCCCGGCCCCCAGGGGGGATCAGCTTTTAAGGGCTGAAACACGTCAGAGGTGTTACAAGTTTTCTACCAATCACATTTACAAGCATTCATTGGCATAAACTGGGGCAGGTAATAGGGAGGGGCAAAGAGGTAGACCTGAGCACGTTTTTCTAGAAGGCATAAGATTCAAACAGAGTTCTATAAATTATACTCAACAAGTATAAATAGAACATCAGCTATAATCTTAATAACGTTTTGCTAACACAAAGGCAGGTTGCTCTATATTTTTCTTTCTGGCTGGATATATTGGGCTGCTCTGAATTACTTTATTTGTCTATTTCCTTTGTCCTCAAGGCATGGGTGCCTTTGGTCACGTGGGTGACCAGATTAGGAATTACTGAGGTGTCTTTATGTTCTAGGTTTATCAGCTAGGCTCCCCACACTGCCCAGCCTGGATCCCCGTAGCTCCTGGGTCTGGGGGGGGGGCCAGGAGGGTGTGGGACAGCCCAGATGCATGGCCTGGCCCTTCACCTTCTCCACCTGTCCCACAGGCCTCGCCAAGCCCATCGGCCTGGTGGAGGGGCCAGGAGGCTTGGGCCAGGGTGGCGTGGCAGCCAGGCTACGTGAGGATACGCAGGAGCCAGAGAGCAAGTACGAGGAGTATGGCTACAATGCGCAGCTCAGCGACCGCATCTCCCTGGACCGTGCCATCCCGGACTACAGGCCCAAACGGTGAGTTGGCGTCTGAGTTGCACGCCTGGCACAGAGCTCCCTGTTCCTTCTGGGCACGGTTCCCTGCCACCCTCCTGCACCATTTCCTAGTCCCCTCTGGGCATGGCTCCCTGACATTACATCACACCTGAACCACATCTGCACTCTCATACCTGTACCTTCATATATGCATCATATCAAAGAACCTGCATGAAATCACATATAGATGTGAAATTGCACATGTGTCCACACAATTGTGCATGGATTTGTTGCACATGATAAAACTGTAGGTGTAGGGGGCCGGGCGGTGGCGCTAAAGGTAAGGTCCCTGCCTTGCCTGCGCTAGCCTTGGATGGACCTCGGTTAGATCCCCCGGTGTCCCATATGGTCCCCCAAGCCAGGAGCAACTTCTGAGCACATAGCCAGGAGTAACCCCTGAGTGTTATCGGGTGTGGCCCAAAAACCAAAAAAAAAAAAAACAAAACAAAAAATAAAAAACAAAAAACTATAGGTGTGTGCCTACCTCTATTCATGTGTTCTAGCAGGTATATAAATGTATATGTGGATGTACAGTGTGCTTACTTGTGCAACATGTATTCCCATGTCTCTGTTCATGTTTGGGTGAGCTTCCGCATGCATGCATGTCTCTCTGTATGTCTGTGTTCACCTCTAGGATGTAAGTATGAATGGGTATGTTCACTTGTAAAATCACCCACGGGCCATGTTTCCAACCCTGGGTGGATAGATCTGAAGCAGGGTTGCACATGAAATAATCCAAACCAGGCTGAAGGTGAAACACAGATAGTCTGGAAATCTTCTATGTTGTACCAAGTGCCAGTTGCCTGCACATTTTTGATTGTTGTTTTCGGTACAGTGGGAGAGTAAGAACAGAGTAAGGGCATATAGCTCAGGCTATCCTGAACCAGTCCCGCCCGGGTTTACATGTAAGACAATCTGTTTGGGGATAAAATCAAGTTGTAGGGCCAGAGCGATAGCACAGCAGTACGGCATTTGCCTTGCACACGACCGAGCCAGGATGAACCCGGGTTCAATCCCCAGCATCACATATGGTCCCCTGATACTGCCAGGAGTGATTTCTGAGCACAGAGCCAAGAGTAACTGCTGATCATCACCAGATGTGGTTCAAAGACTAAAAAGAAAATTGCAAACAAACAGATACAAAGAGGGCAGGGTTGATCTTTGTTTTGGGTAAAACAAAGTGTAATCTAAGAACTTCCCCTTTTTTGCTCAAAAAATTGAAAGGAATACATAAATTGTGTTCTTTTATTTTTTATTTTTATTTATTTATTTATTTATTTATTTATTTATTTATTTATTTATTTATTTATTTATTTATTTATTTTGGTTTTTGGGCCACACCCGGCAGTGCTCAGGGGTTACTCCTGGCTGTCTGCTCAGAAAGAGCTCCTGGCAGGCACGGGGGACCATATGGGACACTGGGATTTGAACCAACCACCATTGGTCCTGGAGCGGCTGCTTGCAAGGCAAATGCCACTGTGCTATCTCTCCGAGCCCTATTTTTTATTTTTTTGATGCTTGGGTCATATCTGGTGGTGATGCTTAAGGGTTACTCCTGGCTTTGAGCTCAGAAATCGCCCCAAGAAGGCTCAGGGGACCAAATGGAATGCTAGGATTCAAACCACCATCAGTCCAGAGTTGGCTGCTTGCAAGGCAAATGCCCTATAACTGTGCTATCTCTCTGCCCCTCATACATTGTGTTCTATTGTTTTCTGTAAGAGGTGGGAGCCCCAGATCAGAACTTATAAAACTGGTTGTTATTTTGCATAAGTGTGGCAAAAGCTGGGGAAATAAAAAGAAAAAAAACTTTTTTGGTTTTTTTTTGGGGGGGTCACATCTGGCAGTGCTCAGGGGTTACTCCTGGCTCTACACTCAGAAATCGCTCCAGGCAGGCTCAAGGGACCATATGGGATGCTGGGATTCGAACAACAACCCTTCTGCATGAAAGATCTTACCTCCATGCTATCTCTCCGGCCCCTGAAAAAAAACTTTTAGCATCAAGTAAAGTGGTGAGAAAAAAAAAATTTTTTTTTGTTTTTTTGGGCCACACCCGGCAGTGCTCAGGGGTTACTCCTGGCTGTCTGCTCAGAAATAGCTCCTGGCAGGCACGGGGGACCATATGGGACACTGGGATTCGAACCAACCACCTTTGGTCCTGGATCGGCTGCTTGCAAGGCAAACGCCACTGTGCTATCTCTCCGGGCTCTATATCCTTGTCTTATACATATTAGAACTTTTTCATAGATTTCACTGAACATAAACATTAGAAACTTTTGGAGCCGGAGAGCTAGTAGCAGTAGGAGGGTTGCCTTATATGCAATTGATCCATGAGTCATGACAGACGGTGGTTCAAATCTTGGCATCCCAGCCAGGAGCTATTTCTGAGTGCAGAGCCAGGAGTAATCCCTGAATGCTGACACCAGGTGTGACCCAAACACACACACACACACACACACACACACACACACACACACATAAAGAAGAGGAAGAAACTTTCGAGCCAGAGAGATAGCACAGTGGTAGAGCATTTGCCTTGCATGCAGTGACCCAGGATGGATAGTGGTAGTGGTTCGAATCCTGGCATCCCATTTAATCCCCCAAGCCTTCCCTTAGCAATTTCTGATTTCAGGCTCCAGCCCGAGAACTATTACAAATCTAACAACATTATGCATTTTTCTAGAACTGAGTAAACTAATATTAAACCATTAAAGTTGTATAAATTTTTTTCTGTTTGCAGGGGCTGGAGTGGTGGTGCAAGCCATAGGGTGTATGCCTTGCACACACTAACCTAGGATGGACTGCGGTTCGATCCCCCAGTGTCCCATATGGTTCCTTAAGCCAGGAGTGATTTCTGAGCGCAGAGCCAGGAGTAACCCCCGAGCGTCACTGGGTGTGGCCCAAAACCCCTCCAAAATTTTTCTTTCTGTTTGCAGTGGGACATAGAACAAAACAGTAGCTATAAAACCTAATATAGTAGAGGCGCCAGAGAGATAGGGCATTTGTCTTGCATGCAGGACAACGGTGGTTCGAATCCTGGCATCCCATATGGTCCTCAAAGACTGCCAGGAGCGATTTCTGAGCATAGAACCAAGAGTAACCCCTGAGCACTGCCGGGTATGACCCAAAACAAACAAACAAAAAAACTCCAATACAGTAGAAAACACAGTTTAACTAGCAAATAGGATTGATAACCTAGAAGAAAGTTGCAGGAGGTTCTGAAAGCAGTTTTTCCTCAGACAGTCTTTGGTTGGGCTTGCATCCTCTATCTTCTCTTTCATCTTCTGTGTTAGGGTGCTGAGGTCATCTGGGATGTACAGACCTTAAGTTTCAGAGCTGTAATCTGGGTGGGGGGGACCCGCTGAATAGCTTTCAAATGGTCCCTTTCAAATGGAGCTTTCTCTTTGGCTTTTACCCCATCAGTGACCTCAACAAGCTGCTGCAGGTTGGAGGCCGAGGTTCTCGTACAAAGCACCTTTGGTAGAAGAAAGGCGGTTGGCATTGGCATGTTGGATGTTACCTAGAGTCTTCAGCTCTCTCTCTTTCCTTTCACATCCTGCTTCTGTTCTGCTGAGGGAACCTCTGCTACATGGGTGGTGTGGCAGCTAAACGAGGCTGAGGGATGAATCGGTAGAACCTATGTTGATTGGGGGCATCTTTGCTACCATTTTTTTTGGGGGGGGGTCACACACGGCACTACTCAGGGGTCACTCCTGTCTCTATGCTCAGAAATCACCCCTGGCAGGCTCGGGGGACCATATGGGATGCCAGTATTCAAACCACCGTCCTTCTGCATGAAAGGCAAACACTTTATCTCCATGCTATCTCTCTGGCCCCTCTTTTTCTTTTTTAAGTTGGGCTACACCCAGTGGTGCTCAGGGGTTACTCATGGCTCTATGCTCAGAAATAGCCCCTGGCAGGCTTGGGGGACCATATGGGATGCCGGGATTTGAACCACTATTCTGTTTTGGATCGGCTGCATGCAAGGCAAACAAACGCCCTACTGCTGTGCTATCTCTCCAACCCCTATCTGCTACCTTTCACTGGCATTCCTCCAAGTCTGAATACATTAGCAGCTTTTGGTCCCCTTTCTCCTTTTATGACATCAAACTCCAGTCTCTCCATCTCCAAGGTTACACTGAAACATTCTGGGTTTGTTTCTCTTAATAGCTGTTCAGTGAACAAAGACATCTTCTTTGGTATCATTTCTGTTGATAAATCCATTACCATTCTGGACATCGAGCCATTTGACAGGGCCCAGGATTTGGATTGCCAGCATCACTTGTCCACCTGCCTCAGTGCTTGGGACGCGGGGGTATCTCTGGTTGAGATGCTTTCAGACTCTGAGTCTGCAGAGATGGGACCTGGTTCATCATTCTTGGGAGATGGAGTCTTTCTGGTTTACTGCCAGTAGAATTATCAGCCCTGGGAAATCCTTTAGACTGAAAACTCATCACCACTGGGAAGGCACTCTTCCCCTCTTGTGACATGTATGCAGGAGAACCTAGGGAGCCTGGCATGTAGAGTGAGAAATTCAGGTACATGGACCAGAGCAACATGAAGCCGTTCAGTTCAGGGGCCATGTATACCTATGTTCCTGTGAAAGACATGGCACATTCAGTCAGCTCAAGGGACCTGTCATGGTGATTTTCCACCGGAGGGTAAAGCCACTCACCATTATTGGGGGTCTTCTTGGGTCATCAAATTGCTGTTTGAGCGCCAGTTGTAAAATCACCCCCTGCGTTGTATTTCCAACCCTGGGTGAACGAATCTGAAGCAGGATTGCACATAAAATAATCCAAACCAGGCTGAAGCTGACACACAGGTACTCTGGCAGTCTTCTGCCTTGTGTCAAGCACCAGCTGCTTGCCAGAACTGCCATTTTTTTTTTTTTTTTTTTTTTTTTTTTTTTTTTTTTTTTTGGTTTTTGGGCCACACCCGTTTGATGCTCAGGGGTTACTCCTGGCTATGTGCTCAGAAATCGCCCCTGGCTTGGGGGGACCATATGGGACGCCGGGGGATCGAACCGTGGTCCTTCCTTGGCTAGCGCTTGCAAGGCAGACACCTTACCTCCAGCGCCACCTACCCGGCCCCCAGAACTGCCATTTTTATTGAGTCCAGAGACCATCCCTGGATGGGGCAGTAAGGACAGAGTAAGGGCAGAGAACTCAGGCTATCCTGAGCCAGTCCCTCCCAGGTTTACATGTAAGACAGTCTCTGTTTGGGGGTGAAACCAAGTTGTAAACAGAGACAAAAGAAGCAGGGATGATCTTTGTTTTGGGTAAAACAAGGTGTAATCTAACACATTCACAAGGTGTGGGGTGAATGTCTGCATGTGTGTGACCTGTCTCCTCCCACTGAACTCTAAGCCAGGGTTAGCATACCCACCCCATATATTCATACTGATTTCCCTTCGTAGAGCATTTTTCTAATTAAGCATCAGCTTTAGTTATGCCACAAAGCACATAACATAGATCGTGGTTATTAAGCCTGGCCCAGGGGATAATAAACGAAATATGGGCCAATCTAAATTAAACAGGATCATAAAAATGAAAGGGCTACCCGGAGATCCCGCTCTTTGCTCTAGCCTAGAAACACCCTGTGACATGTTTGTGGGTCTTCGCACATATCAGCTGCTGGGGCTATGAACACAGGTGCAGACTTGGTGTGGGGGAGGGTGGGGAACAGAACTAGCACTTTGGGCCCAAACCCTGCTCTTGGGGTCCCTCTGTCATTCTGCTGGAGGGTCTGTGTGGGGAGCTGCAGGGTTCAGCATAGACGTGCACTTGTCATGTTACATGGGGGAAGCTGAGGGACAGCCCTGCACAGGTGGCCACTGCTCTTGTCCTGAGAGAAACAACCAGTCTCTCCCTGTTTGGGTCAGGCTCCTGGGTTCGGCTGTCCTTCCAGGTCCTATCTCCTGTCACCCCTCTGCATCGATACCTATACTGCCATTCTGGGCAGGAACTGGCATCTTTTATCCCTGCAGGGGTCAACTCTCCCGCTCCCTAATGTGCAGCTAGGCCGAACCCCCTTCCCAGCGTCACTGCTCCGTGAGCCTGAGACGTTGGCTGATTCCAAAGCTCTCATGTGCTCTGGTGACGAGATGAATCGAAGACCACACCCCACTAAATAAATGCTATAGGACCCCCCACAGCTTCCTGGGGCCCCTTCCTGAAATTCTTTTGTTTTTGTTTTTGTTTTTGTTTTGGTCACACCCGGCAGCGCTCAGGGCTTACTCCTGGCTCTACGCTCAGAAATCGCTCCTGGCAGGCTCGGGGGACCATATGGGTTGCTGGGATTCGAACCACCGACCTTTTGCATGCAAGGCAAATGCCTTGCCTTCATGCTATCTCTCTGGACCCTTAAAATTCTTTCTTTACTGCCATTCTCCTAAGTATCATCGAAAATGCATTTCCTTTATTTAAATTTTTTTGGTTTGTTTCACTTTTTTGTTTTGTTTTTTGTTTTTTGTGGTTTTTTTGGGTCACACCCGGCAGTGCTCAGGGGTTATTTCTGGCTCCAGGCTCAGAAATTGCTCCTGGCAGGCACGGGGGACCATATGGGACGCCGGGATTCGAACCGATGACCTCCTGCATGAAAGGCAAACGCCTTACCTCCATGCTATCTCTCCGGCCCCTGTTTCACTTTTTTTTGGCTTGTTTGTTTCTTTCTTTTTGGGTCACACCTGGCAGTGCTCAGGGGTTACTCCTGGCTCTGCACTCAAAAGTTGCTCCTGGCAGGCTTGGGGACCATATGGGATGCTGGGATTGGAACTGGGGTCCATCCTGTTTTGGTCTCGTGCAAGGCAAATGCCTTACCGCTATGCTATCACTCTGGCCCGTTTCATATATTTTGCAAGTTCATGGACATTGTGCATTCAAGTCTTTTCTACACGGAAAATTGCATGAAGCTTTCTTATCAGAAAGCATGTTTCTGGGGGCCAGAGTGAAAGTACACTGGGTAAAGTGCTTGTCTTGCACATGGCCAACCTGGGTCAACCTGGGTTCAATCCTGAATCCCATATGGTCCCCTGAGCCTTCCAGCAGTGATTCCTGAGTCCAGAGCCAGGAGTGACCCCTGAGCATAGCCAACTGAAGAAAACACTGAAAAAACAAACATTCCCTGAACAATGAAAGACCTGGCGAGTACTGCAGCCCTTGCCACTATGAGGCCATAGTCATCAATCCAGCTGTGGCCCGAGCCCTGCCTGGGCAGCTACATTCTGCAGTGGGGTGGAGGCACCCTCTGGGCTGGGCTCCACGTTGACATCCCACAGGCATGCTGAGTTCTTCTTGAGGTCCCATAAAGCACCCCGGTTTGGGGCTTTGGGATGCTAATGTCAATATCCACCATGGGTAGTTCCAGTCACCATGACTGGGTCATGCCTTTACTGGTCATCAATGTAGTGATCACGTTCAGTTGTCATCAGTATTTGTGATCATTGTCTTTATTACTGTTCTTTTCATGGCTGTTAAGTTTTTTTTTTAAACTTGATTGATTGATTGGTTTTTGGGCCACACCTAGGGGCACTCAGGGGTTACTCCTGGCTCTGTACTCAGAAATCACCCCAGCAGGCTGGGGGCACTATATGGGATGCCAAGAATCAAACTGGATTCCTCCCAGGTCGGCTGCATGCAAGACAAATGCCCCACTGCTGTGCTATCTCTCCGGCCCCTCATGGCTGTTGTTTTGTTGTGAATATTGATCACCACCAGGTTCGGTCATTATTATCTGTGGTTACTAGTATCGATCACCATCAGGATTAGTCATCATTACACATGGTTGTTAGTATTGATTGCCATCAGGATCAGATATCGCTCCCTGTGGTTGTTAGTATTGATCGCCACCAGATTGGGTCATCATTACCCTGGTTGTTAGCATTGATCAAGAGTAGTTACCACTCTGTGGTTTGTAGTACTTCTAGTACTTCATGAGAAATCCAGGGAACTCTGCAACACTCTTTCTCCAAGGACGAATGGGCATCATGCCTCTGGTCACCTATGTCTGTAGGTGTGTCCAGGTGCCAGCTCAGGGCCTTGGCTGTGGTTGACTTGGAGACGGGTCACCTGTGCAGGTGGCTTTCATGCAGAGGCTGAACAGGACCTACAACAGAGGTTGCCCATGTGGGTACCATGACCTGGAAGATGGGGTCACTCTGCATCCTCAAATGAGGTATCTCCAGGCTCTGGTGCTCATCCATTGGCACTATCGAGGTCGGGACACATGATTCGAGCCCACCAGTGCCCCATGTCCCTGCAGGTGCCGACAGATGAGCTACCCACGGGAATTGCCACAGGTGTCCGTGGTCTTCATCTTCGTGAACGAGGCACTGTCAGTGGTCCTACGCTCCGTGCACAGTGTGGTCAACCACACGCCCCCACAGCTACTCAAGGAGATAATCCTGGTGGACGACAGCAGTGACCACGGTGAGCTGCGGACCCTGCGAGGGCCCTTCTGGCCTGCTGTTCTGCCACCACCACTCCCACTTGGCCCCAGGCCCCTAAGTCTGGCATGATTCGACTCAGCTAGGAGTGGAGGGAGCCAGGATCTCACTGTGACTCTACCACACCCCTGCACAAACCTCCACAGTCCTGCATACCCTGTCATAGCCCTCAATAGCCCTCCACAGCCCGGCGGCCTCCTCTCCTAAAAATCAGTGTCACAATTCAAAGGTTACCTTTGCACACAGACCATCCCTGTATCCTTGTGACCATCCCTGTCTTTTCTCTTCCCTGCCACCTCAGCCTTGCCTTGCCTTGCCTTGCACCTGGACACCACATTGGCACTGTCCCAATGACCGTGGCACTGAGACAGTCCCTCCTGACTGAGATCTTTGGGACAGCTCCTGGCCCCTCTCCAAAGTGGACCCTAAGTTGCTTCCCATCCCCTTTCCAACGATGATGATGTAGGTGTGGTGGAGCCCTGGAGCCATACTCTAGTGATTCCTCTACGTGCATGGCCACTGTCGGCAGCAGAATGTCCTCCTGTCCCCAAACGGTCACTCAGCCTACAGACACGGACCCCCACCCCACCTGCTTCCTTTCCAGTTGTGTCTCGGGGGTCCAGGTGCTAGGGTCTTACCGAGTCCTGCTCCAAGGCGCAGTTCTGGTGGCTGTATCAAGTCCCTCCTTATCAAACCCCACCAGACTGCCATCTGAACCTGTCTCGCTGCTGCACTGGTCTCTGTCTGAGACCCCATGTGTGTGGCCTGTTCCTCACACTGACCCAGAAACTGGTGATGGCCCAGCCCGGATGGATGTGGGACTCCCTTAGCTGTGTGTCCTCCCCCGCAGGGCCCTGTCCCTATGGCCCGCCCTGGTGGTGTGGCCCCTCTTCACTGTGGCCCTGGCCCTACATGGGCCAGTCCCTACGTGACCCCCATGTGATGGGCACACGCACAGTAGTGTCTGGCGTGGCTCCACCAGTGTGTGGCCCCGCCCCTGAGACCACGCCCCTCTGTGGCCCCGCCCCGCTGCGCGCTTCCGGTACTAGTGTCTGGCGTGGCCCCGCCCACTGGGACAACCACGCCCCCGGGTGGCGCCTTTATTGGTTTGGCCCCGCCCACGCACGCATCGGTCCCCGTGGCCCCGCCCAGGGCGGCTCCTCTCCAGCGTCGTAACCCCGCCCCTGCGTGAACCACGCCCCCTGTGGCCACGCCCACTGTCTTGGCCCCGCCCCTGCGTCCCCATTCATTCATCCATCCATCGGTCCCGGCTTGTCTCCTGCCCGCAGCGGAGCTCAAGTTCAACCTGGACCAGTACCTGGACAAGCGGTACCCGGGGCTGGTGAAGGTCGTGCGCAACAGCCGGCGCGAGGGCCTGATCCGGGCTCGGCTGCAGGGCTGGCGGGCGGCCACGGCGCCCGTGGTGGGCTTCTTCGACGCGCACGTCGAGTTCGGCGCCGGCTGGTGAGGAGGCGCCTCGGGCGAGCGGGGGCGTCCCGGGGGGGGGCCCGAGGCGGCGGAGGGCCAGCTCCACGCCGGGGTGGGGGCGAGCGGACTGCGCCTGCAGGGCCCGGCCAGTGCCCGAAGGCCTGGGCAGCCTCGGAGCCGCTGTCAGCCTTGCGAAGCTTCTGGAAGAGGGGCAGTCGCTCCCCCGGCTCCGCTCCCCCAACCCCGCAGGCGAGCGCTGCCCCAGCCGCCCTCTTCGCCCTCTCTGCCCGCCCGCAGGGCCGAGCCCGCCCTGACCCGCATCCGCGAGGACCGGACCCGCATCGTGCTGCCGGCCATCGACAACATCAAGTTCGACACCTTCGAGGTGCAGCAGTACGCCAGCGCCGCCCACGGCTACAACTGGGGGCTCTGGTGTATGTACATCGTGCCCCCGCGGGACTGGCTGGACCGTGGCGACGAGGCGGCTCCCATCAGGTGAGCCCCCAGAGTGGGGAAAGGCGAGGCTAGGCAGGGCCGGGAGTGGCCGGGCTCTGTGCCTGCGGGCAGGTGTGCAGGAAAGGGGCAACTGCAGCTGCAGCCCATTGGTGAACGTGGGTCCAGAGGAGAGGGAAGGGAGAAGGAAGAGACTGAGGCAAGGACGGGCAAGTGGACAGGGGCTGCTCACGGAGCAGTCAGAGTGAGGGAGATGGTAAAGCGAGGTTCACCCAGGCCAGGTTTCGGCATCCTGTCTCAGGGTTCTGGCAGAGACAGAAACCGTGGGGCCAGGAACTGATCTGACCCCATGTCCCTCTGAGTTCGCCCGTATATCTGGCCCTCTAAGTCACTTTCTTTCACCATTAAATGACGTGCTCCATGCCAAGGGCAGCGCAGAGGGCTCAGTGGAGGCTGCAGTGGGCTCAGTTCCACACCCAAAGGCCTAGCACTGACTACCAGGCCACAAGCTGGGGCCAGTGTCATGGGGTGCAAGCCCAGATCCCCTGGGCCCTGCTTGCTGTTTTGGCTTCTTTGTGAACCAACCACACACAGCATAAATGGAATTTAATTAATTTGGGGGCCTTGTGCTCAAGGATCACTCCTGGTGGGCCTTGCGGAACCCTGTGCAGTGCCAGGGATGGAACTGGGGTTGGCTGCATATGTGCAAGGAAAGATTCTTTTGTTCCCCTTCCTTTTGGTTTTTGGGCCACTCTTGGCGGTGCTCAGGGGTTACTCCTAGCTCTGGGCTCAGATTGCTCCTGACAGGCTCAGGGGATCATTATGGGCAGCAGAGGATGGAACCTGGGTCCATCCCAGGTTGACTGCATGCAAGACAAATGCCTTACCACTGTGCTATCACTCTGACCCCATAAAAGTTCTTTTCTTTTCTTTCTTTGGTTTTTGGGCCACACCTGGCAGGGCTCAGGGCTTACTCCCGGCTCTGTGCTCAGAGATCACAACTAGCAGTGCTTGGAGGATCATAGGGGATGCTAGGATCCATCCTGGGACAGCCACATACCAGGCAAGTTCCCTGCCCACAGTCCTATTGCTCCATCTCCCACAAAAGACTCTTTTTTTTTTTCCGGCCACACCCGTTTGATGCACAGGGATTACTCCTGGCTATGCGCTCAGAAATCGCCCCTGGCTTGGGGGGACCATATGGGACGCCGGGGGATCAAACCTCGGTCCGTCCAAGGCTAGCACAGGCAAGGCAGGCACCTTACCTTTAGCGCCACCGCCCAGCCCCCCCAAAACACTCTTTTTAAGAAAGTTTCAAGAACCATGTCTGAGACATGCAGGGACAGCAGGGACCAAAGGGCAGTGTGGGAGCTGGTGGCTTGGGTGACCCCACTGCCCCCACCTGTGACCTCCCCACAGACACGGCCTTGCGCTGCCCTGTCCTCCGCTGACCTCTCTGTCTACCCTGGGCACAGATGCTGAGGGAGCCTCATACCATGACCCAGAGTCTCTGTCATGGCCATCCTAAGCCCCTAAGTCTTTGTCCGGGCTGTCTCTTGATGCTGAAACAACAGTAGGCACAGGGCTGGCTTTACTGGCAGCATCTGAACCTGGCATCGGGGATCGGCCCCCACTCATGCCCAGGGCAGCCCTGATGCCCTCTGGGGCCCATGAAGTTTTCTGCAATCACCAGGCCAGGCAGGTGCGGTTTTCCCAGGACCATCTGCCTGCAGAGCTCATTTTGAGCGCCGCTCAGAGCTCTGGGCAGTCACGAGAAGTCATTATGGCCATAATAGGCCTGGCAGGGAGCTTGGCATTTCAGTTCTTCAGAGATCACTTTGCTTTTTTTTTCCTATTAAGAAAACGAGAGTGATGCCTGATGTACGTTGTGAACTAGAACTTAACGAGTCAAGCGCTCGCTATTAAGCCAATGGCAGCATTTGGTTTTCTTTTACTGCCGCGCTCAGGCTGGAATCTAGTCGCGGAGCAAATTGAACCTTTGAGCAAATAAAAAATAATCACTTTATAATGCTCCCAGCTCTGCTGGCTGAGGGCCTGCACTGTGGGGCCTCACTGTTACGGAGCAGAACGTGTGGGATGGGGTGATAGCACTTCGGGGAGGGCATTTGTCTTGCATGCTGCTGACTGGGTTTTGAGACGTGGCATCCCATATGGTCCCCAGAACCTGCCAGGATTAACCCCTGAGCACTGCTTGGTGTGGCCCAACCCCCTACCCCCAATCCAACAAAAATAACACAAAAATAACACGTTGTCTTTTGCATTAGTATAGAGGCCAAACTCCTCCCATTTCCTTATCAGAGAGATCCAGGGCCCCTTGGGGGCTGTGTGAGCAGGGAGCACAGTGGGGAGGTGCATGGAGCATCTTTGGGGAGTTTAGGGAGCACAGTGAGCATGGGAGGGCATGCAGGAGTATCATGGGAGAGGAGCAAGAGAACTGTGAGAAGGTGCAAGGGGCACTGTGGAAAGTGCAGGGAGCAGCACAGATGAGTGTGGGGAATACTGTGTGGGAGTTCGGGGAGCATTGATGGAGCAGGTGGGCTCCTGCCTCTTTGGGGGTGAAGGACTTTGCTTCCAGGTTAAACCTTTCCCTGCCTCTCCTATGGTCCCCACTCTGATCTGGCCCCTCCTGCTCTCCTCCTGGGGTGGACGAGGCCGGTGGGTTTGTGTGTCACAGAGCAGGTAACCACACAGCCGTCCTCACTGGTTTCTGTGCAGATGTGGGTGTGGTGTTCGCTGGGGCCTGGGAGGAGGCATAGTTGGGTCCTGGGAGGGACCGTAGAGAGGGAGCACTGTGGGGAGCGAGGTGAGTAACCTGCACAGCTTCCAGCGGGAATTAAACTCCGCAGACTGCACTCGGTGGTGTGGACAGTCTCTGGGGCAGGTGTCTGGGTACTCAACCCCCCTGGGTTCCGTACCCAACCCTCGGGCCTGTTCCCGCTGTGACCTCTGGGAGCTGGTCTGTGACCTGGTCTGTGCTGTTCGGCTGTGCTCTATGAGGAGGCTGAGGACAAGCGGGTGGGCGCCCCCTGCTGGCTCCCCGCTGTCCCACAGACTGCCTTGCCCTGCTCCTCAGGACCCCGGCCATGATCGGCTGCTCCTTCGTGGTGGACAGGGAGTACTTTGGGGACATCGGCCTACTGGACCCTGGCATGGAAGTCTACGGTGGCGAGAACATCGAGCTGGGCATGAGGGTGAGGCTGGGCCCAAGGCGGTGAGGAGGGGCCTGTAGGGGAGGTGGCCGTGGTCTGAGCTCCGTCTGTTCCCATACCGGAGTCAGTTGATGCACTCAGCGCAGCACCCAGGAAAAGCTGCCCGCCATAGCCAAGGCCGTGTCCTAGCGCCCCGTGGCTTTACTGGGTATGTGGGGACCTATTGGGAATCATGTGGGCTGAGCACTGTGGTCCTGAGCTCTGCCTGTCCCTACAGGGGCTCTTGCCTTCACAGAACTGGGGAAAAGCTCTGAGCTTCTGGTGTTGAAGCCCAGCCTCACCTGGATGCTGTGGGGTGTTGTTGGGTGGATGCTGGGGTATTGCCTAGGCACTCACAGACACAGTTTTTTGGGGCCCCAGGAACTTGGGCAGGGGCCACCAGGTGTGTCCTCCTGGTTGGGGGTGCGGGACAGTACCTGCACCTGGGAGTGCTCCAGCCCAGCTGCCACTGACTGTCGAGCCAGGGATGCCTGTGAGGATGGGACACATGTGAAAATGGGGTCACCTGTGAAGATAGAGGCTGCTTTCCCCTGCCCTGTTGCTGTCTGGTGGCAGCAGAAGGTGACTGAGGGCCTCTGAGACTCAGCACATGATGAGCACTTCATGGTATGGACCTGACAGAGTCAGTGGGCTGTGCTGGGGTCAGTATAGGGCAAGACTGTGTTTGCCCTCCCTATTCCCCCAGTGCTCAGGACTCCCTGTCCAGGTATGGTGGGGCAGAGACTAGGCATCCCATGTGGGAGTTCTGGCTCGCCTGATCCCACCCTGGGCTCATTCCGCCAGCCTGGGTCACCATTGGCACCACCGGCACCTTGACTGAGGGTGCCCCTTGCTCCCGCACAGGTGTGGCAGTGTGGTGGCAGCAT
The DNA here is from genome assembly GCF_024139225.1 of Suncus etruscus. Lineage (NCBI taxonomy): Eukaryota > Metazoa > Chordata > Mammalia > Eulipotyphla > Soricidae > Suncus > Suncus etruscus. The sequence goes on along the minus strand of NC_064849.1, from coordinate 4,757,615 downwards.
GGAGGTGCTGCCCTGTTCTCGCGTGGCCCACATAGAGCGCACCCGGAAGCCCTACAACAACGACATCGACTACTATGCCAAGCGCAACGCCCTGCGTGCGGCCGAGGTGTGGATGGACGGGTTCAAGTCCCACGTGTATATGGCCTGGAACATCCCCATGACTGTAAGTCAGGACTGTGAACTCCAGAAACACGCCCCGAGGGCAGCTGGGGCTGCTGCTCTGGGAGGGACAAGAAGCCTCTGGAGTCAGCCTGTATGTGTGTTCCACGTGTGTGCATGTGCTGTTGCTCTGAATATGTTCACATGTGTGTGCGTGCATGTTGAGGGGCTGTTGCCCTGTGGCGGATGATGGTGTTCCCTTCTGGTCTAGAAGAGCCTGTAGATGTCCCTCCCGTGATGCCAGAGCTTGTCCCACCCTGGCACATCCATTTTTGTATGTGCATATGTGTAGTAGCAGGGCCTGGAGCCACACACAACCAGGTGTGCCCCGTGTGTTGGTCTGGCTGAACTGTGTGGGGAAACTGCTTCTCTCAGGGGTTGGTCAGCAGGAAGGGGACATGTGGCTACTGTGGTCCATACCTGGGGCTAAATTTACCATCTTCACCTCCATGGAGGCTGCATGGAGATGCCTGGCACTGTTGCCATAAGAGAAACTGAGGCAGGGGCGGGGGGGGGGATCCCCCAAGGTTTCAGGGTTCAGCCACAGGCTCGAAGTGCATCTAATGGTGGCTGAGCTGACCTTCCCAGAGATCTGACCTTCCCAGGGGTCGAGATCCTTTTGATCAGCCTTGGGGCGGTTCCAGTCCCCAGGCCCCTCCTTGTCTCACATCTGCCTTACAGAACCCAGGTGTGGACTTCGGGGATGTCTCGGAGCGGCTGGCCCTGCGCCGGAGGCTAAAGTGTCGCAGCTTCCAGTGGTACCTGGAGAATGTGTACCCAGAGATGAGGACCTACAACGACACGCTCACATATGGAGAGGTACGGCTCTGGACAGGCACTCAGGGCATGCCTGCAGCACATGTGCAAACACTGTGAGAACATGGATCAGCGTGTCCATGTGTGCGCACTCTCTCACATGTGAGCACATATGAAAAGTGTTCACATAGGATAAAGACACACACAGATGTACATAAACACACATGTACACACACGAATTCACACCAACATACTGTAACAGGTCTGGACACATGCATTCAGGCTGCTGCTCTGCATCTTCACAGGCCTCAGCACCTGCACAAGGAGCACAGGCCTGGGAGTGCTCCAGCCACCCAATGGTCAGGGAGCACACTGCAGGTCTCCATACCCACTCTCAGGGAACCCAAGGCTCTCGGCAATCCCCAGGTTGCACCTGTTTCTTTCCCCGCCCTGGGTGACCCCAACCATGGCTCCCACCTAGCCCCGAGCACCCAGTCCTCACGCAGCATCTCTCCTTTGTCCCTGGTGGCAGGTGAGGAACAGCAAAGCCAGTGGCTACTGTTTGGACCAGGGAGCGGAGGATGACGACCGTGCCATTCTCTACCCCTGCCACGGCATGGCCTCCCAGGTGGGCAGCATGGGTGGGGCACATGGGCAGCCTGTGAGGTATGTGTGTCGATGTGTATGTATGCTCTTGTTCAGGTATTATGCACGAGGCGTCTGTGCACATGGTCATGTCCATATGTGTGCAAATGTGAGGTGAGAGCACATGTTCAAATGTACACATGAAATGAGGTGTGTGTCATGTTCATAAATACATGTGCAGCATGAGGCATGTACATGTGTGTGTGTGGGCAGGACACGTGTGGGGCTCATCCAGAGACCCAGGGGTAAAAGTCCGCTTGCTAGTGACACACACAGCCTGGCCTGAGGCACAATTGGAGGCTTGCCCCAGGTGGGAGGTGGGCAACACCTCCTGTTCAGAGCACACAGTTCCCTGCGGTTGGGAAGTTCCAGTGGGGCCCTACCAACCATCTTGCCCAGACAGAGCCTAGGGAGCAGACAGCCTGGAGGACTCCACAGAGGGAGTGTGCGGGGACTGAGGGCCCTGCTCACACTGCATATCCCCCAGCTGGTGCGCTACAGTGCCGAGGGGCTGCTGCAGCTGGGCCCGCTGGGCTCCACGGCCTTCCTGCCCGACTCCAAGTGCCTGGTGGATGAGGGCAGGGGCCGAGCACCCACCCTGAAGAAGTGCGAGGACGTGGCCCGGCTGGCACAGCGGCTGTGGGACTTTACCCAGGTGAGCCTGGACCGGGGAGACAGGCCTGGGCCCCCAGAGGCTGTGGGGATCCGCCTGACTCAGTGTCCCTTGCAGAGTGGCCCTATCGTGAGCCGGGACACAGGCAGGTGCCTGGAGGTGGAAGTGTCCAAGGATGCACACTTTGGGCTGCGCCTGGTGCTGCAGCGCTGCTCCGGACAGAAGTGGACCAGCCGGAACTGGATCAAGCATGGGCGGTCCTGAGCCAGCACTCACCTGCCTTTCAGGGACAAGGAAGGCCCTGCATGTGCTGACGCCCCGGCCACCCCCAGTGCAGAGCAGACCCTGCAGATGGATGTGAGGCATGGACAGCTGTGCTCCCAGACCCCTGCGGGCAGGGCTTGGAGGAGACCAGAGGCTGTGGGAGGGAGGGGAAGGGCCCAGAAGCGGCAGATGCTTGGAGGCCGGCCTGCCCTTGTTGCCCCGCCCTCCTCGGACAGGTCAGCAAGTGATGACCCAGCCCCATGCCTGTTTTTATAAATAAAGTTTTATTGGCACAGGCCACCCACCCACCTACATTCCAGTCCTAGCCCTGAGGCAGCTTCCCCAGGTCCTTGAGACAGCTCTGTGGAAGACTGCCTGGGAGCTGGGATTCTGGGAACAGGGTTCTGAGATCCACTGAGGAAGTGGAGGGTCCCAGGAAGGCTGCATAGGTAAAGGACGCCCAGGTCTTGGGGAGGGGCTGAATTTAATTTTGGGGCCTTCAGGCACTGGTTAGTAAATTAGGGACCTGGAAAGGCCCGATTGCAGTTTCAGCAAGGTCATGAGGTGGCGCTGCTGAGAACTTTCTGGCACCACTTCCAGGGCTTGAATTCCTTTTTTCTTTTCTTTTCTTTGGGGGGGGGGGGGTCCCACACCGGCTGTGCTCAGGGGTTACTCCAGGCTATCTGCTCAGAAATAGCTCCTGGCAGGCACAGGGAACCAACCATATGGGGACGCTGGGATTCGAACCAACCACCTTAGGTCCTGGGTCAGCTGCTTGCAAGGCAAACACCGCTGTGATATCTCTCCAGCTCTGGGCTTGAATTCCTGGACCCACCTGTGGACGTGTAGACACCAAACCCTCAACCCTATGGCAAGGGGTGCATTTCCCACTTGCACGTCTGCTGAGGGGCCCTTCCACACTGCTTTTTTATCTGCCATCCAAGCATTTCTCAGCATTCTGGACAGCCAGAGTAAGGGCAGTGGGGGCACATGGCCAACCTGGGTTTGATCCCGGCACCACATACGAGTTCCCAAGCCTGCCAGGAGTAACCCCTGAGCACTACTGTAGCCCAGAAACCAAAGAAACAGCAAACACTATCCTGGCCTTAAGCAGCAAAGGTCCAAACAAACAATGAAACCTCTATTTCCCCATTTACAGCTGGGCTCTTGAAGGCTGGAAACTGGAGTACCAGCCCCCTCTCCTCTGCTGGTAAAGAGCTGTGGGCCAAGGGCAGACTCTGTCTCACAAAACATGGTCAGGGCGGGTCTTGATGGATGTCACCGCCCAGAGCTCGAGCTGCTCTGAGCTGGACTTATCTTGAGAATGATATCATAGGCTGGAAGCAGCTGGGTGTGGGGAAGGGTTCCAGATGTGAGTGACAAGGTGGCCTGTGTCCCCTGGGCAGGCTCCACTGGCAGCATTTGGCCCCATACCATGTCCGCCTGGGGAAGCCTCTGGTTGAGCCAAAGCAGAGATCAGGGGCTGCAGGCTGATGGGGCATCCGGAGCTAGGACTGGAACAATGATGCGGAGGTGGGGGCCGCGTCAGTCGAGCGTGAAGAATTGGGCGCAGAGCTGGTCCTTGCGGCCCAGCAGGCCCTGGGATGGGAGATACTCCAACGGGACTGACTTCGGTGCTTTCTTCAGTTCTCGCTCAAAGATCTGGAGGGACCGAGAGGTGGAGCTGCCACCACTGGCTCCAAGCCCCTTTGACCCCTCGCCCACTATATCCTTTGCCTTACCTCGAAGGCACTGAGCTCCAGCAGTGGCGCGATGCTGACCTCGGGCACTGCTAGGGCCTGGTTTATGGTACTGGCAGCTGTGGCTACATCGGGGTGATAGTGCTGCTGCAGTGTCTGGGGAGGGAGGGCCAAGGTGAGGGTCAGCAGTGCCTCCCAGTGCAAACCCAGGACCCCCAGAACCACCACAGGGTGGCCCTACCTGCAGCTCCCACAGGGAACTTTCCAGGGCTCGGCTCTTGGCTGGGTCCTCCTCTTGGGGGTCATAGGGGTCAGCGTCCAGCTCTAAGAGAGACCTTGACCGTCTGTGGCTGCTCGTGCCTCCCCTTGTGGGCTCGTGGGTGGGTGGGGGAATCTCCCCAGGACTCACGGGGGCCATGTGGGCGGTGCACCAGGACGCGGCAGGCTGGGTGGCGGCGCAGCAGGTTACAGATGAAGGGCAGGACCATAAGCAGGGCCTCAGGGGGCGCCGTCAGGGCCAGGCGGGCCAGGCGCTTGGCAAAGGCTGCCACCAGGTAGGCAGGCAGGTGGCTGGGCAGGGTGGAATGGGGCAGGGCTGAGTGTCAGGGCACAGGGAGAGGCCGGACCGTTCCCTGCCCTTCCACTCCAACTCACGAGGATGACAGAAATAGGTCTGCCAGGTGGAAGAAGCGGGCACGGTACTTGACATGGAAGACGGATGGGTCCAGGAGACCGTAGAGTTTCCGGTAGAAGTCAGGGTACTCTCTGGGGGACGGGAAGCATCAGTGACTGCTCCTGAGCCTCCCCAGGGGACCCAGGAAGCAGGGACATGCAGGTGGGCAGGCAAAAGGGACAGCTGGGAGTCCTGGGGGTCTCAGGGAACACTCACAAGTTGTGATCGTGGATCAGGACAAAAAGTCCATTGAGAGCCAAGAGGCTGATGGCACCTCCTGCAGGACAGCGGATGTGGGTGTCAGTGTCAGTGTGTGAGTGCAGTGGATGTGAGCCAAAGATTAGGTATGAGTGTGAGTGAACCCAGTAGCTCTGGAGTAGTGCGTGTTCCCCCAGTGCTCCCCCACTACCCTGGTTCCCCACCCACCTGCGTCATAAGCACGCGTGAGGAAGTCGATCATGAGGCTGGGCTGGGCCAGGCCAGGCAGGATGGCATCGTGCATCATCACCAGAACCTTCTTGCAGAGGCTCAGGGGCAACTGGGGCAGGGCAGCAGGTCAGCAAGAGCCAGGCCCACCCTAGGATGGACCATCCCAGTGGGCGCAGCTGTACCTTGTGCTTGAGGAAGCTGAGCCACATGTGCTGGAAGGCCTTCCGGTGTTCCTGGGGGATAAGGCATGGCTATAGGACCTCTGGAGAAGAGTGGGAGGCTGCAGGGACCCTCCCCTTGCCTCCATCCCACCACCAAGTCTCACCTTTAGGTGAACAACCTTCCACTTTTCTGAGGGCTCTGAGGAAGAGAGGGAGGAGAAGGAGGAGTGTGTCACCTGGGCCCACCCAGCACTCCTGTGCTGTGGGATCCCCGCTTGGCACTCACCTGTGTGGGGCACGTAGAGGTTGACTTGGGTGCTCTCCTGGCGTGGCAGGCTCACGGAAGACAGCAGTGCGAAGACATTGTTCCAGAAAGCGAGCGGCACCTGCAGGAGCCCAGCTAAGCCTCTGCTGCCTGTCCCACCCCACCAGGGCTCCCCGCCTCCCACCACCCCACCCCCCATCCTGAGGGATGCCCCTCTCACTGTGGGGTGCCCATCAGTAGCCCTGGCCACTGCTTCCTTGGCCGCCTGCATGGTGTGGTAGCGGATGTCGTCATACTCCAGGTAGGACCGGAAGTGGGACAGGAGCAGTGTGCGGTCCTCTTCAGGTGACAGCAGGCCCCGCACCACCGACTGGGCACAGGGAAAGACGAGGCTGAGCCAGAGTCAGTGTGGCAGAGATGGTGCTGCCAGCCACTGCCCTGGCCTCACCTTGAGTAGCTCCCGAGGGAACAGGTAGCTCCCTTCCCACTTGGGCTTCTCCAGCGGGTGCGCTCCTTCCAGCCGCACAAAGTCCATGAGCACAGTGAGGGCGGACTCCTGTGGTGGGGTGGGTTCTACTGAGTCCCTGCCCAGAGCAACCAAGAGTGCCCCCAGCAGATGAATAGAGTAGCCCAAGACCAAAGGCCAGGAGCAGGCCCCACACTCACTCACCTTGACCTGAAAGGAGGGGTGGGCCAGAAGCTCCCCCAGGCGGGTACAGCAGCTTTGGTAACGGTGTCTCATCCACACTTTGTACTTCCGGGTGGCCCCCTGGGAACCTGGGGGTGGGTGGGAGCAGATAAACGGGCAGAGGGAGGCAGGAGCTTGCTCCAGAGACAGCTTCTGGGCCTCGATTTGCCACAGGGCTGTCTGATCTGATGTCCCCAAGGTGACATCTGGAAGCCCCCTCCGGCTTGGGGTACCCGCTGCAGGGGCGGAAAGGGTCGGGCAAGCGACTACGCCACCAGTTCCACTCCCAAAGCCTTGGGCTTGATCCGCTACGGGGAGCACCGAGTGGAGGGAACGAACGAGCCCCGCTTAACCTGTCCTGGAGACTTTTCCGTCTGCTTTCGCCACGACCAAGCCCCGACCCCACCCGGCAAGCGACGGGGTTGCCAAAGCCTCCCCCCCTGCGACCCCACGGCGGCTCACCTGCCAGGACCATCTCCTCGGGGGGCAGCTGGCCCACGAACAGCTCCCCGCGCTGCAGCAGGGCCCCGAAAAGCCGTCTGCAGGCGCGCACCGCTTCCTGGATGTCCTCGGGGCGCTCCGACTGCGGGAAGCCGGGGCAGGGCGCGGCTCGAACGGGGCGGGACCCGCGGCCCCACAGACCCCCTTGCCTTCCCCTCCGCCTCCTCCGCCGGCCTCACCTGGAGCACGGCCAGGATGTCGAACACGGCGTTGGCCTCGGCGCGGCTCGCCAGCACCGCCTCCAGCAGGCGGCCCAGCGCTCGGCGCGCGTCCTCGGGGCCCGGAGCCTCCTTCATGCTGCCGAAGATCCCTCGTGGACAAGCTGCAGTCGCCCCGGCGCGCCGCTGACGTCACGCGCCGCGACGGGAAGTTGCCGTCGCCCGGCGCACAATTGACGTCACGCCCGCGCCGACCAGGAAGCCATCGCTGCGGCCGCCCGGCGCGTGGCTGACGTCACTTCCGCCCCCGAGCCAGCCTCTTCCGCCCGGCGCCTTCGCTGGCTTCCCTGCCCGCGCGTGCGTCATCAGGGCGCGCCGCGAGCGAGTGTCCGGCCGGCATGGCGCTCTTCCATGTAGCGCGGTACCGGGGCACCGAGCGGGCCGGGCCGGAGACCGCGGCGGCGGAGGTGGGAGCGGAGTCCCGGGCCCGCACGCTGCTGGAGCGGCTGCAGAGCCGGGCCCGAGAGCGGCAGCAGCAGCGGCGGCAGCAAGAGGAGCAACAGCAGCAGCAGGAGCAGCAGCGAGAGTCCGAGCAGGCCGCGGAGCCGGCGGGGAGGCGGCGGCGGCGGCCACGCCGGTCTCGGGGGCGCGTGAGCAGCCAGGCGAGCCCGCAGGAGCCGGCCAGCAAGCGGCGGAAGGAGGACGGCGGGCCCGGGACTGACGCGGTAGACGGTGTAGCAGCCACAGCCACAGCCGCAGCGGCTCGGCCCCCCGATGAGCCCCCCGAGACCCCCGCGCCCGCTCCCCTGCTCGGGGACTTCCGGAGGATCAAGACCCCGAAGGTGAGCGGGCTGGGGATCAACGAGCCCCCTGCATGGCGCGTGAGCCAACCAGCCGCCTAAACATGGGCTGCTCACGACGACTCACGCCCCCGGAATGCTCAGGTGCCCCTTGATCCTCCCTGGCAGAGCTGGGCCTGGCACAGCTCTTGCCTTTCCCTGCTCTGCACTCTCCCCCTCCTGGTGCAGGTGCAGCCGTTTCTGCCAACCTGGCTGAGTGAGCCCAGCTGCGTGGGGAGGAGCGTCACGGAGCACCTCGTGCCCCTGGAGGCCCTCCCTGAAGTCCACCCCGAGCTGCAGAGGAAGCTTCGTGACCAAGGCATCTCGGCCTACTTCCCAGGTACCAGCTACTGGCCCTGTCAAGAGCTCAGGCCTCAGCTCTCAGGTGAGGGTCTCTCGTCCTGACTCTGGGTTCCTCCCCCTGCAGTCCAAGCAACGGTGATCCCTACCCTCCTGCACAGCGTGGCCAACGGGTTTCTGGTGGGCCGCGGTGGCTTCCGGCCCAGCGATCTATGTGTGTCGGCGCCCACAGGCAGCGGAAAGACACTAGCTTTTGTCATCCCCGTGGTGCAGGTGCGTGTTTTCACCTGTTGCACCCACCCCAACCCTTGCTTGTCTCCTGCCTGGAAAGACCCTGTCCTGACCACTTCTTCCCTCCCCTCCTTGCAGGCACTGCTTAGCCGGGTTGTGTGCCGCATTCGTGCCCTGGTGGTGCTGCCCACCAAGGAGCTGGCACAGCAGGTACAGGCAACATCGGTGTGGGGTGAGGACGGGGGTGGGGGCTGGGCCCTGAGTTGCCTCTTCTCCAGGTGAGCAAAGTCTTCAACATCTATACAGATGCCACCCCACTGCGGGTGGCCCTGGTCACGGGCCAGAGGGCGCTGGCCAAGGAGCAGGAGAGCCTGGTTCAGAAAACGTAGGTGTCCATACCCTGGATGGGGTGGGGGTCCCTCTGGGGGCCTGCTGAGCACATGCTGCTTTGTAGAGTTGACGGCTTCCGCTGCCTGGCTGACATTGTGGTGGCTACCCCTGGTCGCTTGGTGGACCACATCGACCAGACCCCAGGCTTCAGCCTCCAGCACCTCCGTTTCCTGGTAGGTGAGGTGAGCTGGGCTGGGGTCAGGGCTGGGCTAAGCTAGATCTTCCTTCACACCCACCCTGGCCTCCCAAGGTCATCGATGAAGCGGACCGGATGATGGACAGCATGCATCAGTCCTGGCTGCCGAGGGTGGTGGCAGCTGCCTTCCCAAGTGGGGGCTCTGCAGACACACTGGGTCTGGTGCAGCGTAAGCAGTCTCAGGCCCTGACTGCTGCCAGGTATAGGCTTCTTCCCTTCCTGTGTCCTGCTCCCTGATCCCCTTTCTCTCCATGTCCCTGACTGTTTCCCCATCTGCTTCAGCACTTGTCAACCCCAGATGCCATTGCAGAAACTGCTTTTCTCCGCCACTCTGACCCAGAATCCAGAAAAGCTGCAGCAACTTGATCTCTACCATCCTCGGCTCTTCTCGGCGGGGCTGGTGCACAGTGACCCCAAAGACCCTAATGGGGATGGGGACCAAGGGGGGAAGTATGCCTTCCCCGCAGGCCTGACGGTGAGGCCACCCCTGGGTGTGGGCCAGGAATGCGGGGGGGGGGGGGGGGTAGGTGGTGGCCAACCCCGGCCTCCAGCATCATTATGTGTCCTGCAGGTTGCGCTTCAAGCCTCTGGTTCTGCTGCACCTGCTTCGGAGCTGGGACCTCTCCAGGGTGCTCTGTTTCACCAATTCCCGAGAGAACGCCCACCGGTGAGGCCCTGGCTGGGGGTAGAGGGGTGGGTCCCTGGTCTGGCCTCATACACTTAGCCCATCTTCCCTGGCCCTCTAGGCTCTTCCTGCTTATCCAATCTTTTGGGGGGACAACGGTGGCTGAGTTCTCTTCCCGTTACGGGCCTGGCCAGAGGAGAACCATCCTGAAACAGTTTGAACAGGGCAAGATCCAGCTGTAAGTGTGGGGTGGGGCCAGGCAGGGCCAAGGGGCAGGGCCTGGCTGGGGCCAGGTCCCATGGTCCTCCGGGTTTCCACCCCCAGACTCATCAGCACTGATGCTACAGCCCGTGGCATCGATGTGGAGGGGGTGCAGATGGTGGTCAACTACGATGCCCCTCAGTACTTGCGGACCTACGTGCACCGGTGAGGGCTAGCCCAGCAGCTGCCATGGGCAGGAGGGCAGGCAGGCGAGTGGCATGCACGTGACATATACCTGGACACTGTTCTTGCTTCCAGGGTGGGGAGAACAGCTCGCGCGGGCAAGAGAGGCCAGGCCTTCACGCTGCTACTCAGAGTGCAGGTGAGGACCAGGGGCACACTGCTGGGGGGCAGCGCGGGGCCTAGTGCGGGGCTCCCACCCACCATGGCCTCCCGCAGGAGAGGAAGTTCCTTCGGATGTTGGCTGAGGCTGGGCTGCCCCAGCTGCAGCGGCACGAGACCTCAACTAATGACCTGCAGTTACTGGTCCCACAATATGAAGAAGCTCTGGCACAGCTGGAGTTGGCTGTCAAGGTGAGGGCTGCAAGTTGGGGTGTGTGGGCCGGGAAGTTGCTTCCCGGAGCCTGGAGCTGAGCCCCTCTTCTCTCTGCAGGAAGAGCGAGCCCAGAAGGCGGCTTAGGCAGCACTTCGGGGGACAGCTAAGGGGGCACAGCAGACCCTCTGAGTCCTGAGACTCCCTCCTGCTGTTGGGCTGGAGAAAGGCCTCGGGTTGGGAACTCTTTTTCACGATCGTGCCCTGTTTCCTCCAGCATAAAGTCCTCACAGCCAACGCTCATAAATGGAATAAGAAACACTAGTTTCCTGTGGAGACACACAACCAGGAAGTCTACAAAATGGTCATTTTATTACACTTTTGACTTGTTAGCTATCAGTGCGCTTCAAAACCTTACTATTCAAGTACAAATGATTGTTTACAAAGTATTTACAGTTTTCTGGTTCCTCTATACTTTAAAACAACAGCTGCTTACAACAGGAAACAAAAATACTAGAGTGGGAGGGAGGAGGCGTGGCAGCCTGGTGCAGTCCATTTCACGGTGGCCAGGCCCAGTCAAGCCACGTGACTCATTGTGCCTTCAGTCCTGACAGCAACACACTGGAGCTGCTGTGGCCACGTCCAAACTTGGACACGGTGGGAGGAGGGTGCAGACGGAGGCGGCTCTGCTATGAACTGTTACCAGGAGTGACACAGGAAATACTTTTCTTTCACGTTTTCATTAGGGACTCGCTCAAGAACCACTTCTTTCCCACGAAGGAGCTATATATCAAGATCTAGAACCCTTTTCTAGATTCTGGAAGCATCAGGGATGTCTGTTCAGGGTCTGTGGCCTTGTCTAGTGCCACTGTCTAGGCTATTGTGAAAGACACATTCAAAGAGGCGTAGGGTGGTTCAGGGCACAGACTTGCATGTGGAGTGCCAGTAGAAGCAGGGGAGCTACAGTGACTCAAAGGATGGGAAAGGTCCCTGTCTCCTCACTGCTTGTTCTTGAAGCCCTCACACTAGCTTTTTTTTTTTCCATCTTCTTTGCCAGTGGGATAGCAACCCTAGCTGGCAGCCCTGCTTCCTGCCCACAGAACTAGATGGGAAGCAAACTACGGGGCAGGAGATGCTACTTCCTGCCAACCACAGGGAGGAGAGAAGGTTCAACATTGCACAAATGCCCATCCATCTCAATGGATGCTAACACATCTAACATGGCTGGGTCTGGTGGGCCAGACTGGCAGTTGGCCAGGGAGGGTGGTGCCAGGGAAGAATTTGCGAGTGAGTCCACTGCAGCCTTAATCGCACATCAGGAGCCGTGAAGCTCTGGCCCCCACAGAACCTAAATTTATTCCTAGGCTAGCTTCAAACGTGCTTTTCAGCATATGCAAAGTCACAGGTGAGTCAGTGGCATTGCCGTATATTGGTACTAGTCTACGCCCGTTTCTGTGAGTGCTGCTTGGCAAAGTGGCGAGTAGCAACTGGCAGCTAGTTAGCTCAGCACTGCCCAGAGGAACTGTGCAGTGCATTGCTGATCCTGAAAGAGCTTGAGATGGGGTCCCAGTAGGGAGGCTCGACTCTGTAGGCTGCATATTTCATGGTGCTTTTCCTGCTACAACCTGAGCCCTGACGGACCTGCCTGTGTTCGGTACAGGGCTGAGCCGCTTCCACTGAACTGCACCCTGGATGGACCCTGCCTACTCTTTGGAATGAAAGAACGATCAGAGCTTGCCCTCAATGTAAGCCAGGAACATCAAGAACTAGAGATCTCATTGGAGAGTTGAGATTGATCACATTCCAGGTGGGGAAGGAAAGCTCGCTGACTGTCCAATCAGACAATCGGAGTGATTTTTTGGTCTTCCTATTAGCCAGATGTGCTGTCCGGTGACGTGGGACTGTGTCCAGCAGTTGCTGTTAGGCTCCAAGCTCCAGCCCCTCCAGGGTCCACCACGGTGGCTCGAGCTGTCCTAGTGACTTCCCAAGACTGCACTGCTGCTCTGCAGAAGCTGGGGAGGTGCAGCCAACCGCCAGCATGGAGGTGGTGTTTGCACATTGGATGCTCCACCGTGAAGGCGCTTGGACAGGACGGACATGATTCCTAGTCTCCAGCGCCATGCCTCTCCCATGCCACGGCGCCTGGGGTTGGCCAGAAGCTGAATGGTGCTGAGTTCCCCGGCTCACTGTGCTGACTAAGGGCATGGAGGCTTGGTGGGAGTCTTGAGCCGGACAGCGGGGACGCGCATCTGTAACTTGGGCTGCTGGCTGGGGCTGTCGGATGTTGGCACCGGTGTAGGGGCAGGGACTCCAGGACTTTGGAGCTGGGCTGCTGCCGTTGTGACAACCTGCTGCTGCATGAGCTTCTGCTGGACCACCTGTGCAGTGGCCGTCACTGCAGGGATCACCTGCACCTGCTGGCCGGCTGCTGTTGCCTGCGTGAGTGTCACAGTCTGTGGGGAAGCCTGAACCCAGACAGAAGAATCATCACTGAAAGAAGTGGTGTAGGGACCGGAGTGATAGTATAGTGGTAGGGCGTTTGCCTTGCATGCGGCTGACTCAGGATGGACCTGGGTTCGATCCCCAGAGTCCCATGTAGTCCCCCAAGCCAGGAGTGATTTCTGAGTGCAGAGCCAGGAGTAACCCCTGAGCATCAACAGGTGAGGCCCAAAAACAAAAAACAAAACAAAAAAAGTGGTGCGGCCTATCAGATGTAAGGGGTACAGGGAAGGCCTGTCGAGACCTGCCATACCAACCTCTGCTCCAGCCCAGCAGCAGACAAACACTAGCTTACAGGTTGGAATGGGGCCCTGGAACAAGGCCAGTTTGATGGAGCAGGGATTGGCAGGCAGCTCTATTGTTTGATAAAATTTGACTCCTTGAAATCTACCTAATGGGGTGGTTTGTTATGAGTAAAACTATGGATCCAGGGCAGAAGCCTTGTGGGGCACAAGTCTAGGTCCAGGCAGTGCCATAGAGACAAAGCACAGTCTAGGCCACCTACTGCCACAGAAGCAGTGGCAGTAGCAAGAAGGGGCATGCCTGAATGCCTCTGCAGGGCAGGCAGGCTGCACCCACCCAACCCCCTCACTAGGGTTAGCCTATCTTCTCACTCCCCAATTCCAGGAATTAAGGGGTGTGGGCACCTCTGCTCACAGGTCTTGGCAGACAAATCAAAGCCTCAGCTGACTGGCCCTGAAACTGACAGGCTTCTGCAGTGCAGTGCTGCACAGATGGGAGCAGCTCACAATGGGTCACACCTGTTCTCTGCATCCACTCTCCTTACTAGATTACAGACAGGCTCCTGTATCCCAAGAGGGGGCTGGAAGAGTCCAGTTATATCTCCAGCACATACTGAGGGCTTGCTTAGCACAGGGCCATGCAGCTGCCTGCAAAGCCAGCCCCTTTCTGCTCTGTGTCCTACCTGTTGGGAGGCAGAGGCCACCTGCTGGATGCTGGTCACTGGGCTCTGCTGCTGGACGACTTGAGGGAGCTTTGCAACCTTTGATGAAACATAAAAGCCAAATTGTAGAAGTCCAACATGCACCACAATACACTATTCCTCTCCTACCTCAAAGCACTAAACAGACCTGATGAAATGCTAGAGCACTCCCATAGTGGGGCATGGTGGCACTCTGCCAGAACCAGAACGAGGCTAGTTCTGTGCACAGCTCATGCCTACACTCATCTCCTGCAGTGGCTTCCCTATCTCATTTAAACAAAGGCCCACTGAGACTCAAGGGACCAACAGGAAAGGCTGGCCCAGTGCAAGGGCACTCCAGTGTCACCCATGTTCTCTCCAGCACAGCCACTTCTGCTCTCTGTCCCCCATGGGTCCAATGAGTACACCATTTCAGAGCAGCTCTCTGGCCATTTTTCATATTGCCTGCAGGGACTCCCAAACCCAATGGGCCGATATGCTGCCCACCCCCCTCCCATGGCACCAGGGCAGCTCTCTGGGAATCTCAGTGCTCAAGCAGCTTCTTGATGGAATGGAAACATTCGACTGTGTCTGTTCAGGTGCTGAGGTGCTGCAGTTGAAAGGTTCCCTGACTCACAACCCAGGTGAGGTGTGAAGCAGATGTGTTTGGAAAGTGCCATGAGTCCAGGCTCTTCTGGCTCTGAGCAGCAGGGGTGACTAGAAGACATGGAAGGGTCTCCTGAATTGACAGTTTGCCTGGCTAACCGCAGTCTGGTGGAGATATGATGGCGGCACCATCTACCAGCAGAAAAGACTTTTCCAGAAGAGTGGACAGGGACTTGACAAAGTGAAAGCCCAGGAGGCTATCCTCTGGGTGGCAGGGGCCTGCTTGCAAGAAGGGGCTAAGACAACAACCCTCTGCTTTGAAAGGACTGACATGCAAGTGGAAATTCTAGGATAGCTGTTTTATGTAACGTTTAAAGTGGCAGAGGAAGAACAGAACAGCTCAAGACCTCTCTCAACCATACCCCACAGGCTTACCTGGATCTGGGTCTGCACCTGTGGAGAACTGGTCAGCTTCTGGGCCTGGGAGATGGGTGTGGTAAGGAACTGGGTCTTCAGGGCGGGCTGGGTGGCGTACGTGACCTTCTGTGGCTGGCCCTGAGCTGCGATCTGCTGTGCTGTGATCTGAGGGAAAGCTGCTCAGTGAGAGCCAGATACTGCCTGGTGCCCTTCTCAGAGCAGCGGCACTTCTCCTGAGCACCTCAACTGCTCCACTCAGCCCTGGCGTTGCCAACCTCCTGACATGTTGGGCCCATGTGTCACCTGCCTCCTCCCAGCCTGGCGGTTGGGGTCCAACCATGCACAGGGCCCCACAACACTTGGTGTATGTATACTAGTATGAGTTAGCAAACATGTAGGTACAATTCCTTGCAGCTGGTTTGGAGAAGTTGAGTGCCACCGCCATTGACAGCTAAGCAACAGCAAACCTGCATGAAGAGCCTTGGACTCTCAGGTTCTTGGGCCTCTCCTTTTTTTTTTTTTTTTTTTTTTGGGCCACACCCGGCATTGCTCAGGTTACTCCTGGCTGTCTGCTCAGAAATAGCTCCTGGCAGGCATGGGGGACCATATGGGACACCGGGATTCGAACCAACCACCTTTGGTCCTGGATAGGCTGCTTGCAAGGCAAATGCCACTGTGCTATCTCTCCGGGCCCTCTTGGGCCTCTCTAAGTGTGCTCAGAACTTACTTCTGGTGGTGTTGGCACAGAACCCAGGTCACATCTGTTGTGTATGTAAATATTTTAGGGGATTATTATGTTACTGACCCTAACCTGATCGGTGACTGTGTCCTACCCTAGGGTGTGATCTGGCATTCTGCCCCCACCCTAGGGTAGTACTTGATTCTGCTTCCACCATTGGGTGGTATCTGATCCCACCATTGGGTGGTACCTGATTCTGGGGGATAAAAACAAGGGTCTGTGGAAGGCGAGAGGCTTTTTGACAGGAATTGATGCTGAGGCTTTGGACTTCAGTCTTGTCTTCCGAATAAAGCTAATATTTTCACAAGCCTGACTGTCTGCGAGCTGTTTACCCGCTGTTTCACCTCAGAACCGTTGGCTAGACAGGGTGGCAGACGCGTTCTCCGAGCTGAAGGGGAAAGACCTCATCCTCCATCCCTCCATCAGTCAACCCCATCAGGGGCTGACTTGCAATAACATCCAAATGCACTGTGTGCCAAGGCCTCACAACCTGTACTCCTCTCAGCCCCCACTGACTCTTTAATCTACCTCCATGTTCTCTGCCCCATCAGATTACTTCAGATCCCATGAACAGGCAGCACCTTCAGAAAAGGGCCAGGGAGGCAAGGCTGATGCTGAGCTTCTATTTCTGTCCTCCAGGCAGCACCTGTAAAGTGCCCACAAACAGCTGGGCCCAATGTCCCGAGGGTCACCCCTGGGTTTCTGAGGCTTTTGAGTCTCTGTACTGCAGGCCTTGAGGACCAGCACTTTCCCCTGCCTGGGAGGACGACTGCCTCCATTAGTGCCATTAGCATAGTATGACGAGGGTCATATCTGTTTCCTCTCCACCCCTAATGAGACTCAAGGGACCAACAGGAAATCCTAAATCTGATTGCCAAGTTCTAAGACTCCAGACAAGGCACTCCTTCCACAAAGCCTCAATTTCCTCCCTAAGCACAGCCCAGGATGCTGTGGGCTCCCCTGGGATGGAGAAACCCCATACCCTCTGTGCCTCATGTTCCCAATACATGCACATGAAGCTTGCTCCTAGCAGGTTTTTCTCCATTCTCCTTTTTTTTGGGGGGGAGGGGGGGTTTGGGTCACACCCGGCAGTGCTCAGGGGTTACTCCTGGCTCTATGTTCAGAAATCGCCCCTGGCAGGCACAGGGGACCATATGGGATGCTGGGATTTGAACCACCATCCTTCTGCATGAAAGGCAAATGCCCTACCTCCATGCTCTCTCTCCGGCCCCCATTCTCTTGCCATGTTGCTCCATTCCTGTTCCCAGACCTCAGTGCTGGGAGCTCCCTGATCTCACATCTTGCTTCATATCCTCCATCTCATTTGGGCGGGGGGGGGGGGGGGGTCCCAACACCCGGCAGCGCTCGGGTTACTCCTGGCTCTATGCTCAGAAATCGCTCCTGGCAGGCTCGGGGGACCATATGGGATGCTGGGATTCGAACCACCATCCTTCTGTATGAAAGGCAAATGCCCTACCTCCATGCTCTCTCTCCGGCCCCTCCCCATCTCATTTCTTACAGATTAGCAACTTGCCCTGCTCTGTGCACCCCAGACCTGGGGCTGCAGGGCCAGTACCTTCTGCTGGACAGCAGCGGGGCTGGCTGTGGCCTGTGGCTGGATGGCCTTCTGCTGCTGCTGCACAGCTTGTTGCTTGAGCTTCAGCAACTGCTGGACATGAACAGGCTGGGCTACGACAGTCTGACCTGCAAAACACAGAACACATCTGAGTCCCGGGCACCAGTCCCTTGCACCCCATCCCACCGGCCAGAGGGGACCAGAATATTCCATACAACAAATGGAAACACTGCAACCACTGAGACTGGTACCCCCTGGACCTCTTCTCCCTGCAACCAGCACACCGACTTAAGAATATCATGGGTCATGCCAGAGCCCACAGAGGGGATGTGGAAGGCCCATGGAATTTGTCCCTGAATCTAGCACGGCTGTTGGGACCATGCAGACAAGCACCTGTGGCTTTCTGTGGCTGCCCGATGGCCACACTGATGCCAGCAACGTTCATGGGCAGCGTCGTGACACCTGGAGAGGACACCACTGCCGCAGGGACAGACACCACAGGTGGCTTCGCCAAGGCCACCTGAGCGGGCTGGGGTGCCGAGGCTTGCATCTGCCCTTGTGCCTGCAGCTGGGAGGTGGGAACCCGGGTCTGAGGACAGAAAGAAAGGCTTATCAGAGCGGACAGGCACCCTGTCTCTGCATCTTTCTCTGCAGCAGCCAGACAGCAAGACAAGTAATGTGAATGGTTTAGTACAGAATGCCTGGGAGGGACAGCGGAGCAGGACCCCTTGGTGCTGCACTGCTGGCATCCCAGGACATCCTCACCCCATGGCATCCAGCAGCCTTTTGCATTGTGCTCATGCCCACCTCCTCCTGCTTAGTACCACACAACAAAGAAATGGAAAGAGGTCTCTGTCACAAGCATACAAGATTTCAGTGATAGGAGCCCACAATCTTTATACCCCTGCTGTACGCGGACACCAGATCTGCCTTCAACTGTGAGGAATCTGGCATGTGCTGTGAAAAGTGGCCTGGGATCAGTTGGAGCTCTCTGGGAAATCATCTCCAAAAGCTACTAACTAGCTGCATGGGCCGTGCATGTGGCCCCCATGCAAACACTGTTCTGGGGGGGGCGTTGTCTCTGGCATTCACCCCCAGAACAGGCCTAGAGACTCCCCCCACCCCAAGCCCCATGCTCCTCAGTGGCACTTCTGCTGCACCCACGACTGTATCTAGCTATATGCGGCTTCTGTCCTCTCCTGCAGACTATGAGGGCACAGGGCTCGAGATTTTGGTCTCCTAGACCCCCACACAGTGCCCAAGAGGCAGTGAGTGCAGGTCTGGAGGTACCACGCCTGAGGCAGAGCCTGGCCTAGGGGTGTGTGCCAGCACTTGGGAATAGCAGCTCCACTCAGCGCCCACCCAACCCCCACCCCCAGGTCCATGGAACTGGACCTTCCCGGGCTTCTTCCTGGGCATCTCCCACAGCCCCACACCTGCCCTGCTCAGCCTGTCTCCTGACAGAGGCCTCCCTCACCCCTGATGCTCAGCCCACCTCCGCTCTTCAAGCCATGCCTGGAAAGGGCCCTGGGTGGTACCTCCTTCTCGCCCAGGAGCTCACTAGTTGGGGGAGGAGCAGGTCCTCACTCAGGGTGCTGGCAGTCCCCCAAAGGGACAGACTCTGCTTGGAGAAACAAGTGCATCAGTGGGAACTTACTAGCCGGGCCACCTGGAGGTTGGCCACGGTGGTGCCTGTGAGCAGGGCTCCAGGCCTCGGGGCTGTGACCGTGGTCAGCTGGGGGGTCTGCGGCTGCGGGGGCTGCGGGGGCTGCACCTGCACTTGAGCCGTCGGCGGTGGGGGTCCTGGCGGGGCCTGCGGTGGGGGGGCCTGCTGGGGCAGTTGCAGTTTCTGCTTCTGCATTTTGATCAGATGTTCCTAAAACCCAAATAAAGTAGCTTCTCGTCAATAGATTACACAGTATGTGACATGAAATAGCTTGGCTTTTCATTGACTCTCCTGCTAAATTCTGAATTCCAAAGTCAGTAGTTGCTGGTTGGTAGTTGACCAAATCTTCCTCAGGGCCTTTCCAATGTTAGGAAACAGCAGGTAGGGCGCTTGCTTGCACGCGCTCAACCTAAGTTCTGTCTCCGGCATCCCATATGGCGCCCTGAGCATGCCAGGAAAGCTCCTGAGCAAAGCTAGGAGTAGCCTGTGAGTACTGCTTAAAAGAAAAAGAAAACAAAACAGCTCTTTGATTAAAAATGAGCAGCACGCTCATGATGAGAAACTCATCAGTACAGTCAGAAACTCTTCTAGTTCCTTTTTTAAATTAAACATAAATCACTCCTAGGGGTTTGTGGGGGTTGGGTGGGGTGGTGGTAGTTGGGGCTCCTCCCGGTCAAGTGCTTTTGAGCATGTAATACCGGGGATCTCACTTAGTGCCTCAGCCACATGAGGTACATGCTTTCCCACCTGAGCCATTTCCTTGGTCCCCCGATTTCTAGGTACCAGTTGCTAGCCAACAAATTATTATAAACCTAGAGTACCATATGGCAAACACTGCTTTGTTTTGGAACCACACCCAGCAATGCTCAGGGGTTACTCCTAGCTCTGTACTCAGGAATTATTCCTGATGGGCTTGGAGGAATCATATGAAATGTCAGGAATCGAACCTGGGTCAGTCACCATGCAAGGCAAATGCCCTCTCTGTTGTGTTATGGCTCTAGCCTTCATACAGCTTTATTTTATTTTATTTTTTTTTGGGCCACAGCTGGCAGTGCTCAGGGGTTACTCCTGGCTGTCTGCTCAGAAATAGCTCCTGGCAGGCACGGGGGACCATATAGGACACCGGGATTCGAACCAACCACCTTTGGTCTTGGATTGGCTGCTTGCAAGGCAAATGCCGCTGTGCTATCTCTCCGGGCCCAATACAGCATTTTTTTTTTGTTTGTTTTTGGGTCACACCCGGTGACTTTCAGGGGTTACTCCTGGCTCTGCGCTCAGAAATTGGTTCTGGGTTGGGGGACCATAGGGGATGCCAGGGGATTGAACCGCAGTCCGTCCTAGGTTAGCGCGTGCAAGGTAGATGCCCTACTGCTTGCACTACCATTCTGGCCCCAGCAAATATTTATTTATTTTATTTTATTTTATTTTTTTGGGCCACACCCATTTGATGCTCAGGGGCTACTCATGGCTAAGTGCTCAGAAATTGCCCCGGGCTTGGGGGGACCATATGGGATGCAGGGGGATTGAACTGCGGTCCTTCCTTGGCTAGCGTTTGCAAGGCAGACACCTTACTTCTAGCGCCACCTCACCGCCCCCCCCCACCACTTTTTTTCCCGGTAAATATTTAAAAAAAAATTTAAAGCATATTCTTTCTTTTTTTCTTTTGGTTTTTGGGTCACACCCGGCAGCACTCAGGGATTACTCCTGGCTCTACACTCAGAAATTGCTCCTGGCAGGCTTGGGGACCATATGGGATGCTGGGATTTGAACCACCATCCTACATGCAAGGCAAATGCCTTGCTTCCATGCTATTTCTCTGGCCCCTAAAGCATTTCTCTCTTGGGCAATTGAGATTTTAAGAGGCCAGAGAGATAGCACAATGGTAGGGCATTTGCCTTGCATGCAGCCGACCAAGGTGGTGGCTTGAATCACAGCATCCCATATGGTCCCCTGTGCCTGTCAGGGGCGATTTCTGAGCACAGAGCCAGGAGTAACCCCTGAGCACTGCCGGTGTGACCCCCAAAACAAAATAAACAAAAAAAGTTGAGATTTTGGGTGTGGCCCAAAAACCAAAAAAAAAAAAAATTGAGATTTTAAGATGCATACCAGTGCTCAATGTCTACTGCAACTGTTTAAACTAAGTCTGATTACTTTTTTTTTTTTTTTGGTTTTTGGGCCACACCCGGTAACACTCAGGGGTTACTCCTGGCTATGCGCTCAGAAGTTGCTCCTGGCTTGGGGGACCATGTGGGACGCCGGGGGATCAAACCACGGTCCATCCAAGGCTAGCGCAGGCAAGGCAGGCACCTTACCTCTAGCGCCACCGCCCGGCCCCTAAGTCTGATTACTTAGTCAGTCCTACCTATCTTCCCTGGCCTGTTTCTGTGGCTGTGGTGCTCGGTGACATTGTAAGTGGCAGTACTGAAGATCATACTGACAGAGTCAGGGACCACACTGGGCATGGACATAGTGCTGAAGAGCCGACTTGAGCCTTATACCAGCAAGTGCAGTGCCTCTACCACTTCGGCCAGACTCCTGGCCCAAATGTCATATTGGAAAGGCCAAAGCATCAAACGACAAAAGTTTTTAAAATATTCTAAGCAATGGGACTGGGATTGTGTCTCCAGGTAGAGCACTAAGGTGCCCATGTGAGGCCCTGGGTTCAGTTCCAGCACTGCATGTAATCATCATGCTGTAAAGTACTAGTCTTTAGAATTCAGACTGAATTGTTCCTGACCATCAGATTTCTCGCGGCAAAGAGAATATAATTTACAAGAGATCTGGAAAGAGGAACAAACAGAAAATCAGGTGTGGGTGGGGAGGGAATTTGAGCAGTGAGAATTACTCACAGTGAGACTGTCAGTGGCGCAGGGAGAGCCGAGTAGGGGAGAAGGGTGAGGAGAAAGAGGCAGGCACAGCTCAGTTCGGTCAACAACTCACCTCTGCTGGGCCTAAAGCCTTTTTCCTAGTTCAACCCCTCCTGAGCCAAGAGAACTTTGGCACTGAGAGGAATGTCCTAGGTATGGGCTGCTCAGTGTCTACCCACTGAGTGCTTGGAAATGGCCTGCAAGGCTGAAGGAAGGCTGAATGGAAAGTTATGTCAACACCCACCCACAGGCGGTTAATGGTTGCAATTAGGGGACATGGCTGATTTACTGTGCCCCAAAGGGAATTGCTGGGCCCCACAGCTGTGTGAGTGAGCACACCCCCAGCCTGACAGCCCTCTCTTCCTTCCAGGATCCAGAAGGGGCCAAAGTGAACTGAGTGCGTAGTGCCCTTCTGTAAGCTTTCTACGGCAACTTTTATGCTTTTCCATTCATGGTAGGAATGTGAATGCCGTTTACACAAAAGCAAAGGGCAGGGTTGGAGCAGTGGTGGAATGCACCTTCACATGTTTGGCTGGGGCCAAGTTCCTTTCCAACCCCCACCCCCCAAAAGAGCGGATCTGGCAAATGAATAGACGTCCAAATGTCACAAGAGGGGTAGTGCACGGACCTGAAAACTCAAGCATGAGACTGATAAGACCAAGGCTGCCAATCCACAATGTCTGAGAAGACTGGCCAGTGGCTTCTCTGATAGGGACTAGGTTGTTCTTTCTGGTCCTAAACTGTGTTGTGCAGCACAAACAAGTGGGAAGACAGATCTGGAAACAAAATCAGGTTTCCAGAGCATCATGCCCATATGGAGAGAGGGGCAGTGGTGCAGGGCACTCTTCAGAGGCCAGCATGCATCCTCTCTCCTCTGCCCTGAATATGAGCAGCTGAGTCTCCAGGAAGGTGCTTACCGGGGTCAGCTTGCCGACAGCTTTGATCTGTGCGGGAGACTGGGCCTGGCCCTGGATCTGAGGAACCTGCACCTGTGATGTTTGCTGCTGCTGTTGCTGCTGCTGCTGTTGCTGTTGCTGCTGCTGCTGCTGCTGTTGTTGCTGCTGCTGTTGCTGTTGCTGCTGCTGCCGGAGGAGCTGGAAGTGCGCGGGGGTGATGGTCTTTCCAGGAAGCTGCACTCCTGTGGCTGGGAGGAGCTGTCTCTTAGTCCTTCACTCTCTGACCCCAAAAGCAAGCTAGAGAACAGTCTGGCTTCCAAAGGGGGTGAGGGACATTGCGGCTACCATTACCTTGGGATACCTGAGTGACCAAAGACCTTGTTGGGGTCTGTACGGGAGTCAGGCTGGTGGTGACCACGGCTGAGGCAGTCACCGAGGTGACTGCTCGAACACCCTGAGTTGGTGCCAGTGAAACCAAGTCGGGTGTGGGCGTGGCCGAGGAACCAACAGCTCGTGGCTGGGTGTGGACCACTTGGGCAGGCGCAGAGCCTCCGGAGGTCTGGAGGAGGAGAGAGCAGGTGGCGTAAGGGATGCCAGTGGAGAAAGAAAGCACATTTCATGCCGAGGACATCAGAGTAACTCAAGGGGTGAATCAGACAGCCACAGAGCCTTTCTAATCTGAGAAAAACGTCTAGCCTGGCCTCTCCAGGCACCTTCTGGTCCCAAGAAAACAACCTTTTCTCTCTTGGTCAAAATCACACCCAGCAGTGCCTGGAGGTCCTACTAGTGGTACTTGGAAACTGAGTCTCCTGATGCAAATCTCAGTATGCTGACCTTGCTCTAGTCTACTGGCTATTGCATGTAGTCTCTAGTCTTGCTCTAGTCTACTGGCTATTGATGACACGCATACAACCTTTGACCCAATCTCCCCTACTCAGCACCTAGGTCAGTCCGATGGGCTCTCACTGCTACCTCCTTGTGTCCAGAGCAACTGCATGTACCCTCAGGCCCGCTCCAGTCACACCAATACTGTGGCTCCCACAACCACTGTGTGCTTCCCTAGGCCTGGTGTCTGAGCACCACACTTTCTACTCTTTTCTTTTCTTTTTTTTGGTTTTTGGGTCACACCCGGCAGCGCTCAGAGGTCACTCCTGGCTCTACGCTCAGAAATCACTCCTGACAGGCTCAGGAGACCATATGGGATGCCTGGATTTGAACCACTGACCTTCTGCATGCAAGGCAAACACTTTACCTCCATGCTATCTCTCTGGCCCCCACACTTCCTACTCTTTATTATAGTTATGATATACGTAAGTCCTAACCCAGCATATTGGGGGTTTCTACGGTATGACATCCATCCCTCTGCCTGGGCTTGGCCAGACACTCCATAAACTGACTTCCCTCAGGCTATGCTTCAGGAGCACCTGTGTACAGCAGGGAGCTGGCTCAGTGCGGGCAGTGCAGCCACCACCTCCACCGCTTCCCTCTACACTGATTCTGAAAGAGGCTCTGCAGGAAGCTGCTGACTACTATTGGGGCTCAGGGTTCTTGTGCCAGGAGAGTGCCCCGGGGGCTGAACACTCACAGTCAGGGTCCCAGGTGCCACAGGCGAGGCGAGTCGCTTGTTGATGGACTGGAAAGTGGCTGCGGGGACACCCGCAATGGTGTTCACGATCACATTCCCACTCACGGTGCCTGTGGGGGGAGAGGGTGAGGCCGGGCAGGGCCGAGGGTTCCCCCCAATTGGCCCGCACCTCTTACCAGCAGGCATGCTTGTCCCAGTGACTGATGTCTTCAGGGCTCCCGCCTGCTGGAGAGAGAAAGGCTTTAGGTCTCAAGCTGAGTTCTCCCCTGCATGTGCCCTGTGGCGACCCTGTTCCTGAACACAGGTCACTCCAGCTCCCACTTCTCTGCCTCTACCACAGCACCACCCCCTCGCGCTCTTGCCGTCAGCTCTTGGTCACGGGCTCTTATCTCTTGGCCATAGCAGCCTCAAACTCACACACACCCAGCTCAGGTACCGCACACAATGCCCCCTTCACAGGGCAGTGCCAGTGCACTCCCCGTGAGGGTCCATTGCCTGGCAACACTAGCTAACCCACAGTCCCTGCACACTTCACTACAGCAGTGACACAGACATGTTACATGGGTAAACAGTGTGCGCTGCTCGTAAGGTGTCTGTTCCCTCCTGGTGGCTATGCAGGTAGAAAGGGCACCCCCACTTTCAGAGGAAATGTTACCCCATCCTCCCCACGGTACTTACCAATACGGCGGCGCTACCCACTGTGCTGACGGCTGGTGGCCCCTTGGCTGGGGTCTGTGGGGGTGGCCCCGGGGGCTGGGCCTGGGCCTGCTGCTGCTGCTGGATGGTGGGTGGCCCTGCGGGCTGCTGATTGCCCGTGGCCTGGGGTTGGGGTAAAGGCTGAGTTGGCTGTTGGGGAGGTGGAGGCTGAGGCTGGGGTGGCGGGGGTGGAGGGGGTTGTGCCACAGGGGGTTGCTGTGCTTTCTGCTGATCAGCCAGTGCCTGTGGATCAGGACAGACAAGGACTGTTGGCAGGCGTCATGCCCACAAGCGAGGGCCCCGCCAACTCAGGCCTCGCCAGCACACCTTTTTCTCTTTGGCGATGCGTTCAGCACGGAGAGAGGCCACCTGAATGGGAGGCAGCGGCTTGTCATAGTTGATGCCACTGAAAGGCAAGGGAAGGAGCAGCTGAAAATAGGTTCCCCCACTGTGCAAGAGCCCTTGTGGGGCCTGAGAGCAGTGCAGATGCTCCCGGAACTCATTCTCCTGCTGTGTCCTTGCCCCATGTTGGAGAAAGTCTCCTTTAGTCCTACTGGAGTCAGACACAATTAAGGCTGAAATTGCCCATGCTCCATTTCCCCACAAGAACAGGGTGAAGCCTCTCTCCCTTGGGCCACATCCCTGGGGACTCTCTTCATGGACCCTGAAGGTCTTGTGAGGATGTAGATCCCCACTTCTCTGAGGACCAATCAAAGGCCTAGTTAGAGCTAGTCTCTCAGAGAAGACAGTGGCTGTTTCTGATTCCACATGAGGCATGAGAAAAGGGGCTGGAACATACATACAGTGGCCAGTGGGCTAAGCCTCCAGAGGAAGGGGAGGCAGGCAGGCTCCAAGGTCAGGCTGACAAAGTGACAAGGACTGAGCCTGCCAGCAGCATTGCTCAGGTGCCCATGAGGCTCAAGCTAGAAGAGCACCTTCCTCTCACCATTCCCCACAGCTCTGGCCGAGCCTGACTACACTCCTGATCTGTTTTCCTCCTTTACTAAATGTCCAAGCCAGCGGAGGGCAGCCCACATCCAGACACCTGGTAGCAGGGAGGAGGGGAGCTGAGTTCAGTGAGGTTTGAATAGGCCTGCGGACAGTGCTCGTCAGTGCGCGAGCATGAGCAAGCATACCTCTCTGCCAGCACCGAGGCATGTTTGGGGTTCTTCTGAAAGGGGTTCATGCCGAGCCTGCAGATCAGAAAAAGAAACAAAGGTTTCTGAGCAAGGGAGACCATGGTCCGTGGGGGCCAGCCAGAATGTGGGGTGCGTACAGAGGCTTGATGGGGGGGCTTCTTTTCCCAGCCGTCATCTTCATGAGGTCGAAGTGGCTGGTGTAGAGCTGAGTGTGCGTGGCATTGTCGTCCTGAGCGTACATCTGACCCGTGCGCAGGGGACGATTGTTCTTGCTCTGAAAGAGATTGTGGCCACAGTCGGTCGCCCTGCCCCTGTAACAGCACCTTTAGCGGACATATGTCCTGTGTCAGCTCGGCACAGCCCTCAGGGAGCCACAACTCAGGGGAAATACTCTCACCTGCAGCCCTGAAGCGGGAGCACAGCGAGGAGTAACTGGAGGCTCAGGGCTCTCCTCCTGGAGGGCTTCTGACTGTGGCAGACGGTGAAGGGACATGCACTCAAACTACTCTGCTGTCACTCACAGTGACCGGCCAACCACCCCATCCCCTGAGGTACCCCAGGATCCATCATCAGTAAGAAGCTCCCTTAGAACCCTCTATGTTCAGCAGCTCTGACCCCGGGGCGGTGTGATGACTGGGGCCCCAGACTCAACCCAGGAGTGGAATGGAGACAGTGGGGGGGGGGTTTGCCTGCACGGGGGGGGGGATGGGGGATTCTCCCCTATGTGTACCTTGCCCTCCTCCCTGGGGATGAGCACGTTCTCATAGCGATTGCGACACTGCTTGGAGGAGCGGTAGATGCGGCTGCAGGAGTTAACCACGTCGCTGACCAGGTCCCAGTTGGGTGTGTGGGCCGGTGACACGATAGTGAGGTTCAGAGGCAGCTCAAGAAGTTGCTTTACGGCCTGGGGACAGTTTTCAGGTACAGTAGTTCAGGGGGCCTCGTCCACACAGGATGGCAGGGGTCCCGAGCAGTCCTCCCATCCCTGAGCCCACCTGCAGTAGCGCCCAGTCCTCGCTGATGAGCCACTCGGGGTTGTCTGCCCCAGACTCCGCCGTAGGTTTGGCAAAAGTAGGCAGCGGCTTGGCAAACTGGGTTTGCTGCTTCAACAGGATGTTCTTCTTTTGCTCCTTGCCCTCTCGCCGGATCTTCAACATGCCTGGAGTGGCGCGGTCAAACAGGGACCGAGGTGGCACGACGGCCTCCCCGTGGCGTTGCTTCTTCTTCCTTCCTGCAGCTGAGCAAAGCAGAGAGAGGTCGGGTGGAGCAGAGGAAGCAGCGTAGGAGGCCAGGCTCCCCCTCTGAAGGCTCCCCAACAGCGCACATACCTGAGGGGTCTGTTTTGTGTCGCTTGCGCTCCTTCCTCACGTACACGGGCGGCAGCTTGGACTCAGGGATGAGTGTGGTCTCATACATGAGGCACATGACTGAATCAATGTAGATGTCGTTGTCATCCTGTGGTGGTGTGGGCGGGGTCCAGAGCTGGAAGAGGAGGGAGAGCTCAGAACAGCAGCTCCAAGGCAGGCAGGCTGACCCAGCCCACGGCCACGAGACTCACCGGCATGACTTCAGTCTGTCCGTCAGCACCCTCACAGATGTACTCCTAGGGGAAGCGGGGCTCAGTTAAGAGCTGTTCATACTGTCTTTTTTTCTTTTGGTCCTACCCAGGAGTGCCTAGGGCATACTCCTGGCCCTGCACTCAGCAATTACTCCTGGCAGTGCTTAGTGCTCGGGGTGTCAAGAATCGAATCCAGGGGCTGGTGAGGTGGCGCTAGAGGTAAGGTGTCTGCCTTGCAAGCGCTAGCCAAGGAAGGACCGTGGTTCGATTCCCCAGCGTCCCATATGGTCCCCCCAAGCCAGGAGCAATTTCTGAGTGCTTAGCCAGGAGTAACCCCTGAGCATCAAACGGGTGTGGTCCCAAAAACAAAAACAACAATAACAACAAAAAAGAATCAAATCCAGGTCATACATGTACAAGTGCCCTACCCACTGCACTCTCTTCAGCCACTCTTGCAACATGTTCAGAGCACGCCAGTCCACATATGCAGAGGAACAGTGTGGCAAGGTCAGGACAGGGTGGGACACCACTCAGAAGAGTGCACTCTGCCTGTCCCCTGGAACACTTCTTACCACACTGTAGGCATCTTCCCGGGTATAGGTGAGCAGTTCGTCCTGCTCCTGTTCCCGCTGCGCCCTGGCCTCCTGCTCCTGCAGGTTCCTGGAATTCTGGGCCTCCCACTCCTGCATGGCAGCCGGCACTACGCCCTACCAGGAAGGGCCCAAAGGGGGAGTTCTCAGGGGCAGGCTTAACCGGCCCACTGTCTCCCCAAATCTTTGTCAGACACACAAAGCTAGGCCACGACAAAGGCCTCTGTTCCAGGGCCAAGAGCCTGCTGCCACCCCGCCACAGCTCTGACCAAGTTAGCTCGTAACAGCACTTGGTCTTTCTCAGTACTGATGCCTGCAAACCTGGCTGGTTTCCTTCTGGTCTCACCAGTCAGATGGCAACAAAGACAAGGGTCATAGAGATGGCAGTGCTGGCCTCGCTTGAGCCTCTCACCTCCCTGCTCATCTCCTTCTCGTCCTCGATGGAGGTGTGGAAAAATTCCAGGTAATTCAAGGCATACTTTTCTATCGGAGTAAGCTGTTTCAAAACAGAGTTTTTCAAGTGGGTGAGCAGCAGGTCACGAAGAGTTTGGTTCTTCCCCCTATAAGTGAAGAGGGACTCTTCATGGTTGAAGAGACCCACAGCACAGAGCGAGGAGAGGGGAGGACCTACCTGCTCCATGAAGTCTGCAAGCTCCCCCCAGTGTGAGGGCTCCTCGGTCCCCCTGCCAGGTCCCCCAGGGTCTGCCTCCTCCATTGGTCTCAGTGTGTCTTCCTCCAAGTACTCGATGCTCTTGAGAGCCTGAGGGATCACACATGCTGCTGTGAGGCCGCTTGTAGCTCACAAGCTCGGGCTACCTGCAGTCACTGCCCAGGCCTCACAGTGGGCACCCAGAAGAGAAACAACTGCACAGCCTACTCAGCAGCAGGCAGCACAGGCACATATATGGTTCAATAGCATAAAGACCAGCAGCCTGCTCAGGGCTTTGCCACCAAGTCCTGCCCCAACCAGGAGTGAACTATACGGGGCAGCCCAACAGACTCCAAATGCGCCGCTGCTCACACAGGACACGACGCCCTGCAGCCAGCACCATCGCATGCGTCTTCACAACACCAAGTCTGCGAGGAATCATTTACAGCACCATCAGCCCCATTGGGAGCAGTGCCGCCCAGCCCTTCAGACATCCCCAACACGGGGAGGAGCCTGACCCTGCACTAGAGCCCTGTGTCCACCCTCTTTCCATGCCACACTCCTGTACACCTTCCCCACCCCAGGTCTTGGAGCCACCTTGTCCCAGATTACATTTTCCTCCTGCCCTGACATGGAGCCGGCCCTATACCAGCTCCTATGCTTTTTTAGCACAGTCTTCTAGGCACTGCCTCAGCAAAGGGACATGGAGCTACTGTCCCTAAGGCTTGGAAAAATGTCCAACACCGAGATCCCAGATGGGCACCACATCTTCAGGTCTTCATTGACTTGCTGGCCCCATTGGCTGCAACTGGACAGGACAGGCCTCTGGTCTATGAGCATCATTTTTGAGGCTGCTTTTTCCCACCCCCCAAGTACAGCATATAGGCAGAGGGAGAGACCACAGAAGGGCAACCCCCTTTGCTACAGGCTGGGTCTGACGGGGGCTCTAAGAGCAGGGAGCTGGGCAGGCCTCACCTCGATGAAGGGTCTGGCAATCTTGGGTGCGATGGTCTCTGTGACCGACGGCTCCTGGGAAAGAACGACAAACTCCTCGGCCTTCACAGGGAAGCCAGTGTCGTCCACGGGAGAATAAACCTCAAACAGCTCCTGAATCGTTCGCTAGACACAGAAGAGGCCCACAGCTTGCACCTGCCTGGGATCTGGGCAGCCCATGCAGGAGGGCGCCCCCCTGGGCCCCAGTTTCCGGGGTCCTCCCCATTGGCACCTGTGTGAGGAACGCCATGGAGTAGTCGTTGCCCTGAGCGGCCACTTCACGGATTAGATCTTTGGTTCCATTTTTCAACAGTTTCTCTTCAATGGAATTGCCACTCACCAGCCTGCAGAGCACACGGGTCACATGTGGGTGCCCTGGGAGCTTGCAAACCCACAGGGCCTGCTACATGACGGTGCTGGATCCAGGGGATCCCCCTTCACCAGGAAATGGTCCTGGAGCAGCTCGACTACGAGCATAGAGCACTGCAGGCGTCCTTACATGTGCCCAAGGGCCACCAGAACATAGCGGGTATCCTTTGGCCCTTTGGAGACAGCTGGGATGACCCCAGGTGCCCCTCACGCTGTTACCGAGCAGCAACAGCTTCAGAGATTGGCATGGAGGAATTTCAGCCATGCGCTTGGCCACGCCTGCAGGTCTCAGCACCTGTGCCTACTCTGCCAGTTAAGCAAGGTCACACACAGTTCTGCCCCTTGGCTTAAAGTTGGTTTTAGGGTTCTTTCTGCTGCCAGCCTTATTTCACTGGGGTCAGTCTTCTGAGTTTTCCCTTGAGGAAGAGACCTCTGAGCATGATCTCTCAGACCATCCTGAGACTAAACCTTTGTGTCTGGGTCCGGAGAGATAGCACAGCGGTGTTTGCCTTGCAAGCAGCCGATCCAGGACCTAAGGTAGTTGGTTTGAATCCTGGCACTCCATATGGTCCCCGTGCCTTCTAGGAGCTATTTCTGAGCAGATAGCCAGGAGTAACCCCTGAGCACCGCCGGGTGTGGCCCAAAAACCAAAAACCAAAACCAAAACCAAACAAAAAAAACAAAAAACAAAACGTTTACCTTTGTGTCACTTTTGGGAAGGGTCACACTGTCAAGAGCTCAGGAGCACATCCTCCTAGATGGCTCTGTCTGAGGGAACATTTTTTCCCATGTCTCACTAGCTATCAGAGAGGGCGAGTGTAAAGGTAAGGTGCACAGTGAGACCTTGCAGCACAGATACATGCTGGGTGGATGGAAAAGGGCTGATGTGCCACAGTGCCGAGTGGAGTCTGCTGCCGGACAATTCAAAAACCCAGAGGAACACACAGACTAACTGCTGCTTCTCGCTTGAACAAATGAAACATTCTTGTAGAGACTGTTTACAAGGGCTGCAGGTGCTAAGACACTATAGTGGGGCCACTGAAAGATCAAGGGTCTTGTAAAAGGTGTGAATACAGTGACACAGGGCTCAACTGCTCTAGGGTGTTCAGCAGAGGCCCCAGAGAAAAGCACGGGAGCAAATCCATACACGCCTGCTACTCTGAAAGGGTCTGCAGCAAGAAGTTCTCCCAATCTATACATCTATGCTTGAAGATATCAGATACAGACAGGGATTTTTCAGCAGCCATTTCACTGACAGAATTTACATTTAGTAAGTGATGGAACAACCTGAAATAGAAGTTCTTCTTTTTGGTGGTGGTGGTGGGGCGAGGTGAGGGGATAAAACTAGGCCACAGCCAATAGTGCTGAGGGTTGACTCTGAGAGTGCTTGGGCAAATCCAAGGTGATGCTGGGATCAAATCTGGGTTAGCCACAGACAAGTCAAGCACCTTTCATCCTTAATTATCTCTGACCAGAGACCATCTTTCAAGGCTGAGACTGTACAGAGGCTTTACTATCTTAGAATCTAGCAGAATGACTCCACAATTTCTTGGATAAGACTTCGGGCAGAGAGAAGAGTGGAGCAGTTTTCCAGAGAACCCCCTGGGACTGTGAAGCACATGCCGACCAGGCCTCCACAGGCCCCACCCAGCACCTACAGCTGATCCCCTCACCTATAAATGTGCACATCTTTGCGCCTTCCAATCCGGTCACACCACTCCTGGGCCTTGGCGTCCATCACAGGATTGAGGTCATTGTCATAGAACACCACAGCGTCGGCTTCCACCAGGCTGACGCCAGTGGTGCGGCTATGGGTGGAGAGGATGGCACAGAAGATCCTCCGGTCTCTGTTGAAGCTCCTCACGAGCTCCTGAGGGAGAGGGCCGCAAGGCACCATGAGCTCCTAACAAGAGCTCGGACATTTCTGGTTCCCTAATCAAACAGTGTACATGACGCCATTTCTGATTCTGGCTCTCACTAATCAAAACATCTCTCCACAGTATACTGATAGATAACACAACTCACTGCTTGGAGAAAGCCAATGTCAGATCCCACCTGCTGTGTCAGGTTTACTCCTAGACTGGTTATCAACGAATACTCAAAGAGCTCCAGAATGAGAAATCGATTCCCGTTCCCCTATCCCCTAGGAAGGGGAAGCGATCTTGGCAATATTTATCCGCAGCAAATAATCCACACAGACAGGAGGGTAAAAAGGCAAGAAGGTCGGATGCAGAATCCTTTGTCAGCCTGCCAGCAGCTCCAAAACTCCAGAGCCTACCAGTTAGCTGCCCCAAAAGACCCTGAGCACCTTGCTCAAAACTATTTATTAGGCTCTCAACAGCGCCCCCACCTGGAAGGTTGGAGGTGGGACAACAGGCAGAGAAAAGGATATTAGAGGGAAATATTATAAAAAGCCTCCATATATAACACCCACCCAGTAGTGACTGTCAGCTCACCTTGTAGACCCCAATGGAAACAGTCTTCCTGGGGAGGGAAATGTGCTTTTCCTGTACCCTCAGGCAATGCCAGGGCACTCTACAGGCAAAAGCCCCTGGAGTAAGGTTGAGGGAGCAGGAGACGAGGCCAGGCTGGACATTAGGGTGCTAGCAGAGAGCCAACACAGCACCCTGGGGCCGTTCTCTCCATACCTGCCGCTGCTCACTATTGGCATTCTCATCGATCCGTATGTAGGTGAGGTAATGGAAATTCAGGAACGTCTCTAAGATGTCCAACATGAGCACCATCTGGGACAAGATCAGTACACGGCGCCCTTCGGACTTCAGCTTCTGCAGCAGGAGGGCCAGTGCTTCCAGCTTTCCTGTGGAGCAAGGGAGCCAGGAGTGCCTCAGGCCTGCAGCAAGGCCCCAGGCTGGGCAGATTGGGGCGGGGAGGGGACTATATGGGGGAGTGCTGCTCTCCCACCTGAGTCAAACTGGACTAGGCGCAGCTCAGGGAACTGTAGCGAGCGCAGGGCTGTCATTTGCTGGAGCTGCTGGGCATAGGGTGCCATGTGCTCCTTTAGACGGTGCCGAAAGAGCCTCAGTCTATGACTGTAGAGGGAGGGTGGCCTCGCTACCCATAAAGATGGGGGTGTGGCCACCACTGCAGGGATCACGCACACCACCCTGAGGAGGAAAACACAACCATTACCACCTGCTGGTTTCTCCCCATGTGCCTGGACACCAGGTAGCACTCGCACTCCTGTCCTGTCCAAAGTGGCAAGAGCCTAGAGAGTGAAGAGATGTCAAACGGCACTCGAATCTAGTGATGCGGCCACTGGCCCACACTGACATCACAGCTCAGACCAGCTCAGACCAGCAAAGAGAGTAGAGGCAGATTCGATGCAAATAGTGTGTCCACTGAAGAACACTGTGGGCTTTGGCTATGTTCTCCTAGAGGGCTGCGGCAGGTCATGCCCAGGTCACCAGGAGGACAGACCAGTCGAATAATCTGTGACAACCAGCATGCCATGCCCTGCAATTACCAGAGCTGGTTTTCCCTTACTGGCTACCACTCACTACACAACCAAAGGGGAGGAAGGGAAAGAGGAGAGGAAGATGGAGGAGGGAGATTCAAGGAAAGACTCCACACTATTTCAAGGTAGCTGCTCTTCGTAACTTCATGAATCAACTCAATGTGATTCCAATTGAATCCCAGCAAGTAGAGCAGTGTAGAGAGACCAAAGAGAGCTAGAGTCAGCATGAGGAGAAAGAATATCCAATACAGCCAGCTCAATGCTGTAGGAGAGCAAAAAGGCTGAGGCCGGGCCGGGAAGGTGGCGCTAGAGGTAAGGTGTCTGCCTTGCAAGCGCTAGCATAGGACAGACCGGTTCGATCCCCCGGTGTCCCATATGGTCCCCCAAGCCAGGGGCGATTTCTGAGCTCGCATAGCCAGGAGTAACCCCTGAGCGTCAAACGGGTGTGGCCCAAAAACCAAAAAAAAAAAAAAAAAAAAAGGCTGAGGCCAGCACTGCTCAACTTTCACACCTAAAGTTCTGCCATCACAAAAACCAACCAACAGTGACAGGAGGCAAGAGACAGCCCCACAGGAAAATGAACAAAGAATCTCCTCAACAGACTCTGGAATGGGAACAGCTGGACACTTGCATGATTCTCACCAGGGCCACCAGAAATATGAACCAGCCAGCAGGAAAAACCTACAGGGCTTTGACAGTGACAACTTTATTTCTGTCCACACCCAGTGATGCTCAGAGATTACTCCTAGTGGGCCCAAGGACTAACCAAGGTTGGTTGTATGCAAGACAAGCTCTCTATCCACTGTATGATCTCTCCAGCACAGTGAAAACTTTTTTGACATACTATCAAAAATAAGACCCATGAAAGTATAATCAGCGAGCTGGAGTTCATTAAAATCAAACTTTGTCTCTCTGACAAAGGAACAGTGCAAACGCCTAATGCTCAACTACAACAAACACCTGCCATTTTTAAAATGACCTCCAGGGGAGCAAAAAACATGGCTCAGGTGGCCAATGGGAAGATTCTATAGGCAGAAGTTCCATGTCAGTCCCTAGTACCACAGTCGCCTGAGCACCAGGATGTATGTGACCCCCACAAAAAGTAAACTAAAAAAAATGGAGCAAGGGATCTGAATCAGTGCATACAGGACTCGCAAATTCACCTTAAGGCTCCCCCAACCTGGGCAGGATATGACTGAGAACTCAGATTTTTAGGGTTAAAGACCCCAAACCACATAACTGTCTGAGGCCAAGACTGGAGACATGAGTCTCTACAGAACAAAAGCTGGGGTTAGTGTGTGCAGACTGGAGGCCCAGCGACTGTGAGGTCAAGTGCCCACTGGCCCAGACCTGTCCATGATGTCCTGGAGAGTCTCTTGCCGCTGGGCCAGTGTCTGAATCAAGTCTCTCTGGCTCTGTGAGGGGGTTGTGGACTCAGCCGCCCAGCCCTGGAGCCAGGCAGCCTTTCCCCTGCCTCCCAGGGAGCAGAGGCTTAGCAGATCCCGGCCATAGATGGGGGCTCGGGAGCAGCGCTGCTCGTTGACGAGGTAGATCTGGTCCAGGCGCTCTTTCAGGAGCCGAGTCTTCTCCTCCTTCAACAGGCAGAGGGAGGGAGATGGTTACCAGCACAGTGACATACTGTTGGCGTGCCCCAGAACGAGGTTCCCGACAGCCCAATACTCATGCTCACATATCACACTTATGCAGAGGACAGGTGCAGCCCTGTACTAGAAGGCATGGCATAGAGCCGGTGTGGGGCTGACCTGGCGGGTTGCAGGTGCACTGCTGAGATGGAGGAAGCCAGAGGACAAGCCTGAGGACTCTGTTTCCAGCCAGGGATCTATCCTCTGTTGGGGGTGTGGTGTATGACTCTCCCCCAGGAGCTCAGAAGCTTGGGATAAAATCTGCCCCGGCTCTAGGGCAACTGGGTGCTCAGTTCAGCACAAGGGCATGAGAATGTGATCCTGCGGACCCAGAGTCACACCCAGTAAATCTCAGGAGACAGTGGGGCACCAGGATTGGATTGAACCTGGGTCGGGCACCTGCTCCCAAGCTGCTTTCTTCTATTAGAAAGTATTTTCTGGGGCCGGCGAGGTGGAGCTAGAGGTAAGGTATCTGCCTTGCAAGCGCTAGCCAAGGAAGGACTGCGGTTCAATCCCTGGCATTCCATATGGTCCCACCAAGCCAGGGGCATTTTCCCAAGGCCAGAGATAGCATGGAGGTAAGGCGTTTGCCTTGCATGCAGAAGGTTGGTGGTTCGAATCCAGGCATCCCATATGGTCCCCCGAGCCTGCCAGGAACGATTTCTGAGCATAGAGCCAGGAGTAACCCCTGAGCACTGCTGGGTGTGACCCCCCCCAAAAAAAAAACAAAAAAAATATTTTCCCAGGCTGATGCTGTGGCGCAAGCGGTAAGGCGTCTGCTTGCCCAAGCTAGCCTAGGATGGACTGCGGTTCAATCCCCTGGCGTCCCATATGGTCCCCCAAGCCAGGGGCGCATAGCCAGGAGTAACCCCTGAGCATCACCGGATGTGGCCCAAAACCAAAAAAAAAAAAAACAAAAACAAAAAACAAACAAACAAAAAAAAAGAAATTATTTTCCCAATTTCCAGGCACAGGAGACATATTAAATGGCTGGAGTGCAGGCTTTGTACATCGGGTTCTTTTTTTTGTTTGTTTTTTTGGGTCACACCCGGCGGTGCTCAGGGGTTACTCCTGGCTGTCTGCTCAGAAATAGCTCCTGGCAGGCACGGGGGACCATATGGGACACTGGGATTCGAACCAACCACCTTTGGTCCTGGATCGGCTGCTTGCAAGGCAAACGCCGCTGTGCTATCTCTCCGGGCCCTGTACATCGGGTTCTGGGTCTTATGCCAGCACCACACAGTCTCCAGAGCACTGCCAGGAGTGATCCTCCTTCCAAAATTATCAAAACTTAGAGCAAGGACTTTTTTTTTTTTTTGTGGCTTTTGGGTCACACCCGGCAGTGCTCAGGGGTTACTCCTGGCTCCATGCTCAGAAATTGCTCCTGGCAGGCATGGGGGACCATATGGGACGCCGGGATTTGAACCGATGACCTTCTGCATGAAAGGCAACTGCCTTACCTCCATGCTATCACTCCGGCCCCTGCAAGGACTTTTTTTTAATGATCTTTTAAGCTACACATGGCAGTACTCAGGGCTTACTCCTGGCTCTATGCTCAATGATGATGTCTGGTGGTGCTCATTAACATACCCAAGGTCAGCTGCGTGGAAGGCAAATGGCCCACCCATTGTACCACTGCTCCAACCCCATGAGGACATTTCTGAGGGATAAAAGCAACAACTGTCCCTTGTAACAAGTGGCTGCAGAAGCTGCATGAACATGGCATCTGCTAGGTGCTGCACTGTACCTGGCTGGGCCCTCCAATGGGAGACGCTGGCTTCGGGGCCATCCCTGGTTCTCCTGCGGCCAGGGGGTTAGCTATTGCTCGACCAGGAACCCCAACTATAAAAGGAAAAGTCATGAGTCAGTGCAGGCTCACGGCAGACTTTCCTCACCCTTACCCCCACCCTACGCCCCATTGGCCCCATTGTCTTCAACAACAAGCATGGTCCAGAGAGTGCCAGTCTCCTCACACCCATGCAGAAGCCCAAACCTCCCCATCTGACTGGCACAACCACCTGGCAAACACTTCTGCGCTCTGACCACAAGCAGAGCAGAGCGGCAATGAGTGTGGCAGGTCTTCATTCTCTGGGAAGTTCTCTCAGGTGGCATGGAACCCTCGGGTCTGTGCTCATCCTCATAAGCCCAGCAGCCACCTGGTGAGGGGTGCTCAGGCACCCATTCCTAGCCCTAGGCCCAGAGCTACTCGGGTAAGGCACAGAGGCTGAGACATGGGCACAACTCCCTTTCTGTAGGAGCAGCAGCAAGTTCTCAGAGTTAAGAGAAGACAGGGCAACAGAGCTGAGGACAAGTGGAACCAGAGGTCAGAGTGAGGTGCAAAGTACTGGTGACATGATCTCCTGGCTGGAGACAGAGGATGGCCAGGGAGTTGGGCTGGGAGCAAACATAGTCTTTTCCCTTGTGTTCCTCCTGCTGCCACATGGCAACCCCAGGATCCCACCTGTTGGATCCTACTTGCCCAACAAGAGGGTGAGGGGTTTAGGAGAGCTCAGAGCAAACCAGAAGGGGACAGGCCGGCTGATGGATGAGGAGCCGCACAAACCATGGGTCCAATTTCTGTGCCATTCCTTCTTCTGAGGCAATTCCAAGCGGCCCCCTAAAGTGGGTGACTCCCAGAAATAAACAGCTCTAACGATTTGATTCCAAGTCTTCCGTGTAATGGGAAAACAACAAAGTTGAGAGAAACTGACTGCTAATATTCAACCAATAACAGAGTAACTGCGAAGAAAGAGATGCGGGGTGAGCTGACACCAGGCCCACGTACAGAGTCATGAACAAGGCCCCAGCCAGATAAGCTGCTGCTGGACTTCCTACTCTAAGTACCTTACCTTGGGAGGCCAGGGGCGCAGGTCCGGAAGCTGGTGGCTTGCTTCCCAGGGCAGTCAGGGTGCCTGCCTGAGACACAGTCTGCATCACCACAGGGCCTGGAGGGCGCAGGTATGTCTGTCCTGGAGCAGACACAATCTGGAGGACGCTGCCTGCAAACACAGGGCACAGGTACTGGCAAGCAGGATGTGGGAGTTGCAGCCTCACCACACATCAGAAACGGGGTGATAGACTAAAGGTCCGGAGTCAGTCCAGAAATCCATCACTCAGAGAAAAAAGAAAACATTTCCTAGTGATTGAGGAACCGAAGCGACAGTTAGCTTTGTTCCAGGCTACCAGGCAGCTCCTTACTGAAGCAGGAAACGACCACCCTCCTGCCAAGGGAAAAACAGTCCCAGCTCCCCGCCATGTACTGGTCTACCTCAGCCACATGGGAAAGAGAGACTTTGGCCCCCACACCAGAGGTTCTTAGCTGCTGTGGAAGAGTCATGGCCTTTCCAGCCATCTGGGCAGAATCTTCCTGGCATTTTAGCTCAGAAAAGGACTTCTCTAGTTCACTGCTGAACCCTCGTGGTCACCGTAAGTATAGAGAAGCCCAGAGGGCCAGAAAGAACATGGGATTAAGGTGCTTGCCCTGCATGCAGTCAACCCTGCTTTCTTCCATGGCACCAGATATGGTCCCTGAGCCCCATCAGGAGTAATCCCTCAGCACTGTCAGGTGTGGCCCCAAAACAAAGGCATAACAACAACAACAACAATAACAACAAAAAGTCTGTTTCATCACAAATGGTAACAGCAAGCCTTGTTCCTTGATTCATAAAACTGGAGAAATCTGGATAAAGCACAGTGTGTCTCTGGCCCCACTCCCTTCTGTGGGTACTCTAGACTGCAAGGCACCGAACACCCCCACCTTGCTGACCAGAGAATACATCTTACAACTGCTTAGGGAGGCAGAGGCCAAGGCAAAAAGGACAGCATCTCTGAGCCAGACCCAGGACAAGGCAAGCTGGCCAGAAGGTGAAATCAGACCCAAAAAGGTCACTATAAATAAAACAAATTGACAACAAGCTACTGAGGTGAGGCTTCTTTCAGCTGCCCAGCCCTGAGCTCATGCCTGGCGCCAGATGCACTGAGCCTCTCACCTTGTAACTGTAGTGGTTGACCAGCAGTGAGCTGCCGCAGCTGGCTGTGGGACAGGGTGAACTTGTTCCCTTGGAACTGCAGCGTCACAGGGGTCTCCGGCTGTGCAACTCGACTCGGTGGCCCAGACAGGGAAGCCAGTTGGGCTATCTTGACAACTTCACCACCTGGGGGGAGGCAGAGGAAAGGGTGATGGGAAGCACGAATTCGAGCCACCGCTTGGCTCTGGTCAGCAGGAGCGCCAGAAAGGCTGTGGAGGTGCTGCCTACCACTTCCAGGAAATATTCACATAGAACAGGAAAATGATCCTAATGAACAGAGGGCTGTGAGGGTCAACTTAGACAATGCTGGTAGGATTCAATATTAGATACGAGTAAATTAAACTTAAACACCTTACTGTTTTCTCCAACCAATAAAAAAAAGGGAGCAAAGACCGCAGGAGAGATCTACTCATAATACTCCTTAGAACTCATAAAACCTCAGATGTAGACAACTTTTTCTTTTCTTTTTTGGTTTTTGGGCCACACCTGGCGGTGCTCAGGGGTTACTCCTGGCTGTCTGCTCAGAAATAGCTCCTGGCAGGCACGGGAGACGCTATGGGACACCGGGATTCGAACCAACCACCTTAGGTCCTGGATCAGCTGCTTGCGAGGCAAATGCCGCTGTGCTATCTCTCCGGGCCCGACAACTTATCAAATATGTAAAGATGTGCCCAATTTAGATCAGAGGTGGAGAACGTAGTATCACCACAAATGGAATAACAAACTAACAAAATAACACCCAGACCCTCCAAAATCTGGCTATGTGTTTAAACGTTTGACAATAATACTGATCACCAGTGTCTCACACCTGAATATGGCACCATTATTGCAGAAGTCATAAATATAGGTTCCATAAAGACACAAAATAACTTAACCCAGACATTAAGTGATCTATGATGAATAATTATGAAGAAGTGCAAGACCTAAAAGTGCTAAAAATCCCTTTTTCTTAAACCTAACTTGGATTAACCCGTATGCACCCAACATCAGAAAAGCACAGGCTTCAGGCATGTCTGAAGAAGTCTTAACAGATTAACCCTGTGGTTGATATTCAGCCTCTGTTCCTCCAGGAAATCCATGCCAGAATCATTAGTGATACAAGGAAAGGAAAGGTTAGAAGAGACTGGAAAAAGGTTCCACGACATCTTGCCCCAGGAGGAAAGAGAAAACGGGCACTAAGATGTGTGCACAAGAATGTACGTCACCCCAGAAGAGGAAAGCATGTGTCTGGTCCCCAAAGCCACCAGGTGCAGCCCCACCAGGACAGGCTCCCACCCAAGCGGGAGGATGCAGCTGCCTTCCATCCCGGGCAGCTTCGTGCAAGGAAAGTGTTCTGACTCAGTGGCCCTTGGTGGTGTCCATCCAACCCCCCCTCCTCCAAAAAGCCTTGGCACAGCCCATGAGATATGAGTAAGCACTCAGAGGGCATCTGAGAGATGGCACGCAACCCCATGCAGAAGGACAGCTAGGGGAAGCTCTGGGTCATTTTTCCAAAGGCCTGTCTGCCATCTCGGTGTTCCCGTAAGATAGAGACATTTCAGTGACTGCACTGCCACATCAAGTCTTGACTAAGCCACCGTCCAACCTGACTTACAGGCAGTCATAGACAATGGCAGGATTGGAGCGCTCAAAGGCTAGTTCACATGGACACCTGATATGCCTGATACGCCTAGCTCCTGAGGTGAGCCCTGGGACTAATGAGAACATGTGAGACCAGGACACCAGGCAGAGTGTGTGCGAGTGCAGGAGGCAGCAGAGTGGACACGCAGGGACAGAGAGGACCGAGAGGACAGGCAGGCCTGGATGCTGGCCTCAGACTCAGGCAGCACTCGGGCAGGGGAGAAGAGAAAGGAAGTGGACAGCAAAGGCTCTTCACACACAGCTGGTCTGAACACAGCTTCTCCGGGGAAGAGGTGCAGGACGCACAGCAAGGCCACTTACTCGGCAGGCGCGCCTGGGCCTGCGAGGTGAGCACCAGCCCCTGCGGCAGGGCACTCTGCCCGGCTGGGTGAGGGGCCTGGGGCTGGGGCTGGGGCGGGCCAGGGCCGGAGGCCAGGGCAGTGGTCTGAGCCCGGAGTTTCACTGGATGGGCTGGGCTAGGTGCTGTGCTGAAGGTCGAGGCGGGCTGGTGTCTTGGAGCACTGGTGGAAGCCTGAGAGGTCTGAAACGGGGCGGCTGCCGCTGTAATCGATAAGGGTTGTTTGTGCAAAGCTGTTAGAGGTGCTTAATCAAATGCAGTGCTTAAACCCAAACACTAAAGAAACGAAACACGTTATTTCACCCTGTCTCCCGAGGGATGCTGTCGCAGATGGGGGAGAAGAGGCAGACATCAGCCCGGTCTTCACTGGCCAAGGGCTGACCCTGAACTTGGTGAGGCCCGGTTCACAGGGACACACACAACACACACACACTGCCAGCCTCTGCACACAGCAAGTGGGCCTGGGAGGCCTGGATGAGTTAGAATGCTGCTGCTTGTCTGCCCTAAGCTCTCTCCTTCTTCAAGGGAATGATTGGTGGAGTTGGGGTGAGGACACAATGGACAACAGAGCACAGTTCATCAAGAGTTTTCTACTGACTGACCTTTACCTACATGAAAGAGAACGTGTCTGCCCAGAATATCCGTCACCATATCCACTGCTAACTCACTGAGTACAGCTCTGGCATCAGGTGAAAACCCAGGTGAAAGGAGGAAGAGAACTGAGCTGTTACCCACAAAGCCCCTAATTGGGGCACAGCAGCTTATCACCGCAGGAAGCCTACCTTTTGCATCTGGATTGGCAGAGAACGTGGCAATTGGCGGCCGCCCTCGCACATGGCTCTGGGGCACGGCAGAAGCTGCAGTGGAGGTGGCAGTACGGGGTGGATGTGTACTAGGGAAAGCCACCGTGCGCCCCTCGGGCTTCTGGCCGTACTGCACAGGCTGAAACAACCTAGAAGTCATTGGTGCAGAAGACAGAGTCAGAGGCCCACACATGGGCTCAAGGCACACAGGCCAAAGAGAGGGAAGAGATGGATCTCACTCCTGTAGGGCCTACAGCGGGATGGGGGCAATCTTAATCTCCCTAGGTCCTGGGGGGAGGCGGTGAGCACCCAAAATAACCCAGCCCAGGGGCACTGCCAATGAGGGAAGGGCAGGGCTAGAAGTTTCCTCCAGTGTGGAAGAGATTGTGGGTGGCTAACTTGATGCTCAAACACATAATTTTCTTTTTGCCTTCTTTTGTTTTTCACCTGAGTACTGAGTTCAGCACCATATTCAACTTGCTAGGTTGGGCCTATCTTAAACTGTTTACTTCATTTCATCTCTTACTGTGTCCTTTAAAGGTAGCCCAAGCTCCCTGGAGTTGACAGGTCACCAGAACACACAGCTCATGCACTCTGCATCTCCAAAGGTTGTTGGGCAGCAAACAAGGGCCTAGCCGGGGGTAATGGTGGGAGCATAGTGGCCGCTCTCTCACAGGACTCAGACCTGGTGCTATCTCAGAAGGAAAACCTAGCAGACCCTGAGCCTCTCCATTCAGGAGCTCAGCTCTGGGCCTGGGTCCCAGGGCTGTCTAGAGGGCAGGGAGCAGAAGAACTGGAGTTCACACACCTGCTGGGTTTCAGTCTGAGAGTGGCTGGTCGGGGAGCTGGGACTGGCGTGGTGGAGAGTTCCTCTAGGAGTTTCCGTGTCGCCTTTTTCCTGCCTAGCAACTCGGCCTCATGGCGGGTCATTTTATTCTCTAAGCCAAGGAGGTCAAATATGGAAAGATCAGCTTCCTGGGGGGAAGAGAAATGGCTGCATAAGGAGGGGCACCTAAAAGGATCACAAGTCATTCCTACAGTGCATGCAAGGAAGACAAGGCTGAAGGAAGGAGTGATGAATCAACAGCCCCGTGCACACACTAAAGCCAATAATGAGCAGGTTCAGGTGACTTAAGGACTTGAATTTTCTATTTATTTATTTATTTATTTATTTATTTATTTATTGGTTTTGGGGCCACACCCAGTGACACTGAGGGGTTACTCCTGGCTATGCGCTCTGAAATCACTCCTGGCTTGGGGGACTATCTGGGACACCGGAAGGATCAAACCACGGTCTGTCCTGGGTCAGCTGCATGCAAAGCAAATGCCCTACCACTTGTGCCACTGCTCCGGCTCCTTGGAGCTTGAATTTTCTTTTTCTCTCTTTTCTGTTTTTTGGGGTCACACCCGGTGGTGCTCAGGGGTTACTGCTGGCTCTGTTCTCAGAAACTGCTCCTGGCAGGCACACATGGGGACCATATGGAATGCTGGGGATTCGAACCACCACCATCCATCTTGGATCGGCTGCGTGCAAAGCAAACGCTCTACCGCTGTGCTATCTCTCTGGTCCCAAATTTTCTTTTTCATTTTTCTTTTTTTGGTTTTTGGGTCACACCCAGCTGCGCTCAGGGGTTACTCCTGGCTCTATGCTCAGAAGTTGCTCCTGGCAGGCTCAGGGGTTCATATGGGATGCCAGGATTTGAACCACCGACCTTCTGCATGCAAGGCAAACGCTTTACCTCTCTGCCCCCTGGCCCCGAATTTTCTTAATGATTTTACAACAAAAGCTACAAAAATGGAACTAGAACATGTAAGATACCA
Organism: Suncus etruscus; assembly: GCF_024139225.1. Lineage (NCBI taxonomy): Eukaryota > Metazoa > Chordata > Mammalia > Eulipotyphla > Soricidae > Suncus > Suncus etruscus. Next base: position 4,713,753 of record NC_064849.1, on the reverse strand, counting down.
CTCACCCTAATTCCTCTGTTAACCTGACTTATTACATAGCTGTTCCTCTAACTCATGGAAAACGGTGCCCAGGAACCAAAGATGAAAAGATTATAAGCCGGGGCCGGGCGGTGGCGCTAAAGGTAAGGTGCCTGCCTTCCCTGCGCTAGCCTTGGACGGACCGCGGTTCGATCCCCCGGTGTCCCATATGGTCCCCCAAGCCAGGAGCAACTTCTGAGCGCATAGCCAGGAGTAACCCCTGAGAGTTACCGGGTGTGGCCCAAAAACCAAAAAAAAAAAAAAAAAAAAAGAAAAGATTATAAGCCTTGCATGTGGTCAACCCCAGTTCAACACGAGGCACCACAGATGGGTCCCCCCAGTGACACCAAAGTTGACTCCTAAGCAGAAGAAGTTCCAGTTCACTACCCACCAGACACAGACGAGCCCTCTCTGAGCTAGCAGAGCTAGCAGGGTGGTACCTAGCATGTTGCTGTGCCTGGAGCATGACCAACCATGCAGGCACTTTTCTCCTGGTGCAAACAGTGGCTCCCAGTCTTGCAGCCTGGCCCTGGGTCACAGGGTAGCCTGAAGAGCAGAACCTGCCACCAGCACATGCACACACCAGCTCTCATGTCTCCAGGTATGGACATGGCCTCTGGTAGTTCTGTGTCCTCTCACTGCCAAGTCACACTGCTGGGTGTGTGTACGCTTGTGACCAAAAACTGAAACCAAATCAAGACTACCAAAGGATGGGCCAGAGAGATAACACAGCAAGCAGGGAGTCTGTCTTGCACGCAGATGACCTGGGTTTCATCCCGGCATCCTGTAAGATCCCCAGTCTTCCAGGAGTGATTTCTGAGCTCAGAGCCAGGAGTAACCTGAGTGAGGCTGGGCGTGGCCCCCAAACAAACAAACAAACAAACCCAAAAAATAGGGACAGAGGCTAGCATGAAGGTAGGGCGTTTGCCTTGCATGCAGAAGGACGGTGGTTCAAATCCCGGCATCCCATATGGTCCCCCGAGCCTGCCAGGAGCAATTTCTGAGCGTAGAGCAAGGAGTAACACCTGAGTGCTGCCAGATGTGACCCAAAAACCAAAAACCAAAAATAAATAAATAAATAAATAACAACCAAAAACAAACCAAAAAAAAGACTACCAAAGTCTGCAGTTTACAAAAAACAACCACCATGGGCTGACACAATTGTGGGAATGCACTTGCCTTGAATATGGCCATCCCTGGCATCCCATACAGTACGCCCAGCCCACCGGGAGTGATTCTTAAGTATAGAGCCCAGGCGTCAACCCTGAGCATACCAGGTGTGGGCCCAACCCCCCCCCCAATAACCTAGCCAAATTCACCATATTAATGACTCTTACCTTAATTATAAACATAATAATAAAACCAAAAAATAATAATAATAATTATAAAACAAAAAAACGCGCTGAGCACATTTGCAGCAGGAGGTGCAGGTTTAATCCCCAAGCAACAAACCAGTTGCAGCTACCAAGTGCTACCAGAATGAGGAAATAACACCAAAGCGAAGTGAAAGCCAGTAAGCAGCAGAAGAGGGGCAGAGGTCCCAAGGAAGCAGGTTTGGGCTGCCTCGTTCATGCTTCCAGGGAGGAGCAGTGGGCTGGCATCAACCAGGCATCAAGCAGCATTCCTGACAGCCAGCAGTGGCCACTGCTTCCCAGGGGCCAGTCCCAAGGGGCAGAGCAGGTCCTCTGAGACAAGGTCTCCAATTCCCACTGCATCATGTGTCATCCTCTCACCCACTGGTATGCACACAGCAGCGCTGTCCTTGGTCCCAAAGAGCTTTAGGCCATTTGTAAGGAACCCCATCTCCATCCTCCAATGCCCTATGTTAATATCAGCTGGATGGTCAGAATCACCCACACCTACAAGGGGTCTGAGGTTTGGATTAGTTCTCCCTCCCTCAAAGGACATGGTGAAGATGCCTCTGTTCCCCCTTGCTCCTACTCACCTCCCAGGCATCTCCATCCAGTGCTTTCAAGACTAGGGATGCCGAGTGGAGCTGCAGCGGCTCTGCTGTGTAGGATGACTCTGGAAGCCGGGGCTCCACCAGCCCCGGATGGTTGCAGATGCGCTGTAGTCTCAGGAGGATGCTCAGTACATCCACAAAGTGCCCGCTCTTCAGAGCCTCCTGGGTGCTGCACAGGAAGATAAGCAGGGCGCTAGGGCGGGGTCGAGTCCCACATACAAGGCAGCAGCACCCCCAGATCCGGCCAGTGAGTTATGCGGGTACTTCTTCTCAACCCCCAACAGGTTGGAGAGCTCCTGAATTTATCCGTGGCTCTTGCGAAACTTAAAGGGTGTAGGGGAAAGGGCATCGGCACAGGCAGCCAGGGTAGGGGAGGATTGCCAAGGGCCTGCTGCTGGCTTCAATGCCACATGCACTGCCCTGCTCCAGCAGATGGGCCTCAGGTGAACAAGTGTCTCGTGCACCCACCTCAGCACAGCGACCCACAGGGTGATATGGGGGCTGCACCCAGACTAAATGGGCCAGCAACCTGGTGCAGAGGCCTGACAGTGTGGCCTGGGAGCAAGGTTCAGAGGAGCAGGTGGCTGCACGATCACTTACCCGGGCTGCAGGATGACGTCCTCGTACAGAGCTTTCTGCCGATTGGAGAGGCGGCACTTCAGCACATGCTCGTACTTCTTTGTCAGTTGCTTTTCCACATCTCTCTTCGTCCTCCTCAAAATAAATGGCTGTGTCACCTGAAGCAGAGCACAACTGTGACTCTTCACTGATGTAGGCATGTGCATACACCAACACCCCAAGTCTCAGCAGAAGCACCTCACAGACCCTGTGAAGGCGGATGACCACTTTGTGGTAGTAATCCTGGTTCTCCTCACTGGGGGCCTTCAACGGGAAGTGCGAGTACGGCCTGGAGATGCCAGGGATGAGGAAGTGCACCATGGTCCACAGCTCCAGGAAAGTATTATGCAGGGGCGCGTCAATGAGCAGCAGGCGCTGCTGGCTGTGGAGAAGGGGCAGACACAGTGACTCCTGGAGAAGGGGCATATATCAAAGGACACGCATCTCCTTGTGTCCTGCACTGAGAGACATAACCTGTGTGGAGGACCAGGTGGCACCCATGTGTGCACAGAGAAGGAAGGGCACGGAGCACCAACCTGCGCAGCGAGAACACAGCTTCCCAGTGCCTTTCACTCATGCCCTTCACGCGCTGCATCTCATCAATGACAAGGCATCGCCAGCGTGCCCGCAGGAAGGCGCTGTAGCCCCGGAAGAACTGCTTGTAGGACGTGAGGCAGACATTGCAGCGGCCAGGCTCAGCCCACTCCTATGGGCAGCACAGGTGTCAGTGTGGGGCACCACGCCCATGCCTTGCACTAACCTCCCTTTGCACGCTAGGGCAGTGGCAAAGACAAGCTGGGGCAAGAGATGCTGCTCAGAAGGAAAGCATCTCTGCTGCTAGGGAGCTCAGAGATTTGCTTTCTAGAAGCAAATTCATGTTCAAAGAGCCAAAAAAAAAAAAAACACACTTGGTGTATGAAGCCTAAGAGTTGGCCAGGGACTCCTAGATAAGACATAGGGAAGCTGGACAGTAGCAAATGAAACTGTCACTGATGCCTTTACCCGAATTGTGAGGTCTTGCCATCAGCTATGTTAACTTGAACAGGTCCTGGCTTCTTATACAAATAAAAACACTTTTTTGTTGTTTTAGGGTGATGCCTAGTGATGCTCAGAGGTTACTCTTGGCTCTGCACTCAGGAATTACTCCTAGCATGTTCTTTTTTATTTTCTTTTCTTGGACTCCTAGCATGTTCGGAAGACCATATGGAATGCTGGGCATCGAACCTGAATCGGCTGTATGCAAGGCAAGCACTCTACAGAACTACCTCTCTGGTCCCTAAAAACACTTTCTATGAGAAAGAAAACATTTTCCATAAAGACTATCCAATGTAACATACCCTAGATTATATGGGCACTTCTTCCTCAGTGAATAACTGGCACCTGTAACAGATCCCTGAAACCCTCATCTTGGACAGCAGGAGCGTGAGCCGTGTCCAACCACGTTAGTACACTGCAAATGCCCTTAACAGCTGTCTCATGACCATGAAAACTGGGATCAAAGTTCAGACCCCAGAACAACATATTGTGCTCCTACAGGCATGGTGACCAGGATCAAGGGAATACAGGTTCAGGGTGTGGCAGCTTTCATATGATTCTGCTTGTCGGGAAGAAAACTCCCTGGCTCTTAAGGACAAGATGAGCCAAGGCATACCTGTAGCCACCTGCACATAGTGATGATGTGACGAGGGGCCACCCATGTCTTCAAGGGCTCAGGGTGTCAGCAAAATGGGAAGATCCACATCTCCCAAGAATGTCACTGATATTGATTCAACAAGTAAGAGTGACTTCACGTTGGGAGCATTTTGGGCCAGAGCAATAGTAAAGTGGTTAGGGCGCTTGCCTTGCATGCAGCCAAGTTGGGTTCAATTCTCAAGCAACCCAATTCCCCAATTCCCACTGGGATTGACCCCTGAACACAGCCAGGTCTAAGAAATAAAGAAAAAGAAGGTCAAAAAAGGTCCAGAGAGCTAGTATAGCAGGTAGGGTGTTAGGTTCAATCCCCAGCATCCCATAAGGTCCCCAAGATTAATTCCTGAGTACAGAACCAGGAGTAACCCCTGAGCACTACCTGGTGTGATCCAAATTCCCCGCAAAATGAGAGAGAGACAGAGAGAGAGAGAGAGAGAGAGAGACAGAGACAGAGACAGAGAGATAGGAGAGAGAAAGGAGAGAGAAAGGGAGAGAGAAAGGGAGGAGAGAAAATAAAGGAGCATATCTCCAAGCTTTCCATCACATTAAAGAAAGAATACCTGTCTCTTTGCTCGGAGCTCTCTCTGGCTGCCGACGTAAAGGAGGGTTTTGAGCCCAGGACACCAGCGCTTCAGCTCGAGCTCCCACTTGAGCATGTTGCAGCTTCTCACCACTACAAGGTGAGGGCCCCAATTGCCTGCAAAAAAAAAAAAAAAAAAAGATTAGAACTTCCCTCAGAGCAAACACCACACAGGAGGTGTGAGTTTATTTGTTTTGTTTTGGGCCACACCCAGTGGTGCTCAGGGGTTACTCCTGACTCTGCGCTCAGAAATCCTGTTTAGGGGGCCAGAACGGTGGCACGGAGCAGTAAGATCTGCCTTGTCAGAACTAGCCTAGGATGGACCTCGGTTTGATCCTCCAAGCCAGGAGCAATTTCTGAGTGCATAGCCAGAATTAGCCCCTGAGTGTCACTGGGTGTGACCCAAAAAAACAAAACAAAACAAAACAAAAAAAAGAAATTCTTTCTAGGGGTTGGAGAGTTAGTATAGTGGTAGGGCTTTGCCTTGCAGGCATCCAACCCTGGATGGACCTCAGTTCGATCCCCAGCATCCAATACAGTTCTCTGAGCCTGCCAGGAGCGATTTCTGAGCCTGGAGCCAGGAGTGACCCCTGAGTGCTGCCAGGTGTGACCCAAAAACAAAAAAAAAAAACAACAAAACAACAACAACAAACCAGGCTAAAATAAATATTGGCCAGGGAAAACCACTGCTCAACACAGTCCAAAGCCAGTCCCACCTGCACACACAACACCCACCTATGACCACTCCATATGCACACTGCCTCATGAATACTGGAAAATAAACCTCACAAATGAAGTAGCACAAATGGACATAAACTCTTCTTTTTTTTGGTTTTTGGGCCACACCCGGCGGTGCTCAGGGGTTGCTCCTGGCTGTCTGCTCAGAAGTAGCTCCTGGCAGGCACGGGGGACCATATGGGACACCGGGATTCGAACCAACAGCCTTTGGTCCTGGATAGGCTGCTTGCAAGGCAAATGCCACTGTGCTATCTCTCCGGGCCCAAACTCTTCTTCTTCTTTTTTTTTTATTATAAAACATAATAATGGCAGCTGTGGGCCAGAGATTTATTACAGCAGATAAAGCACTGACCTAGGTTCAATCCCCACACTAAAGCAGTGCCCAAAAGCATGGCCAGAAGTAATTCATGAGCACAGATCCGTGAGTAATAATCTCTGACTCTTCAGGAGTAAGCTCTGAGCACCACTGGGTGTGGCCAAAAACAAAGATGTGGGCCAGAGAGATATACTGGAGTTAAGGTGATAACCTTGCACATAGTCTAAACTGTTTACCTGTTTCAATCGCTGGTACCACATACAGTTCCCCAAGCACTATCACAAGTAACCCCTGAACTAGTGCTAGGAATAAGTGCTTTAATTTAGAAATAAGTACTTGAGCACTGCAGGGTATGGCCCCAAAACAGAAAAATAAAACCAAAAAAACAAAAACCTTTAAATATGTAGAAGATTACTAGGGCTTTAGAGAGAGGAAGATCCAACCACTGAGCTGGAAGTAGTACGTGAGCACTGCCAGTACAGCCTAATCACCACCAACCAAATCCCCACTCCACCCCACCCCCACAAAAACACACATAGAAGCCAAAGCTACAGTACAGTTGGTAGCACAACCCAGGTTTGATTCCCAGGTTCCCTGAGCATGGCCCAGGAGTGACCTCTGAGCATCGCTGCACGTGACCCAAATCCACCCCAACAATAAAAACCAACTCATAATTACCACAGTACAACCACAATTACCTTCATTGCAAGCCAAGTGGGCAAAGAAAGCGATGATCTGCACTGTTTTACCAAGTCCAGCCTCATCTGCCAGGATGCCGTTGAGGTTCTTCCGGTAGAGTTTTGCCAGCCAGTCGAGGCCAATCTTCTGATAATCTCTGAGTACACCATAGATCAGAGATGGGGTGCTCAACTTCACCTGTGGGGAGAGGCCATCAATAAGCAATCTGCTCCGCTTCTAAGGATGGCAGAGTAAGCCTGGAGGAAGTGGGGCTTGCCCTGACCCCAGAGCCCTGCCTCACCGAGCTGCTGATGCGAGCACTGCCCTTGGGCAGGATGGCTTCAGCCACAGCTGTCACTTCGGCAATGTCCTTCGTGTGTGGCTTCCCGATGTGCATTCTCTCTGCAGCTTTAAACTGGTCCATGATGAACAGCGAGTCGATGAGGACCACATCCTTGTGGACACCCGGGTCCCCAGGGTAGTCTTCCACATCTACCAACAATGGACCCCAATACAGTTTTCAGGGTTCAGGGGGCACAAACCCTAGGCCTCAAGCATTGTACTCTCCTGTGGAGTCACATCTCCACAGTAATTTTGTGTTTTTAATGCACTTTGTAGACCTTACAATAATGCTGCCTGAACAAAGCTGCAGAACTATCAAATGTAGGTTTCTCCTAAAAGCATCAACATTTCTGCAAAGATGAGGAACTCGTCTCCCCAGTACTCCTGGGCAACCCCCACCTGCAGAAGAGCTGCCCACATTAAAAACAGATAATTGTCAGCCTCTTCTCCTTGGTCCCAACGATAGTGTGGGCTCAGGAACCTTCCCCATTCATGAACCCTGGATCTAATATTTAGAGAAAGTGTGTGGTCTATACACATCTGTTTGGATTATAAAAAAAATACAAAAAGTAAATAAACCCTTGTCTAAGGAGATGGCTCAAAGGATTGGAGCGTGCGCCTTGACACACCATGCTTCCTCGGCCCTGACAGTCCCTATTACCTTATCACGGTCCATTGTCAGATCTTGCTGACACAGAACCAAGAATCATTATGAGTGCCCCATCTGCACTAAGCACTAATGGCAAGATGTTCTTGCTTCACACCCCTCCATAAAAAGTAAAATATACCCCTTGAAGCCAGTGTGTTAAATGGCTGCCTCTAAAAATATGAAAATCTACATGTATACAACGACTTTTGTAGAAAATATGACAAAAAGTATGAAAAAATATTTCTATTTGTCCATAATATATAGGAGCTCTGATAATTATACCAAGTAAAAACTGAAAAATTACTACTCAAATTACTCTTCTGGGGTTGTTTTTGCTTCAGGGGTTGTCTATTCCTGGCTCTGCACTTAGGAACTATACCTGGTAAGATCAGGGGAATCATATGGGGACACCAGGGATCAAACCCAGGTTGGCCATGTACAAGGCAAGCACTCTACCCACTGTGCTGTCACTCTGGCCCTAAGATTATATTCTTGAATACGGTTTCAACCTTCTTGTCCACCAGGCTGAAAGAATAAAGATACCCCAAACTCCATACCGAATCCCTGCCCCAGCTATATCCCTCCACAAGCCACTACGCACCTTCCTCTTCACTTGACTCCTCGCTGTCGGGAGCAGGCTGGGGCCACTGGAAGGTGGGCAGGAAGGCACCTTCATATAGCTTCATCAGGTCTATCAAGGGCAGCTCCGCTGCAGGGTACAAGGGAAGACTGTGAGTGTCCTGAGTTGCTGAGCTGGGGACAGACAGACAGGCCTCCACTCAGCCTCTTAATAGGGTATGACTTCATGTTTCCCAGAAATGAACAGTGACACAGGATCTTAATTACTTCTTAAATAATAGTAGTCCATGAAATAAACTCAGTATTGAGTTGTAACTTATTTTGGGGGGGGCTACACTCGGTGACTCTCAGGGGTTACTCCTGGCTATGCACTCAGAAATCGCTCCTGGCGTGGGGGACCATATGAGACACCTGGGGATTGAACCGCTGTCCGTCCTAGGCTAGAACGGGCAAGGCAGATGTCTTACCGCTTGCACCACCGCTCTGGCCCAAGTCATAATTTTTTTTAAATATATTAAGTGTACATTAAACCTTATAATATGAAAATACAAAAAATGCTATTGATGGGAAATACCTAAGGGGCTTCATAAATAAAAATATGAAATTTCAGGACCATGGAGATAGCTCAAAGACAGCTATCTCCCTTAGTCAGTATGCAGGCGGGAGGATCAGGTTTAATTCCCATCACTACATGATCCCCTATGCACTCCAAGAGCAACACCAAGCACCTGCTAAAAATGCAAAGCCAGGTGTAACTCCCCCCCCCCCCCAAATAACAAAAAAAAATAGAAAGAAATGGCAGACAGAAGTCAAACAAAGGAGCATGAAACAACCCCACAGAAAAGTCCATGTGTGAGGAACTGGTGACAGGCAGCAGGTCTGCCAATTGAAGAAGCAAGTCTGTGTGGGAGGGACACAGGGGACACCGAGTTACTCTTGCCAGACCAGCCCAAACGCCCCAGGCAGGTGGCACCCCTCTCAATGAGGCAGCACAGTCCAAATAACCAGCAGTGGAGTACAGTCAGAAAGCCTTACAAGAAACTCCTCTAAAGAAAGTCTACGTTGGGGTCAGAGCAGTGGCGCAGTGGTAGGACATTTGCCTTGCACACAGCTGACCCAGGATGGACCTGGGTTTGATTCCTGGTGTCCCATATGGTCCCCCAAGCTGGGAGCAATTTCTGAGCACATAGCCAGGAGTAACGCCTGAGCTTAAAAGGAGAGAGAGAGAGAGAGAGAGAGAGAGAGAGAGAGAGAGAGAGAGAGAGAGAGAGAGAGAGAGAGAGAGACAGAGAGAGAGACAGAGAGAGAGAGACAGAGAGAGAGACAGAGAGAGAGACAGAGAGAGAGAGAAGAGACAGAGAGAGAGAGACAGAGAGAGAGAGACAGAGAGTGTGTTAGAGAGTCAGAGAGTCAGAGAGTCAGTCTAACTGGGGCCCTAGCAAAAGCATAGCAGTAGGCCATTTGTCTTGATCCCGGATGGACCCTGGCATCTCATCTGGCCCTCCGAGACTGCCAGGAGTGATTTTTGGAGACAGAGCCAGAACCCCTGAGTATGGCCCAAAAACAAAATAAACAAAATCGAATCCTATCAAAAAATGGGGAGAAGAAATGAACAGACGCTAACCATCAGGGAGATGCAAATCAAAACAATGAGATATCATCTCACACCAGAGATTTGCACACATCACAAACGATAAGAACAACCAGTGCTGGTATGGATACAAGGAAAAAGGGACTCTCATACACTGCTGGTGGGAATGCAGATTAGTCAAGCCTTTCTGGGAAATATGGACAGTCCTCAAAAAGCTAGAGATTGGGCCCGGAGAGATAGCACAGCGGCGTTTGCCTTGCAAGCAGCCGATCCAGGACCAAAAGTGGTTGGTTCGAACCCCGGTGTCCCATATGGTCCCCCATGCCTGCCAGGAGCTATTTTTGAGCAGACAGCCAGGAGTAACCCCTGAGCAATGCCAGGTGTGGCCCAAAAACAAAACAAAACAAAACAAAAAAAAGCTAGAGATTGAACTTCCATATAATTGAGTAATACCACTAATAGGGATATAGTTCAAATCCTGGCGTCCCATATGGTCCCCCGTGCCTGCCAGAAGCAATTTCTGAGCATGGAGCCAGGAATAACCCCTGAGCACCACTGGTGTGACCTCCCCCCCCCCAAAAAAAAATGCCTTTTGCACTCCTATGTTCAGCACAGCATTATTTACAATAGTCAGAATATGGAAACAACCCAGGCTCCCTGCAACAGATAAGTAGCTAAGGAAACTGTGGTATATCTACACAATGGAATACTATGCAGCTGTTCAGAAAAATGAAGTCATGAAATTTGCTTTATTTGTGGATGTATGGAGATTCTGATGATGAGTGAAATGAGTCAGACAGAAAGGGAAAGACAGAATAATCTCACTCGTGGGATATAAGAAAAGTAAGAGACAGTATGGTAATAATATCCATAAATAGAAATAAAAGTCAGGAGGTAAAGCCCAAAGAGAAAGATACCGCAAAGAGCAGTAAATGAAGTCAGAATAGAGAAGAATCTACTAGTTCCAATGATAGTTGAATTGATCTCTCTGGACAAGAACTCTGTGCACTGGGGCCGGGAAGGTGGCGCTAGAGGTAAGGTGTCTGCCTTGCAAGCGCTAGCCAAGGAAGGACCACGGTTCGATCCCCCGGTGTCCCATATGGTCCCCCCAAGCCAGGGACAATTTCTGAGCGCATAGCCAGGAGTAACCCCTGAGCGTCAAACGGGTGTGGCCCAAAAACCAAAAAAAAAAAAAAAAAAGAACTCTGTGCAGGGGCCAGAGCAATAGCACAGTGTTTGCCTTGTAATATGGCCGACCAGGGTTTGATCCCTAGCATCCCATATGGTCTGCTGATCACCACTAGGAATGATCCCTGAGCACAGAGCTAGGAGTAACCCCTTAGCACTGCCAGGTGTGAACAATACACACACACACACACACACACACACACACACACACACACACACACACACACACGTGCGCGCCTGCGCGAGAGCAAACTCGGCACAGAAAAGGGAATGTGACATGCAAGGCATCCCTCCATTAACAGTACAAACCACAGGGTCAAAAAGGAAAGACAGACAGAGACAAACAGTGAAAATGAGAGGGGGGGGGGGAAGAGGAGAGAGATGGGGGAAAGGGAAGAGAGAGAGAGAGAGAGAGAGAGAGAGAGAGAGAGAGAGAGAGAGAGAGAGAGAGAGAGAGAGAGAGAGAGAGAGAGAGAGAGAAGCAAACCGTCGGTCCTAGAGACAGGTGGGATTGGGATTTGGGGGTTGGAGGGAAACAGGAGACATCGATGGTGGGAAAGGTGCACTGATGAAGGATAGTGTACACTGTATGACCGAAACTCAACAATTAACTATTTTTGTAACCATGGTACTTAAAGAAAGCAATTTTAAAAAATGTGTTTTATAGGGGCTAGAGAAAAAGCACAGCAGCAGGGTGTTTGCCTTGCACTCAGCCGTGTGGAAAAAATAAAGAGCAGATAATGTTAGATCTCAGCAAAGTTGCTGAATATTGAGAATCAACTCATTTCTTTTTTGCTGTTTTGTTTGTTTGTTTGTTTGTTTGTTTTTGGGCCACACTAGCAATGCTCAGGGGTTACTTCTAGCTATGCATTCAGAAATCGCTTTTGGCAGGCTTGGGGGACCATTTGGGATGCCGGGGATTGAACATGGGTCTGTTCCAGTCTGACATGTGCAAGACAAATGCCTACCTACTGCTGTGCTATCACTCCAGCCCAACTCATTTCTATATATGGCGGCAAGTTAAAAACCCAACTCAGGGGTTGGAGCATTCAAAGAGCTGGAGTGCAAGCTTTGTATTAAGGAAATCATGGTTTGATCCTTGTTACCATGTGGTGGTCTCTAAACACCGCCATAAACCATCTCTTTTTTTTTGTTTTTGGGTCACACCTGGTGGCGCTCAGAAATCACTACTGGCAGGCATGGGGGGGGGGCACACACACCGGGAGAGATATGGATGTCCTGGATTGGCTGCGTGCAAGGCAGCCTTACCACTGTGCTATCTCTCCGACCCTTTTATTTTATTTTATTTTTTTGGGGGGGGCCACACCCGGTGGTGCTCAGGGGTTACTCCTGGCTGTCTGCTCAGAAATAGCTCCTGGCAGGCACGGGGGACCATATGGGATACCAGAATTCAAACCAACCACATTTGGTCCTGGATCGGCTGCTTGCAAGGCAAATGCCGCTGTGCTATCTCTCCGGGCCCTCTTCGACCCTTTTAAAACCATCTCTGCATATTGCCAGGTAAGGTCAAAATAAAACATACACATACACACAACAAAATTGACAAATTCAATTAAATAAAATTTACAAATATTTGTAATCAAAAGATGTCACTAAAACATGGGCCCGGAGAGATAGCACAGCGGTGTTTGCCTTGCAAGCAGCCGATCCAGGACCAAAGGTGGTTGGTTTGAATCCCGGTGTCCCATATGGTCCCCCGTGCCTGCCAGGAGTTATTTCTGAGCAAACAGCCAGGAGTAACCCCTGAGTAACGCCGCATGTGGCCCAAAAACCAAAAAAAAAAAAAAAAAAAAAAGTCACTAAAACCAAAGCAATAGTACATGGATGGGGTAGGGCATTTGCCTTGGATAGGCCAACCTGGGTTCAATCCCTACCATGGCGTGATCTCTGAGGAGAGCCAGAATAAGCCCTGTACACTGTCCAAAAAAAAAAAATTAAAGTAAATGCAAAAATTAAAAACATCGGGGCTGGAGAAATAGCATGGAGGTAGAGCGTTTGCCTTTCATTCGGTAGTTTGAATCCCAGCATTCCATATGGTCCCGCAAGCCTGCCAGGAGCGATTTCTGAGTGTAGAGCCAGGAAGAATACCTGATCACTGCCAGATATGACCCAAAAACCAAAACCTAAACCAAAACCAAACCCAAACCCAAACCAAACCAAACAAACATCATCAAGGGGCAAGAACAATAGCACGGCAGTAGGGTGTTTGCTTTGGACATGGCCAATCCAGGACAGACCCATGTTTGATCTCCAGCATCCCATATGGTTCCCCGAGCCTGCCAGTAGCAATTTCTAAGCACAGAGCCAGGAGTAACCCTTGAGCACCACTGGTGTGGCCCAAAAATAAATAAAATAAAATAAAATAAAATAAAATAAAAATGTCATCAAGAATGAAAAGACCACAATCCAGAAAGTGTTTGCCACCACAGAAGTGACCACAAAGCATTTGTGGTCAGGACACAAAACCCCCATAATGCAGCACCAAGTGAATGAATGACAAAGGCGATGAGACTACACGACACGGAAAGGAAACCTATTCAACAGACTGTGAAAACTGGGTGACAGCTGGATGCTGTTCAAGGTTGGTATTTAGCACATGCACAAAAATGAACTCAAGGGGCCGAAGAGTTAGCATGGAGGTAAGGCGTTTGCCTTTCATGCAGAAGGACGGTGGTTCGAATCCCGGCATCCCATATGGTCCCCTGTGCCTGCCAGGAGCGATTTCTGAGCATAGAGCCAGGAGTAACCCCTGGGTGCTGCCGGGTGTGACCCCAAATCAAAACAAAACAAAAGTGAACTCAAATAGATTAATCATCTAATCAATTAAGATTCAAAATCAGGGGCCGGAATGATAGCAAAAGTGGTAAAGCATTTGCCCTGACTGCGGCAGACTTGGGACTGACAGGTTAGATCCCAGCCTCCATATGGTCCCCGAGGCTAGCAGGAGCGACTTCTAAATGCAGAGCCAGGAATAACCCCTAGGGACTGCCCTGTGTGGCCCAAAAACAAAATAAAACAAAAGATTCAGAACCATAAAATACAACAAAGAAGGGGTTAGAGAGATAGTACAGTGGGTCCAGTGCTTATCTTGCATGAAGCTGACCCAGGCTGGTGGCAGCTGGAGGGGCTTGGGGTGGAGACAATTAGAGAGGTCTTTCTGGCAGAGGTGGCACTGAAGTGTTGCGGCACACATGATCACACACAGAGAAACTCTTAAGACCCATTATCTGTGACCCAATAAACAATAACTATGAAAAACAATAACGGTGTCTGCCTTGCCCACACTAGCCTAAGACAGACCGCAGTTCGATCACCTGGCATCCCATATGGTCCCCCAAGCCAGGAGCAGTTTCTGAGCATATGGCCAGGAGTAACCCCTGAGCAAAACCAGTTGTGCCCACCCCCCAAAAAACAAAAACAAAAAAAAACAACAAGCAGAAGCAAAGAGCAGCAGAGGGATACTCTGTGGTCCTGAGAGGTGGGGCCAGCAAGGAAAGGCCCATCCAGCTCCCGTGTCCTGACCTGCAGCCCCCACACATATGCTCAACAGCTGCTGGATTCAAGCACAACAGGGGATGGAGAGAGGCAATAAAGAGCAGTGCAGATGACAGGAGGGGGAAGGCAGGGAAGCAGGGGCCACTGCAGGCTGATGTCTGAACATAGCTGTCAGCAGCACAACCAGAAATGCACAGGAGCTGAGGCAAAGCAAAGGGGCAACAGCTCCCACATGCATTCCAGCTCTGCATGCTTCACTTAGGCACCTGAGTGTCAGCCCACCTTCTGTGGCTAAGTTGGACAGCTCTGACTGATGGTCCACAGCCCCTTCATTGGCCTCTTGCTCTTCGATGGTCTCCTCCTCGTCTTCCACTGCAAGATCATCATTGGGTATCAGTGAGACAGGCTTGTCTTTTCAATCTGTGAGATCCTGGGAGCTTTTTTTTTGTCCAGCCAGAGCACACTCACAGCCAAGCCCTTTGGTTTTTAAGAAAGCAACAAACGGAACCGCTTGCTCCCTTACTATCTCGGGAGAAACTCACCCAGGTCACCACATGGGACCACAGATGTCACTGCTTGCCAAGTCTGACCTGATGTACACCCACACCTGGGGCCCCCAAGGACTGACCTTCGTCATCAGTTAAGGAAGCACTGGCTTTCCTCTTCCTCGATGACGGCCCTGAGCTCTGAAACAGATGGAAAGCAAGAGGGGCCTGAGCAGCTCCTCAGCCCCGACACCAAGGCCTTCAGCACAGCTGAATGAATGAACACAATTTGGGAGCAGCCCCAAGACCAGGAAGCATACAGATCAGTGTGTCCGGGACCCACAGCAGAAAGGAGCTGACCAGGTGGCTGGAGCAACAGCACAGCAGATAGGGTATCTGCCTTGCACACGGGCAAGTCAGGTTCCATCCCTGGCAAACCCTATGATCCCCCAAGCCTGCCAAAAGTAATTTCTGAGCAGAGAACCGGGAGTAACCCCAGCGTGCTACTGGGTGTGCCCCCAATAAACAAAGTGGAAGCATAAAAGTCATACTTTAAAATAGAGAAAAACAAAAGAAGCTAACCAGGCTCCTTTAGCCACACATCCAATGTATCAATGATCCAATGCGCCACCAAGAAGCAAGTTTTTGACCCTTTATGACAGGAGACCTTCAGGTAACCATCAAGCAGATCCAAACCTTCCAAATCTCCACTGCATAGACACATGTTGGTCACTTCATTCCTGTTCTCAGTGTGACAGCAGGCCCCAACTTACCAGAAAATTCTCCGGTAACGTCTCAAGTCCCTTCAGTCTTGAGTCTTTGCCTAGAGAGAAGAGACCATGACTTGTTTTTAGGAAAGCTGTGGAGGAAGGCACCAGAAAGAATCGGAACCACCATAGCCCAGGCTTGTGTCCTACCTCGCCTGCAGCCTTTCTGCAGATTTAAGGCCTTTTTCCTTTTTTCTTCTAATTCCACTTGTAGTTTTATTTCCACAACCTATATACACACAGAGTTAACGGAACATACATGCTGCTCAGGATGCAAGTTTTAGAGGCTACATAGAGGGAAATATTTAAACAGAGAACCAGGGCCAGGGAGGGGGTCCACAGGGCTAAGTGGAAACCACTGGCTCTGCATAAAATACTAGAGGGCTTCACTCCAAAAACAACCAACCAACTCAGAGTCTAAAAGCTCAATTGTTTCAACCTTAAGACAAATTAATTCAAAAAGAAGTTTTCAGTAAGAATCCTTTACATCTATTTTGTGTCCAATTGCATGCAACCTGCCTTTATCAGGCAAAGAAGAGTTTCTGGGGAGCCAGTGATAGAACTCAGAACCTCACGTGTAAAAGGTTTGTGTTCAACTGTGGAGTTCCCCAGAGTAAAGATGAGAATGTTCGCAAAGAAAGAGTATAGAGGTTAAGGTATCCACTCTGCTGCTAGCAACATTTCCATTTCCAAGCACCACTAGTGACCCCAGCCAGAAATAATCAGCTCTGAGCATGACCAGGTGTGTCTCCCAAAACAAAACAAGACAAAACAGAACGAAAAAAAAAAGGGAGTGGGAAAAAGAGGAGACTCCAGAAGGGTGATAAGCATCCCCTCCTGAGCCCCTTCACAGACAGATCCAATAAAGCGCCTGTGTGCCTAGAGGCCAGGCCGAGCCAGGCCTTAGTTCCACGTGGCTCTATTGTGGCGTGGGGAGATGCACTGGCCCTGGATGGCCTCCTATGGGCTGGACACCTCACTCAGTTCTTTGTGCTGGCTAGATCCTGTGCCAAAATCACAATTACCTGCTCAATATTTGACCAGAAATACTCTATTTCTCTAGCAGTGGATGCTGCGATGCGTCTTAAACGGTTCTGCTCCTCCTTCTTCCCTCTTTCCTCCCGAAGCTTCTTTTCCTCATGATGACGGGCAACAGTTCTGACCAGCTGGGAAATATAAGTTTCAGATTGACTTGGGACTATCAGAACACAAGAATTTCTTCAGGGGGGGATATCCACACCTGGTGGCACTCAAAAGTTGTTCCTGGCAGGCATGAGGGACCATATGGGATGCCAGGATTAAAACCACCGTGTGCAAGGCAAACGCCTTACCACTGTGCTATCTCTCAGGCCCAGAACACAAGAATTTCTTAAAAGTTCTCTGTGGTACTCTAGGAGAAACTAAAGGACCAGTACAATCCCCACAAAAATGCTGCCTGCCTGTTGCTGCACTGAGCCGTGTCCCTCTTGCACCATCAAAGTCTCTCCAGTACCTAGACACAGATCAACACTTGTAATGGTGCCCCTCGACTATCAAAGAGGAGCCACCTTAATCCTGGGGAAAGAAACGCAGGCTGCAGGTGCGCTCATCCCAAACACCAGGCAGAACTGGCAAGGAAATGGCCTCCACCCCCATCCAGAATGGGCCCCAAAACTTAGGTTGGGAGGTGGTGGCGGGTAGTGAGGCATCAGCATGCCCACCTTTTTGGCCGCAGCCATCTTCCACCGGCGCTCCTGGGCAAAATCGGCAGCCATCCACTGCATCTCCTCCAGTAGGTAGTCCCAATGAGACTTGGGGCGCGGGGACTCCTGCAGCTTTGGAAGTCGCCGTAGTGACCATAAACCTTCTTTTCTTAGGTCTGCAATGCGCTGGTGGATCTGGTTTTCCTGAGGGCACATGAAATCATACCCTGATAAAGTCTTGCCAGCAAAGTTCACGAGGGTCAGGGGGGTGAGGGTGGGGCAATCAGAGCCTTCTCTGGTAGCAGAGGTTGAAAGACCTCACCTTACTTCAGAGGAAGGTGTAGAGTCCATGTCCCCATGACACCCACAAAATTCACTGGGGAAAGAGGCTTGCAAACCACCAGAAATGGGAGAAATGGCCCAAAGGGCAGAGGCACAGATTCTGCATACAGGATCCCTATTACCACATGATTCCAAGCAGTGGCTAGGATGACCCAAGGAGTGGGGGGCAAGTGGCCACAAAGGGGGAGAACTCAAACCAACGAGTCAGGCACACAAGCATGTGAGACCCAGGTAAAGGGTACCTGACTTGCTATGTCCCTTTTCAATCTCCAGCAGAAGCTTAACCTCTGAATGCCCAGTCATTCATGAATTGTCTGGGCTGGAGCCTGCTACCTGGCAGGACAGCCTCACCCGAGTCAGAACCCCATACCCAGACACCTGTCACTGTCAGCAAGGTGAAATGTGGATCTCTCTGCCAGGGCACCTACAAGGCAACCGGTATCTTTGCCCCCACCCTACCCCAGGAACCAGCCCACTGTCCGTCCTTACTGACCTCCTTAGGCATGAAGAGAAACATGATTCACAAGTTGGAACATGCTTTTACTCCCTTCTCAAGGACTTCCTAGTTTCAGGTCATGCTTACCAATGCAATTTGTTCTGTCAGCTTATCCTGAGAAGTGTCTTGGGGTGGACCAGTATTCTGAGCTGGGCTCTGTGGTTTTGGGGGGGCAGAGAGAGCCGACCCCGGGGATCGGGAGGCGACTGGAGACAATGACTTGCTGGTTGCTACAGGTCTATTCACAGGGGAGGCACGGGCAGGTGAGGATCCTGGGCCGGAGACACTGCTAGGAGCAATGGACAAGGGAGCAGAGGAGGCTGGGATGGGGCGCTGAGAGGGCTGAGCAGACTCCACAGCTGGCCTTGTTGGCACCACCGTCTGGCAAGGAGAAATGGAGACACAGCTCAGTGGCTGGCACCAAATGCCAGAGATGGTATCGCCATCTGAGCAGGCACCATGGGACACAAACAAGCATGGACCATGATAAACACACACGGCCGGTGTATGAGATCAGTATCAGATCCTGCTTCTCACAAGACCGAGAGGGCACTTGGTAGCACCTTATCTCACGCCAGCCTTAGTTTTCCCTTTTTCCTCTGTGTTGTTGGTCTCTGAGGTTATCACTGCTATTGGGGGATAGAGGTCTGAAAGTGGTACCCAGACGGAACCCAGGTCTCTCACAAGCAAGGCCTGTGTTCTTTTTGAATGTGTAGCTGTCGCTTTTGTCTTCTGGAAATTCCCCAGTGATTACCTTGCACCTTTCTCTGGCAGGCACAGACAGACTCTGTACAGGGCCCAACTAAATGGCTGTGCCCAGAGAGAAGCTTGCAACATGAGTAAGGCAGGATGGACTGGAGAGATGTGGCTGTAACAAGCCCGCGCCCTCTCCCTGGAGTGCTAACCCTGGTGACTGCACTGTCAGAAAGGAAGTTCTCAACAGGCTGAAGCATAGCACAGTAGGTGGGGCAGTTGCTTTGTATTCAGCTGACCCAGATTTTATCTCCATATGGTCTCCTGAGCACAAAAAGTTAAGTCCTGAGTGCAGATCCAGGAGTAACCCCTGAGTATAGCCAGCTGTGAGCCCCCCCACCCCCAAAAGTAGTGAAGTTGTCATGGTGCTCTGTCAAACTGCAACACCAATAAGCAAGCTTTTCATCTAGGACACAGCTCAGCAAACACAGCAGAACCTACAAGGGAGTCTGCACAGTCTAGACCACTATGGGGTTCCATTTGTGCTCATTTCCAGAAAGCCTGTCAGCCAACCCCAGCCTCCAAGTCACAGGCTGCAGGCATGGCACCAACAGAAGCAGCTCTCAATCATGGTCTACAGCAGACACCTGCCAGTTAATTCAGTCAGACTCAGGGTAGCTCAGAGAGAAAGCAAAGGCCTCAAGGGCCAGTTGCTGAACAATAGCCTCTTCTCTCCCCCCAAAGCCCTGCATACTGAACGCAAGTCCCCTGCTGTGGCTACACAGCCCTCCCAAATAGGTTTCTTCTCTGCCTTCAGTCTTTGCTTCAGAGGGACAGGAATAGTAGAAGCTCCACCTGACAGCCCCCAAACAGCTAGAAGAAATGACCACTGCATCTAAGGCTGAGTGAAGGAGTTATATTGTTCCATTGCTACATCAGCCAAATAGCCAAGTCTCCACTGCCCAGAAGGCACTTGCCCTCTGAGCCCCTGGGAGACTCCTACAGAATTCTTGGATCGAGAGGTGGATTTCCAACATGGGGTCGGTCTGGTATGACAGATGTCCCAGTGACCATGGCGCTGGCTGTGCTCTTAGCGTCCATGCTCTGGCTCAAGGGTGTAGAGTTTTATTTTCTCCTAGACTGATTGATGATGGATCCTCAAAGAGCTCCCAGAGTGGAAAAGAGATTCCCATTCCCCTATCCCCTAGGATGGAGAAGCGATCCTGGTAATATTTATCCGTAGCAAATAATCCACACAAACAGGAGGGTAAAAAGGCGAGAAGGCCGAATGCAGAATCCTTTGTCAGCCTGCTAGCAGCTCCAAAAGCCCAGAGCCAACTGGCTAACTGTCCCAAAAGATCCTGACCTTCTGGTTCGACACCTATTTATTAGGATCTGAACAGCGACCCCTACCTGGAAGGTCATAGGTGGGAAAGCAGGCAGGGAAACTGATATTGAAGAGAAATATAAAGACCTCCATATATCTAACACAGGGAGCTGGCGCTTTAGGACTTGAAGGTTCTCTAAGCATCAACAAAGACATCTGGGTAAAACTAGTTAGCAGGGGAGGTGTCAGACTACATAAATCCTGGATTGTTCCCATTCATGTCCAGGGTGCCTAGATGGGGTCAGGAGCAAGTGGGGTGCATGGTAAGGGTACGAGGCCCTTAGAGAGTGTCTGCAGGTAGTGAGGTACTGGAACCAAGCCCCACTGACATTTCTCAGACCTCGTGGTCCAGAGGACTCGTCTCTGAGCTTCTGTTCTCAGTGACACCGAAAGCTCATGTGGCTGAGCCTACTTGTCAACTGGAATGCAGGGGAGGGGTCTGCAGTTCCCTGCCCTAAAAGCAGCATAAACAGAGCTATGAGCAGTTACCTTAGTACTGCCAAGAATCATTAAAGTCTGGTGAGATTTGGCTGCCACCAGTTAACTTTGAGCTAAATAAATAAGCCTACTTAAGGCAAAGGTTCTCAAACTTTCAATCACTTGGAGTCTGTCTGTCTGTCTGTCTATCTATCTATCTATCTATCTATCTATCTATCTATCTATCTATCTATCTATCTATCTATCTATCTATCTATCTATCTATGGTTTTATGTCACATGGTTTTACGTCACACCCAGCAATGCTCAGGGATAATTGGACTCCGCTCAGAAATCACTCCTGGTGGTATGTGGGTGACCATACAGATGCCAGGGATCAAACTCTGGTCAGCTGCATGCAAGGCAAGTAGGTACTGTCCACTGTACTATCATCTCCGACCCCCTGGAGAGCTTTTATAATTCCCAATGTCTTTGGGCTGGAGCCATAGCATAGTGATTAAGACATATGATTTAGACACAGCTGACCCTGATACTTACATATATTCACATTCCTGAGCCTGCCAGGAGTGATTTCTGAGCACAGAGCCAGGTGTGACTCCCCCCAAAAAAAACAAAAAAAAACAAACAAAAAAATGAGTAGCGCTGAGAACCATTAGGTATAGCCCCCCCCCAAAAAAAAGGTATATAAGATTATTAACATCTTTTGGGTTTGTTTAGGTTTTTTTTTTTTTTTTTTGGTCTTCAACCATTAGGTATAGCCCCCCTCCCCCAAAAAAAAAAAAAAGGTATATAAGACTATTAACATCTTTTGGGTTTGTTTAGGGTTTTTTTTTTTTGTTTTTTTTTTTTTTTGGTCTTCAACCCCACAAATCCTGAAGACTTGTCTTCATTTTTTTTTGGATCAGGCCTAGCAGTGCTAAGGCTCCAATCTGCAAAGCATGTGCATAGCCAAGTCCCAACAACCTCCAGGCATCAGGCTCTCTAGCAGTTTTAACTAGCATGCTTGAGGGCCAGAGCCTGGGGTGAAAACAACTGTTTCCAGTTGTACAGGGGCACCTGGAAATGACCTCTGGCAGTACCCTGGGGATCCAATCAGAGGCCTCCTGCAACCAGAGCCTCAACTTCAGGCTGTTGAAGTCTGCTTAGGTGAGCACAATGAAGTGGAGTTCACTGAGAACTCTAACGTATCCCTTCTGGCTGGGAGATAGCTGAGACTCAGGCCCTCTTCCCCTTTCACCTCTCAGAGCCCCTCATGTCCCGAGTACCTGGGGCTGGGAGGAAAGCTGCGGGATCTGCATGTGTGCCTTCCCGGGCATCGGCATGTGCAGGGCTGGCTGTGCAGGTGGTGGAGGAGCGCCGGAAAGCTGGCTGGGAGGCGGTGCAGGGACCTGGGCATTTGGCTGCTGAGTCTTCACTGGGACTGGGAGCTGGGTCTGCGGCTCTGCCATCTGCTGTGAGAACTGCAGTGTGGATGGATGGGGCGTGGCGGGGAGGCCAGCGGGGGGCAGCCTGCCAGGGAGCTGCGGTGGCGGCGTGTGCAAGCTGGCTGCATTCTGCACCGGAGGCCCAGTGGAGGGGTCGTACTGCTGCTGACTTTGCTTCTGTCCTGCCAGCTGAGCAGCCTGGGGGGCAGGAGGCATTCCTCCTACAAAACAGGAAAACAGCCCACCAGCACACCCTCAGCTCAGAAATAGTGTATCAGAGAGGACACATCCGATGCTTGTCATTGTCATCAGAATCAATCTCTCTCCTCTCTCCTCTCATTCACACACATGCGTGCATGCACGCACAAATTCTTTAATTGGTGGGAAATTTAGAATTCAGACTAGATCATATCTCAAGTTGTAAGTAAGCACATGCAAAAGGAAAGAAGTGGTTGACCTCTACAAGTTAGCATGAAGCAAGACAGAGGAGGACAGGCATAGGTCTCCTGCTATGGCAGCAGGGTAAGAACCACACAACTTCAAGCTGCAGGGACTCAAGGACAGGAGCTGGCCAGTACAGTGACACAGAGTGGTCTCTGGAAAGGCCATGCTGCACTAACAGGGCTGAGAGAAACCCTTACAGAAAGGGTCCTTCACACACACTACCTGAACTACCCGGTTCAGCAACATGGACTGTAACCCTCTCTGCACTCTCTCTGGCTGAGCTAAAGGGCCGAGTTCTGGTGCTGGGTCTTACCTTGGACTGTCGGCATTAACTGCTGAAGAGGGACTCCTGTATTCACCCCTGGGTGCTGGAAAACTACCCCTTGGTGACCCACTTCAAGCCGAGGTCTCTTAGACTGCTCTAGAATAATTTTCAGAAAAGGTGCAGTTTGGTGTAAAAATAAAACCACAAAGTAGTAGACAAATTGTGTGTCTTATAATCTTTGAACAGGAAGATTTTTTATGCATGAATCAAAATCCAGAAACCATAAAAGATAAGGTAGATATTAAAATTTTTTACATTAAAATTTGCAAATGCGAGAAAAAGCATCTTAAAAAAGAAAAAGAACAAGCAACAATCTAATATTTGCCACATAACACAGTGAGCAGAAGGCCGATTTACCAACATTTAGAAAGCTCTTACATATTCAAGTGAGAGGACTCTCAGCAACCAGAGAGGCAAAATGAGCAGAGCACAAAGCTAGCAGAAGAACAAGCTCCCAAATGGTGACAAAGACTGAAAGATGGATCATACTTCATAAAATGCCCAGAAATTGCTGGTGGGTACAAAAACAGGCCTGCCTATTCTTCTGAAAAGCAGCTGGCATCACCAATACGTATCTGCACATAGACTTTGGATCTGCCTACTGCATTTCCTTTTAAAAATATACTGACAAACTCCAAAATCATTTGTAAAGGGGGGGCGGTGATGAGACGTGTTATTTAATCCTATGTCTTGATTATAACAAAAAAAATAAAGGTGTAAAGACTAGCAAACACAGGTCAGATAAGTAACTACTATCCATAAAATGGAATACAAGACAACCAACAAAATGAATGAGCCTTATGCCCAGGAGATTCAGCCTTGCAAGAGGCCATGCAGTACCTGGGACAGAATTTCTCAAGGTGACTCTCAAAGGACCAGAGCACACATCTTTGGATGTGGGAACAACTTGTTCAACTCCCGGTACCACATGGTCCCCTAAGTGTCACTAGGACTGCTGGGTGAGGCCCCTCCCCACAAAAAAGGGATCCATGAAAAATCACGTATATGGCAGTTACCTCTGGGAGTGGGAAATATCAAACCAAAAGTAGACACACTACAGAATTCTTAACTATTTTGCTTATATGAATGAATGTGTAGCACATGATGTATAGCAGAAAATGTGTAGAAGGAAAAAAAATCCACTTTGAAAAAGAAAAAAACAGTTTTAAAAAGCAGATGGGCATTTTACTGAACCACACCATGATAATAAAAACTACAAATGCGGGCCCGGAGAGATAGCACAGCGGCGTTTGCCTTGCAAGCAGCTGATCCAGACCAAAGGTGGATGGTTCGAATCTCAGTGTCTCAAATGGTCCCCCGTGCCTGCCAGGAGCTATTTCTGAGCAGACAGCCAGGAGTAACCCCTGAGCACCGCCGGGTGTGACTCCCCCCCCCCCAAAAAAAAAAAACCAGAAAAAAAAAAACTACAAATGCAAAATGAGATCTTCTCTTTATCTGGCAAACATTAACAGAAAGTCCTACACATTTGGGCTTGATTGATAATCACCCAAAGAATTAACTTTCCGAGTAAGAAAGAACGGGTCACTTCACTAGATGTGAGCAGTTGTGGCACAGTGCCACACACACATCGAGAGATGGTTCCCACAATGTAGCCCCATGGACCTGTGCTCCCGACATACCTGCTGGAGGGCCTGCCTGTTTCCTCTTACAGGGGTCCGACTCCACGGCTGCTGCACTTCCAGCCCCGGCGACCAAGGTTCCTGTGAGGGCTTGTTGCTAGAAAGAGAAAATAAGATTTTGATATTCAAGTGAATTACAAGAGTGATTATTAGTCAAAAGTCTCCTAATTGGGTTTGGAAAGAACACAGGGATTAAGGCATTTGCTTGCATGCAGCCAACCCTGGTTTGAGCCATGGCACTTCCCGTAGCCTCAGGATCCCCAAAGCACCGCCCAGTGAGGCTCCAACACCCCGAGTCTCATGATTAGCTCTGAGACTGACTTCAGTCCTTTTTTCATGTGATGCGGTTAAATATATATATTAAAAATGTATACCAAAAAAATGGAAAATTCTGACTTACCTTTTGAGGAAAAAAAAGAACTGCAAGAGCCAGTTTTCTGGTTTTGAGTGGAGTTTGTGCTCAGGGCAGATCTAGAGTCCTCAGACACTCCCTGCTCTACCTGAGCACAGAAGCACAGGGCAGCGCAGTCTCCCTGCCTAGTCTCCCTGCCTGCCAGCACCTCCTGAAACCCAGACCAGAGAGGGGCAGATACTCTTCCTCCTGGACACTGCGCCACAGTCCCAGCTAGTGACAATCTGACTCACTTGGGCTCTTCAAGGTGCTAGTTCTGCAGTCAGCACCTACCTGGCATAGAGAAAACTGAAATATATATAGATGTACATATATACATTTAATGCTTAAATGAAGTTACTGGCCCAGGCCAAAATTGGTTACGATTGGGAGCTCACAGCTTTTCCATCCAAATACCATCCTTGCCCTTATAGTTAATGCCAAGGATGGTGCTTAGCATTTTAGTTTGCCAGTTTTGTAAACAATCCCATACAGCTACTCTGCTTAGGCAGGCATTTTTAGTGCAAACATTACAGACACCTAAACAGAGTGACTGCTCCAGGAGAAAAGGCCATTTAACCCCTGTAGCCCTACGGACAGACGCTACACTGCTATGCTGCCCATCCTGGAATGGGGAGAATTGGGGGCAGGCAATTTTCACCTACAGGGCAAGACTCCAGGGTGGCTGAAAGGAGAGTAAATACTCCCATTTACATTTATCAAAAGTGGAGAAGAGGAAGGAAGAGAAGGATGGACAAAGAGGAGAGGGAGGAAGGAAAGAAAAGAATGAGTTGAGAGAGTATGTGACAGTGGTCATCTCTGACGACTGGGTTACAACTGACTCATTTGTGTGTGTGCTCTCTTCAGAATTTCCTAATTCTACAACAAACATGTATCCCTTCTTTAATTAAAAGTTTGTTTTTTTTAAACAAAGACACTGAAAAGGCATTCTATGTCCAGTGATGTTCCAAGAACTTCCTACGAACTAAACATAAACTCTAGATGAAACTGTAAAAATGCAAAAGTGGTGTCAGATGAAGGACAGCAGAACAGTACTTTCAGTACTACTGGAAGGGAAGATCAGAACTTAAAGAGGTTTCAGGTGAAGGCCTCAGGCTTGAGAACTGTCTAAGACCCACAGACACAGAAGCTTGTCACTGGAATGAGGACAACTGCATACATGAGGGAGAGGAAAGCCCAGGAGGCAGCCATCAAAGCCATCAAAGATAAAATAAATAGATCAAAGATGCTATTAGAACACAGAAATTCAGTTTCTGTGATTTCAATGAATGGTAAAAGCAAAATAATCTTCAGCCAACTAATAGAACACAGAATCTCAACAGTCTTTGCAAAGTCCAATTTGAAATTATTTTGTAGGTCCTGAGCACCACTGGGTGTAACTCCAAAACAGAAAACCAAAAATGTAATTTTAATTAGACATCTTTTATTGAAATACCTTTTTTTTTTTTTTTTTGGTTTTTAGGCCACACCAACAGCGCTCAGGGGTTACTCCTGGCTCCATGCTCAAAAATCGCTCCTGGCAGTCTCGGGGGTACCATATGGGATGCCAGGATTCGAACCACCGTCCTTCTGCATGCAAGGCAAACGCCCTACCTCCGTGCTATCTCTCTGGCCCCTGGGTATTTTGCTTTTTTTTTTGTTTGTTTTGGAGTTACATGTGACATTGGTTAGGGGCTGTTCCCAGTTGTACACTCAAGAATTATTCCTGGTGGGCTCAGGGGACCATATGGAATGGCAGGGATTCAAGCCACATTAGCCGTGTACAAGGTAGTAGTATAGCAAGTAGGGTATTTGTTTTGCACATGACTGGCCTGGTTCAATCCTTGGCATCCAATATGGTCCTCCTGAACACATCAGAAGTGACTCCTGAGCACAGAGCCAGGTTTAAGTCCTGAGCACTGCTGGGTGTGGCCCACAAACAAAAAAACAACATTAAGAGCAGCTGGGGTGAAACTTGTACTAAGATAACAGTCATAGAAAAACCATCTCTAAGAAAGGAGCTAATGAAATAGCAATCAAGCATGCTCCTTGCCTTGCGTGGAATGTGCACAGGATGATTTTAAAATATAAGTAATGGGGCTGGAGAGATAGCACAGCAATAGGGAGTTGCCTTGCATGCAGTGATCCAGGACAGATGGTGGTTTGAATCCGAGAATCCCATATTTTCCCCTGTGCCTGCCAGGAGCAATTTCTGAGTGAAGAGCCAGGGATAACCCCTAAACACCGCTAGATGCTTATATAAATTATATATATATATACATATATATATATATACACACATATATGTATGTATGTATGTATGTATGTATGTATGTATGTATGTATGTATGTATGTAAATGGCTGGAGTAAAGTCTTTTTTTTTTTTTTTTTTTGGTTTTTGGGTCTCACCCGGCAGTTGCTCAGGAGTTACTCCTGGCTCCATGCTCAGAAGTTGCTCTTAGCAAGCACGGGGGACCATATGGGACGCCGGGGTTCAAACCGATGACCTTCTGCATGAGAGGCAAATGCCTTACCTCCATGCTATCTCTCCGGCCCCATGACTTAACTTCTTAATAGAGTATTTTGTAGTACTGACTATAATAAAATTGAGACCACTTATACATTATAGTATTTTTTTTTTATTTTTCGGCCACACCCGTTTGATGCTCAGGGGTTACTCCTGGCTAAGCATTCAGAAATTGCCCCTGGCTTGGGGGGACCATATAGAACGCCTGGGGATCGAACCACGGTCCTTCCTTGGCTAGAGCTTGCAAGGCAGACACCTTACCTCTAGCACCACCTCGCAGGCCCCATTCCAGTACTTTTAACTTAAAAAAAAAAGTTATTTTAGGGGCCGGCGTGGTGGCGCTAGAGGTAAGGTGTCTGCCTTGCCAGTGCTAGCCTAGAAACTCGGTTTGATCCCCCGGCATACCATATGGTCCCCCAAGCCAGGAGTGACTTCTGAGCGCATAGCCAGGAGTAACCCCTGAGCATTACTGGGTGTGGCCCAAAAACCAAAAAAAAAAAAAAAAAAGTTATTTTATTTTAGGGTAGGGTGAACATCATAAAGATACTTTGACTCACTAAGGCCATCCCTAAGAACTGTTTTGTTTCTAAGAAGAATAAATCTAATGAGAGAAATGGTTTGATAAATGTTTCTCAAAACGAGAGATCAAGAACTATTAAAATGGGAATAAAATTAGTAAGAAAAATAATGTCTATAATTGTGCCATAAAGGTACATACATAGTATTTTTTATTATGTGGATGAATTTATTGATAATTGCTCATCTTTTTTTTTTTTTTTGGTTTTTGGGCCACACCCGGCGGTGCTCAGGGGTCACTCCTGGCTGTCTGCTCAGAAATAGCTCCTGGCAGGCACGGGGGACCATATGGGACACCGGGAATCGAACCAACCACCTTAGGTCCTGGATCGGCTGCTTGCAAGGCAAACGCTGCTGTGCTATCTCTCCGGGCCCAATTGCTTGTCTTCTAACAGAAAATAGTCCAAGATGCTTTGACTTCCCAGTTGGGATGTAGCTCTGCAGGGGTATGGGGCTGGTAAAACTAAAAATAAGCTAGAATAGGTCTTTTCGTTTGTGTCTGGGCCACAGCAAGTGATACCTGGAATTCATGGACACTGAACCGGGACTCCCGCATGCAGCCTGAGATCCAGCCCCTGAGCAGTGTCCCAGTCCTAGGGATTTTGTTTGTAAAGATATGTAAATGTGGGGCCAGAGCGGTGGCACAAGCTTAAGGTGTCTGCCTTGCACGTGCTAGCCTAGGACAGACTGCGGTTCATATCTCCCGGGGTACCCATATGGTCCCCCAAGCCAGGAGCAATTTCTGAGAGCATAGCCAGGAATAACCCCTGAACATTACCAGGTGTGGCCCCCCAAAAAAAAAAAAAGATATGTACATGTGTGCATATGTTCTTGTTCTATTTTATACTAACACCTCTATACTCAATGCCTCAATATCCTCTGGGAGTAGAAATTAACATATATAATACACAAAACGATAACTTTATTTCTTATTCTTTAGACAGCATAGTAAGTCAATGTGTTGTTCTACAACTGACTGTAAGTAATAAAACATATACTCAGATTTATTTCCCAAGGAAAACCAAGAATGTACTTTTATTTATAGCAACTTTCTTGGGTTTTGGGGGGTGCTACACCCAGCAGCACTCAGGGGGTTACTCCAGCTCTGCACTCAGAAATTGCTCCTGGCAGATTCAGGGGACCATATGTCATGCCAGGAATCAAACCCGGGTCTGTCCCGGATTGGCAGCTTGCAAGGCAAATGCCCTACCGCTGTGCTATCGCTCCAGCCCATCAACTCTTTCTAACAGACTCATTACTTTAGACATCTACTAGAATGCTTCAAATGTGAATGAGTGTGAATCTCAAAATAGATTCCTGGGGCTGGAGAGTACAGTAGGTAGAGCACTTGCCTTGCAAGGGACTCAGGTTCTCCGCACCATCCCACATGGTCCAAGTCTGCCAAGAGGGAGTTCTGAGGGAGTTCTGAGAGTAGTGCTCCTCAATTTATTTATTTATTTATTTATTTATTTATTTATTTATTTATTTATTTATTTATTTTTTGGTTTTTGGGTCACACCTAGCAGTGATCAGGGATTACTCCTGGCTCTATGCTCAGAAATCGCTCCTGGCAGGCTGGGGGGACCATATGGGATGCCGGGATTCAAACCACCGACCTGCATCCAAGGCAAACGCCTTACCTCCATGCTACCTCTCCGGCCCCAGATCCTCAAATTTTTAAACAGGGGGCGAGCTCACTGAACCTCAGACTGTTAGAGGACCAGACTATAGTAGAAACAAAAACTATGAAGAAATTCCTGTGCACACTGCATATATCTTATTTTGAAGTGAAGCAACAAAACAGGAACAAAAACAGTATGTGGTCCCCACACCTGAGACCACTGGTAGAGCCAAGATTAACCTTAAGCAAAGCCAGGTGAGGCCCCAAAACTAAAACAAAACAAACAAAAATTACCAAAAAAGACTCCCTCCCTGTTTCTTTTTGTTTGTTTGTTTTTGGGTCACACCAGGCAGCGCTCAGGAGTTACTCCTGGCTCTATGCTCAGAAATCACTCCTGGAAGGCTCGGGGGACCATATGGGATGCCGGGATTCGAACCACCGTCCTTCTGCATGCAAGGCAAACATGCTATCTTCATGCTATCTCTCCGGCCCTCCCTCTCTGTTTCTTTTTTTTGTTTTGTTTTTGTTTTTGTTTTTGGGCCACACCCGGTAACGGTCAGGGGTTACTCCTGGCTATGCGCTCAGAAGTCGCTCCTGGCTTGGGGGACCATATGGGACACCGGGGGATCGAACCACGGTCCGTCCAAGGCTAGCGCAGGCAAGGCAGGCACCTTACCTTTAGCGCCACCGCCCGGCCCCCCTCTCTGTTTCTTAACAATTATATAATGGCAACTATAGACTATGTGATTTGTAAAGTTCCGTAAAATCAACCACATAATTCACACTACGAGGTATGGGTGTTCACCAAACAATCCACTCAACTTTGCTGGAATTTTTCACAATAAAACATTAAAAGATAGGAATTCTTTAAATGTACACATGCAGTTTAAGAGTAAAACTTGGGGCCAGAGCGACAGCACAGCGGTAGGGCATTTGCCTTGCAAGCGGCCAATCCCCGAGGGACCCCGGTTCGATTCTCCGCATTCCATATGGTCCCGCAAGCCTGCCAGGAGCGATTTCTGAGCACAGAGCCATGAGTAACTTCTGAGCACAGCTGGATGTGGCCCCAAAAGGAAAAAAAAAATAAAATAAGAGTAAAACTTGGGGGATAGAGAGATAAGATGGGTTAAGACATTTGTCTTGAACGTGGCCAAACCAAATTCAATCCCAGCATCCAAATCAAGAGCCCCACAAGGAGTGCTCCCTGAGTACCACTAGACATAGCCCAAAGACCAAAAATAAAATACAATAAAATAAATAATGCTCATCACATGCAGCTCCACACAGCACTCATAGCCCTCCTCAAATTGGACCTGGTTCCATTCACTGCCCTCTGACAATGAAAAGGGCACTTGGGTCCTTCTGGAAGCTTCGGCTCCCCCACGTGGTACTGAGACCTGCCCAAGTGCCCACTGTCACCCATTGTCCCTGACAGGCATGCACACGCCCTGGGTGACCATATAGAGGCCTGCTGGGGTCTTCAGGCAGAATCCCACATAGTTCTTTTGGGAACTCACAGGCTTCCCAAGCACAGGATACAAGAGTTTTCTCTCAGGAACAATGCCTCCACTTGCCCTGTCCAAAGCCTAAAAATGCTTTTAGTGTCACTCCCATCCAGAGGCCAAGAAGCCCCTTGTTTCTATCGGGAGATCCATTCACTCTCAACTCTGGGGTTTGGTGAATCAATCAGGGGCCTCACTGGCATCTCTGCAGAGAAAGAGAAAACTTTCTCAAGTGTACAGACACCCCAATATAATGCCTATCAATGAGACATTCAACAGTAACCAAGACACTCTCTGAAGAAACTTTCTGAGACAAGTCTCCAATGTAAACAACCTTTTATTGAGGGCCAGATCCATAGTACAACAGGTAGGGTGCTTGCCTCATATGTGGCTGACACAGGTTCAACCCCCAGCAATCCATATGGTCCCCTGAATCCACCAGAAGTGATCCCTGAGCACAGAGCAGAGGAGTAAGCCCTGAGTACCACCAGGTGCAAATTAAAAACAAAACAAATCATCTCTTTGAGCCAGTCAGTTTGATGTGTGACATCTGAATTTGAGCAGCACATGGTTTCAAGGACATCCAGCTAAGGCCCCTATTAAGAACAAGTCTCCTGTGGTAAGGGGTTGGGCAGCAAATGCTTCCAAAGGGCACAGGGAATATGTGATGTAATAGAAATTGACAGTCTGACAGGCATCTGAGCTACGTGGCACTTGTTAAATCTCAGACTGTACTACTTCAAGTCTGGACAATCCTCGTGAAGTGAACCATTCGCTGGATGTAGGATTACAGTTTGATTATTTCACGGTTCCCAAAAGGGGAAGGGAATCCTCAGGTCCCCTATTCAGGAAGGATAGGAGAAACTGTTCCAGCTATATTAGTCCACAGTAAATCATCCACAGATATGAGGGTAAGAGGAGGCAAGAAACTAGAACTCAAGCAATTCACCAACAAGCCAGCTGCTCCAACCCAGGAGCTCAAAGCCTACAGGAAGAAAAAGTTCCCTCTCTCAGCCACCTGCCTCAAATTTATTCAGCTTCTCCTATCCTCCCTGGATAGGGGGGTACGGGATATCCCTTTCCCTTCTGGGAACTGTGGGATAACCAATCCTCAACCCAATATCCAAAGAACGTCTCATTACACCTGCCTTTTCCCCTCCCCCTGGGGGAGGGGTGCGGTTGGATCTGAGAACAAGTACAAAAGAGACCTATTACTAAGACCTCTATATGCCGAACACGCTGTTAATAAATGATAAATGCCCGATATCATGTAACTCACCATTTTTTAAAACCACAGAAGAAAAATGAAAGGGTCAAGTGAGCAGACATAAAAATATTAGGCGGGCCAGAGCCATAACTCAGCAGGTTTCCCTTGCACATGGCCAACCCAGGACTGACCTGGGTTCAATCCCCAGCATCCCATAATATGGTCTCTCAAGCCTGCCAGGAGTAATTTCTGGGTGCAAATCCAAGAGTAACCCCTGAGCAACCCTGGGTGTGGCCCAAAGCCAAATATATATATGTATATATTTCACATATATATTAATTTAAGGAACCTAACATATAGTACAGCCGGTAGGGCATTTGTCTTATACACACCTGATCTAGGTTCAATCCTTAGCACTCTGTGAAGTCTGTGAGCACTGGCTCTGAACACAGAGCCAGGAATAACACTGAGCTCCACTGGATGTGGGTCTCCCTCGCCTCACCCCAAATCTGCGACAGCTGCACAATGAAATGCAGTATTGTCAGGATGGCATTTCCCCACAACTAGAGATTTCATCACAACCCCAACAAGAACTCAAGCAGAACTTAGTTATCAATGAGTGGAACTAGAATGACCAAAACAACTTCAAAAAAAAGTTTTGAGAGGGGCCTGAGAGATAGCATAGCGGTAGGGTGTTTGCCTTGCATGAAGCTGATCCCAGATGGTTGGTGGTTCGAATCCGGCATCCCATATGGTCCCCTGTGCCTGTCAGGAGCGATTTCTGAGTGCAGAGCCAGGATCAACCCCTGAGCGCCACTGGGTGTGACCCCAAAACCAAAAAAATAAAATAAAAAAAAATTGAAGAACTCAAGACAATCTGATCTGAAGACCTACTAAAATCCACAGTAGTTAAGATTGTGTATCATTAAGGCTAAAGTGATAACACAATGGGTAGGGCGCCAACCTGGGTTTGATCCCCGGCATCCCATTGGGTCTCCTAAGCCTGCCAGGAGTTATTTCTGAGCACAGAGCCAGGCATAACCTCTAAGCATCACAAGGTGTGGTCCAAACACCAAAAACAACAACAAGGAATAGTGCTTTGGGGGCCAGAGAACTAGTACAGAGGTTGAGGTGTTTGCCTCCCATGCAGCTGACCCTGAGATGATTCTAGTCACTCCATATGGTTCCCCTGGCCCCACCAGCAGCGTTCCCTGAGCACAACCAAGTAAGGCACAAATACAAATGTAAAAAGAAAAGAAATAGGCCAGAGAGATAGCATGGAGGTAAGCATTTGCCTTGCATGCAGAAGGATGGTGGTTTGAATCCCAGCATCCCACTTGGTCCCCCTGACCCTGCCAGAAGTGATTTCTGAGCGTAGAGCCAGAAGTAACCCCTGAGTGCTGCCAGATGTGACCCAAAAACAAAACAAAACAAAACAAAACAAAACAAAAAAAGAAAAGAAATGAAACAGAGGACTGAGCAATAACACATCAGGTAAGGCATTTGCCTTGCATGAGGCTGACTCAAATTTTTTATCCCCATATCCCAGATGGTCGTGCCCCCCCCCCCAGCCTGCCAAGAGTAATTTCTGAGCCAGAAGTAATCCCTGAGCACCACTGGATGTGGCCCCAAACAAACAAAAGTGAATTTCTAGTACTTGGCAAGTGCCAAAATCTGAAAATAACCTAAGTGGTCAAAAACAAATGACTAAGCTGAATATCACACCCTACACCCTCTGACAGAATGGACAAAAAGGCCCAGTTCCTTGCCAACAAACAAATAATATAAACAGCTAAATCCTCTCAGATGAGATTGAACTACAGGGCTGAAAGCTCTGGGGCTTTGTTTTCTTTCTTTTTTCCTTTTATTTGGGGGTGGGGTGGGGTGGGACACACCCAGTGACGCTCAGGGGTTATTCCTGGCCATGTGCTCAGAAATCACTCCTGGCTTGGGGGACCATATGGGACGCCAGGGGATTGAACCGCCAGGGGATTGAACTGCGATCCATCCTAGGTTAGTGTGTGCAAGGCAAACACCCTACCACTTGCACCACCGCTCCAGCACCTTTTTTTCCTGAAAAGGATTAGACCGAAATGCCACCTCCCCCTGACATAATAAAAGATAAAAGCATGCAATTTGCTGCTACACGGATAGATTTTTGTTTGTTTCTGGGTTTTTTTTTTTTTTTTTTTTTTGGTGCTCAAAATGACTCCTGGCAGGCTCGGGAAACCATGAGATGCCAGGGATAGAATCTGGGTCGGCTTCCACAAGGCAAATGCCACTGTGCTACTGTTCTAGCCCAAGTGTAGATCTTGACTGTGTCAAAGAACAATTGCAATCAATTGTGGGTTATAAGGAAGCAAAGTAGGGCTGGAGCTATATATAGTACAGAGCAGAGTGCTTGCCTAGCACTTAGCTGAGTTCCATCCTTGGCACCCCATGTGGTTCCCTGAACAATGCCAGGAGTGATCCCTAAACAGAGAGCCAGGATAAGCCCTGAGTACCCCTAAGAGTGGGCCAAAAACAAAAGTACAAAGAATTAAGAACAGAATTAAAATTCTATATTAGAGTATATCAAAATTTTACTCTATGAATTGGGGGCCGGAGAGAGAGCATGGAGGTAAGGCGTTTGCCTTTCATGCAGAAGGTCATTGGTTTGAATCCTGGCATCTCATATGGTCCCCCAAGCCTGCCAGGAGCGATTTCTGAGTATGGAGCCAGGAGTAACCCCTGAGCACTGCCAGGTGTGACCCAAAAACAAACAAAAATTTTTTTTTACTCTATGAGAGATTATCAAGAGAAGAAAAAGATAAACCACAAAGAAAAATATTTGCTCCATATCTATCTGAGAGAAAATACTTTATACTCAGATGAGGCAACAGTAAAGCAAAGGATTTAATGGAAACAATGGATGAAGGACATATACAGACACTTTCCTCTTAAAGTAAGTCCAATGCCCCAACTGGCACACAGGACAAAATGGCCCACACCTTCAGTCTCTACGAACAAATGGAAACCACCCCATCCACATTAGTGACCGCAATGAAGTGCAACAAGTAGTGCTGGACAGGCGGGAACATCATCGATCCCTTCACTGCTCCTAGCATGCAAAGGGGTCCAGCCACTGGAAAACTCTTAAAGCATCTTTTACAGACCACCAGAGCCAGACCAGTACTCTAGAGCCAGAATGGTAGCACAGCGAGTGAGGTACTTACCTTGAATGCTGCTGACCTGGGTTTGACTGCCAGCATCCTGGATGGGTCTTCCCCGAGTACAGCAGGGTAAGCCCATCCCCCTCCAAAATAAAGCAAAGCTGAACACCCACCCTACGTATCTACCCAAACAGCACCAACATCCATATTCATACAAAAGCTCTATCCACACACCCACAGAAGCTTCATTCCTCAGAACCCCAACTGAAACAACTCAAGGGTCCTCCAAAGGATTAAGGAACATTCCTTTTCTCCATTCAGAAATGGACCCCAGACCAGACCTCCTCACAGGTAACCGCCACAACACAGCTGAGGGTTAAATGCACAATGCTGAGTCAAAGCAAGCCAGCTGGAAAGGCAACACACTTAGTCCCAATTCCACGTATATTTCATTTTGGAAAAGTTCATCACAGAGATGGAGAAAGAAGATTAAGAGAAGGGTGAGTTTGGTCACAAAGGGCATTCTGGGGATGTTAAAGTTGCTGTTTCTCAATTGTGGTTACAAAACACAAACCCTTTGGTTTTTGGAGTCATACTCAATGGTCCTGGGGATTACACCTGGCTCTGCACTCAGTAATCCCTCCTGTTGGGGTTTAGGAGATCATATGAAGTTTTGGGGATTGAATCAAGGCCAGCTGTGTGTAAGGAAAGCCACTTACCCATCTATACTATAACTCTAGCCCTATGTGGTTACAAAATTCTATGCACCGATGAAACTCACAGAATGACTAAAACAAAAAAGAATGAATTTAATGAATGAGCAGGAGAGCAGTTAATTTCACTGAATTAAACTGCAGAAAGATGGGGCAGTTTAGCCCACATCCAGAGGTCCTTAGGTATTACTCTCAGTTTAGTGCTTGGGGTTGCTTCTGCTGGTGCTCAGGGAACCATAGGGTGCTTGGGATCAAATCAGGCCACTTGCATGTTCTCTTTGGCCCCATGAAATAACCTTGATTTGATCCCCAACATCCCACCTGGCACCCCAGCACCACCAGGAGTGATCTCTGAGCACAGAGCCAGGAGTAAGTCCTTAGCATGCCAATGTGGCCCCAAAACCAAAAAAAATAAAATAAAATAAAGTAACCAAGACTTTCCAACAAATGCTGAATTAGACAAAGGATGTTTACATACCTTGCAGTATCTTCTCCAAATCACTTTATCATTTACAAAAGGAAAACAAACAATCTCCCAGTGGAATATTCTGGTTGACAGTATCTTTACCACAGCGTCCCAAGTCTGGAGCATCAGGGACAGAGCAAACCATGTCATGGCCTCAAGCCGGGACACAAGGATTTGCTCGCTTTGGTAGCATTTCTATCAAAGATTCATGACCCAGTTCGGATACAAGGAAACAGAAGACAATTACATGTGTAAGGACATTCTACAGAGCTCACAGGCTGGAGAGTGCATTGGCATGCACTGAGCTCAACATGGTACTAAAGGGCCTCCTAAGCTAACCCCCAAACACACAAAACATGCTCGAAAACTACTGGTCTGCACTCAAGCATATGAAAGCCATGAGGGGGCTGAAGAGCAAATCCAGAGTCAGGTCCTGATGGGTAAGGGAACTAAAGCATGAGGGTGATCCCAGACTGAGAGAGGATAATCCTGAAGGAGAGAACTTGAGATAGGACTTGAGTGTGAACTGTGGCTTAATGTTTTTTTATATTCCTGTACAAGCTCCTAATTTGATCATTCTACTGGATCTAGTGAGGTAACACTTTTTATGCCTTCAAAACATTTTGAGTTAAAAAGTAAGCGATATGTTGTCTGCAATTTACTCTCAATTAGTTCACAAGGGAAAACTGTGTATGTGTGTGTATGTGTGTGTGTAATTAGAGAAAGAGAGAATGAAACAATGTAAATGGGGCAAAAATTAGTGAACTTGGGTAAGGTAAAAGATATAAAGGGCAATTCTAAAACTTTTATATACTTTTGAAATTATAGAAAAAATGAAGTGCCATCCCCCAAACCAAAAAAAAAAAATCACCACAGACTGTTTTAGACCCAGCATAATCTACTTCCAAAAAGGAACAGAATTTAGTCTATAATCGAAGATTGTGTAATTGATGTAATTTTCAAAAATTAAAATTCATCCGTTTGCTGCAATGAGCATCCAGTTAGAAGCAGGAGGTCCTGGAGGCCCAGAGTGGCTTCACTCCAGGGCTCCTTCTAACTACCAAAAATAGCAAGTCACCATTGGCTTACATCTTTTCTTTTCCTTGTTCTGTTTGCACTATTCTCAAAAATACAGATAGAAGACACAAGAAAGAACCAACATTTAAAACACAGCACACAGGAATCCTGCGAATACATTCAACAGAACTTTTAAATATCAGAGGACATGCATGCTACAGCTAGGACTGCATTACAGGTCAATATAGACAAACAATGATGCATTAAAAATTGTGTTGTCATTCATTCATGCAATTTAAGTTCATCACTTTATATGCAGGAAGACTTTTACTGTTTTAAAAATAAGGAATGGGCTCTGGAAAAAAATGCCAAAGAGCAATAGTAAATTGAAGGTTAAAATATCTGAATGAAGGAGAAGTTTGGGATGAGACTACATTTGAGAACCATCGAAAAGTACCTGAAATGGTTGCTGCTGGGATGAAAAAGCAGCAGAAACATTTGGTGGAAGCTGGGTTGCTATAGCAACAGGAGTACCAGTCTGCCCATCCTTTCCTGTCACAACCTTTACCTGAGAGAAAATATTTTGAGAAAAAAAGGCAACATAATTTTAAGACTGCTCAAAATGTTGTTAGAATTTTACTGCTGATCGTTCACTGATAACTGATCATTTAAAATGGAACACTTTTCCACCAGATCTTGTGCAAGGACAAGGCACTGACCTGGAACTTAACCACCTAACTCAACTGCAGAGTGTGCCAGAACTCCAGTTCGTCACTTCTTCAGATACTGCCATGAGAAATATTAAAAATGGGAATGGCAGATGCATTTAACGTGCCGAAGCCTAATGACCTTTCTTCCTACTATATGTAGGTCACAATGGCCTTTTTCAAAGGGAACTTATGAAAGGAACTGATCACAGTCTTTATAGGCACAGGTTTTGGAGAGGAAGGTGGGAAAGGGGGCCTGAACCCACGGACAACACAGGTGTATAAAGAGAATTAAAAGTCACTGTTTCATGGCAACAAAGGAGAAATCCTCTAAAATATTCCTAGGCACATTTTGGGATAGAGGGGAACTCATCCTGGAAAGTTGTTAAAGAAAACACAAAATGGCAAAGCCACACAGACACTGTAAATATCAGGGAGGACTGCTTGGGCAGAGACCAGCGTTTTTGTTCTCCTAAGGTTGTCGTTTTTTCAGAAGAGCTGACTGAACTGCATTACAGAACACAGTAAGCTGCACCAACACCGAGCACACCACACAACATAGAGGCACATAGCACAGGGCATCACAGTGTGACTCCCTCCGCAGCTGGGCGAACAGGCTCGGAGAGACACAGATCCAAGGCTCCTGGAACTATCATGGTACTGAGAAATCTAGTTGAGGGATTTAAGTACCCATTCCAGGCAGCCCCCAAACCTCACTATCTTTAAAAAAAAAATCCTATTTTAAAGATCATTTAAGAGGTTATCTGGGGAAAAAAAAGAGATAGGTAACTGTAAAACTATGAGTTTAAAACATGATCACCAGTATAAGATAACCTAGAAAAATATAAAAACATGGATTTTGGTCACAGTAGTATTTTTATCGTGAATATATACCAGATAAATTTATCTAGTGACTGGTAAACAGGACTGGTATACCATTAAAGGCTACAAAGCCCTTGTTCAGAAACCATAGAGAGAGCATCTTGGCTCGGCTCTCAGAGAGGTGACATCTGGAAAACCAGCTCCAAGGCACAAAAAATGTGGTTTTTGCAGGCCCTTCAGTATCAGCACCCAGACCTGTGGGAAGGGGGGTCATAGCTGAAGACCTGGCTCACAGAGAAAATATGAGAGGTGGTGCTAGAGAAAGATGTCCTTGCAACGATGCGCATCCTCTGCCAAGTTGTGAGAATGGAGACCTGCTTCATTTAGAATCGAGGGGTGGGTGGGGGTGGGGAGAGAACACTTAATAACATGGGACCAGCCAGGGGAATTCTTTATTTCTATTCTGCATCTGAGAAACCCTAGAGCAGCCAACCGAGGCTATCGTTTAATTAATGATGAAAGAAAACGCCAGGAAGAGTCCTAGGAAGACTCTTTATGATGAGTTAATAGAAATTTTATCAGCTAATTTTGGTCACAGTTTCCAATTTTTAAAAATGCTTCGATAATTTTTTTCCATCTCCCCTAATTCTTGTAGACTCGCTAGTGTTGAATCAATGCTTTCTCACATCTCGATGTGAGTATATGCATATTTTTCAGGTGTATTAAACAAAAAAACCCTTCAAAAAGAGAAAGGAAAAAAAAGCCCTGTTCTAAACAGAAGCACATGCTTCTAAATCAGCATTCCTCACAGCTCTTTCAGGACCTTCCTCCCAGCTGTTCCTCCCACCTGGAACAGCTCTTCCCCTTCCATGAAGGAAAAGAGCAAAGTACATCTTCAATTATATTCCCGAATCAAATCTTTATGAAGCCACATCCAGGTTATAACCACCACAGGCTGGCAGATTGTTTTTACTAACTGCTGCCTAGACTCAGATCTATGGAACATAGGCCTCACTCTAGGTCTCAGCTGCTGCTGCTCACCTCATCATTGATAACCTCAGCCTTTTCTTCCTCTTCCTCCTCCTCCTCCTCTTCCTCCTCCAGGTCCAAATCATTCTGCCTAAGATAAGCTTGTAGCGGGGCATAATGCTTCTTCTTGAATGCTAAGAAATCCATCATGTTTCCTTGCAGGTGTTGCAGGAAGAAGAGTTCGATCAGGTACTCCTTGAAGGCCTCCCTGAGCGCCTCCATCTCCTTGTGGTGATAGTCCAGGCACTGCTTCCTCATCTGAGCCAGCTCCTGAGAGGCTGGGGGAATCTCCTCTAGTTTCTTGGGAGCTTTTCTCACGCCAGCATTCCCCGCAGACGTGGGAGGGAGATTACAGAGGCCCGGAGGCACTGTGGTCCGGGAAGGGCTCGTGGGGGGCGGTGGGGACGTCATCCCAAATGCAGCAGCGCCCCCGACCCCAGAGAGCAGAGGTCTGGTCAGCGCGGGCCCCTGCAGCACCTGCTGTTGCTGAATCAGCTGCCCCTGGATGATGCTGCTGATCTGAGGGGGCAGGCTGGCGGTGGTGATGTGGCTGGGGCTGGCCAGGGGCTGCAGGCCGGCCCCACCCCCGGCCGCAGGGCTCTGGGGTCCCAGATGATGGACGGTTCCTCCGGACTGCGCATGGGGCTGGGAGAGCCTCCGCTCCCTGACCGCCATCGAAGTCCCCGTGTGCTGCAGCTGGACTTGGGCTCCCTGGGACACCTGGGCCCGGCCCGAGCCCTCCTGAAACACAAAGTGCCCGCCGCCAGAGGGACTCAGACTGATCTGTCTCACCAGCACACTGGCATCCACAAAGCCCCCGGTCGGGCTGCTGCTGCACAGGCCCAGGCCGGGGCCCGGAGCCCCAGCCCGAACGCTCGGAAGGCCTGACCCGGGCCCAGGAGCGGCCTGTGTGGGGCTCTGGGTCTGCACCTGCTGGGGCAGTGGTGAGGTGACCTGAATGTACGACGGTGATCCATGCTCAAAGCGCTTCTGCTGCCCGCTGAACTGAAACCCAGGCGAGGTGGGGTTGGGAAGAGGCAAGGGGGTGAGAGCAATCTGGGGGTTTCCGCCCACGACGGGGCCAACATTCTGAAGGGTGATATTCACATTCTGCCCAGGCACAGGGCTCCTGTTCATCAGCTGCTGGACTTGGTACGTGGGGGATTGGGGTGCGGAGGGGCTCGCTGACGGCGCGAAAGGTGTGGCAGGGGACTGGGGTGGCATTGGATGGGCCTGCTGTTCTTCCTCACTGCCCGCGAAGGTCCTGGCCCTCTGCAGCTGATGAGGGACATTCTGAGGGCCGTTGCCATGGTGCATTATCGCCCCCCTTTTTAATCCAACTTAAATGTTCTCCTGAAAAATCAAAGTTAAGATAAAGTTACTGAAAGGTAAACACCAGGCTTTTGATCACCACTTACTGTGCTCAAGAGGTCCTCAGCAGGAACGTTTCCCCAGTGGCACTGCTTCAAATACAGTTGGTGAACACCACTAAGTCAGGCAAGAACAGACCAGGAGCTATCTCCTCAGAAGAGAAAGGAAGAGTGAACAGCTCTTCAGGGCCACCACTGTGGCTGGGAGAACAGAGCCTGGCCAAAGGATTCAGCGAGTGCAAAGCAAGCAAGCTCATGTCACTGCCTCAAGACAGATTGGGGCCGCGGCACTGGAACACCTGTGCTGCATTTCTGCCCAGAAGCTCAACTGACGGCCAGCCTGTTTGGGTCGCTTAGAAGCTACTGTTTGCGTCTGTTAGAGCTGAGCCACGGCACCAGAGGGCGCCTGTGAACAAGGCCGATGCAGACAGGCATCTGTCTCCAGAACAGAACTTCACATCCCTCATCTGCCTGCAGTTCTCAGAAACACCTGGCTACACGTGTATAGCTGCAGAAATCCTGTGTAAATCAAGTGACCCTCCGCCCTATCACATGGCAGACTCTGCTCCCAGGGATGAGCACAGGCATGCGTAAGATAGTATGGCCTCTGGGTAAGGAAGCAGGTGAAGAGCAGTAGGGATAAGCCAGAAGCGAGAGCACAGAAGGTAGGGTGTCTGCCTTGCAGGAGACAGACCCAAGTTCGACTCCCAGCCTCCCTTATGGTCCCCCGAGCCTGCCAGCAATAACTCTTGAGTGCCAATGAGAGAAAAGAAAAACTTCTCAACAAAGACTCAGACACTGAGGCAAGAGAGCTCGCCACAAGCTGGGTGCAGGCTGTGAGCGAAGGTCTAGATCTGAACC
Organism: Suncus etruscus; assembly: GCF_024139225.1. NCBI lineage: Eukaryota > Metazoa > Chordata > Mammalia > Eulipotyphla > Soricidae > Suncus > Suncus etruscus. The sequence continues at coordinate 4,671,204 of NC_064849.1, read as the reverse complement.
CTGGGCACTACATAGCCCCCTGAGTACTGAGCCAGGAGCAGCCCCAGAGAATCACTGGGCACGGCCAAGAAACAAAAAAGAAACACGACTCAATTCTAATATGAAGCTGTGATTGAGATCAATTCATTCATTCACTCTCTAGCCCAATGATCTAAGCTCAGGAAGCAGAGCTGGGTCCCAACTTGGATAGGACACAACTCCACACACAAAGTCTCCACAGCTTACACAGTAGCTTAGATGCCAAACAGGACACACTCAACAGCAGATGTCATCCCCCAAACACACACACACCCCATGGCTGACAAGGACACACTCAACAGATGTCATCCCCCAAACACACACACACACACACACACACACACACACACACACACACACACACACACACCATGGCTGACAAGCTCTGAGAGAGGGGAAGAAGGCACCAGCACATGAGAACCCACTGCTTTCTTTGGGACCACCTCGCCACCCTGGGAAGTATGCATGCTCCACACAGACTTTGAGCCTGTCCCACCAGGAGAGATCCCTGAGCACCACTGGGTGTGGCTCAAAAACCAAAAATAAAATAAATGGCAGTCCATTTGAAGTTGGGCATGTGCCCTCAGTGAGAAATAAATTTGACAACCTACAATGAGGAAAATAAATAAATTAATTAAAGCTAACTTAGCATGGCACAGAATCCTATCTATTCTATTCCACTGCTTGGGAACAAATACAGAGCCTCAAACACAGGAAGCGTGTGTTTGAGCCTCAGTTTGGACCCAGAAATTGTTTTTTGTTCATCAACTTCATAACAAAAGAACTTTCAGGGGCCGGAGTATATATAGCACAGCGGAATGGGCGTTTGCCTTGCATGCAACTGACCTGGGTTCCATCCCCAGCACCCTATAGGGTCCCCAAAGCCTACCAAGAATGATGTCCGAGTGCAAAGCCATTAGTAACCCCTGAACACGCTGGGTGTACCCCTCCCTCAAAATATAGAACTTTCGGGGCCGGCGAGGTGGCGCTAGAGGTAAGGTGTCTGCCTTGCAAGCGCTAGCCAAGGAAAGAACCATGGTTCGATCCCCCGGTTGTCCCATATGGTCCCCCCAAGCCAGGGGCAATTTCTGAGCGTGTAGCCAGGAGTAACCCCTGAGCATCTAATGGGTGTGGCCCCCCCCAAAAAAATAGAACTTTCAGTGAACCAGCATTCATTACTAGAGAATCTGCTGTACAGATAAATATATGAAACATTCCCCACTATAGGTCCTGGTGAAATACAAGTATAACAGAATGTTCCCACAGACTCAGCTCTGGTAAAATACGGGGATCTGTGGACCATTATTCATTCTCATAGTCTAGGCCTAGTGAGATATACACATTCATGGCATGTTAAAACAGCCCAAGGCTTGTTAAAAACATCAATGAGAGGCCAGGGCAATAGTACAGCAGTAGGGCGTTTGCCTTGCATGTGGCTGACCCAGGACAGACCTGGGTTCGATCCCTGATGTCCCATATGGTCTCCCAAGTCATGAGCGATTTCTAAGCGCAGAGCCAGGAGGAACCCAAGTGTCACCGGGTATGGCCCATAAACCAAAAAACAAACAAAAAGAAAAACAAAACAAAAACCATATCAATGAGGAATATGCCATACTCCAGACCCTGGAGAACCACATGCAGAGATAAAACATCTGCAATCCAAGCCTTTCCAAAATATGTAAGTTCAAAGATAAAATAGTCCCAGCCCACAACTTGATTGAAATGCACATCTATATGAAATCAAGAGCGCTGTAATTGCATAAGCAGACCCAAACAATAGAGGCACCTCGCTCTGGTCCACTCTAGTAGTTCTCTGGGGCAGCGACAGCTGACATGGAATCCAGATATCTGAACAATCCACTCCGGCTTGTCCCCAAGCACACAATCAGCTGAGTAAGGAGAGCAATGGGTCGGCAGGAATACAGACTCCTACTAAAGGGAAAATGCTATTTCCCAGATATCCTCAACCCTATTATAAGGGAATTCATGCAGAAAAGTAGGAAAACAGTCAGACACCTAGGATTATATATTCAGGGTTATTCCCTTCATGCCCAGAATATCCATCAAAGATAAGAAGATCAGGAAGAACAACAGACAAAATAAGATAAAATAAAGAGAAATGTTCTGCTGACACGCAACTGAAGCGTGATAAAGTTGTTTAAATTCTCAATAAAATATTGATCAAAATACAGCATTTCTATAAGCTAACATTCCAAGTTTCACACTAACAGTAAAACCAAAGCGGAAAAACTTACAGAACAGCAAAGTTAATACTTACTAAAACTCTGGAGGAAATTCAGTATCTGAAAAGATAGATGATGGATTAAAGATACAATTTTAACATGTTGTGAACTTAGAAGTAAATCATCAAAACCAAAAGCCAAACACCTTGGGAAGAATATTCAAAGTAATCATGACTAAGACTATTACCAGTACTATAAAAAGCAGGCATGCAAAGGGATGGAACAGTGAAATCCCAATAGAAGAATGAATTAAGAACAAGAAGACTGTTGATAAAAGGTAAAAATACCTACTTAACCACATAGTGAAAGGCTCCAACCAGATCACACCTTGAAGGGAGTTGAGGTGGGGTGGGGAGGGGAGGTAGAGCAGAAATCTCACTGAGCTCAGAGGCAATGACCAAACAGACCAAACAGAAAGGAACCACTGTACTCTGTTATTTCTTCTGCACACTGTTATTTTTTGACCAAGTAATCCCACCTCCAAAAATATCTAAGGAAATATCACATCTTTTTTAAAATGGCACATAAAATATTCACCACTGAATAATATAGTAAAAGTAGAAAGAATTATGACGTGAACAAAGCAGGCTACTAATTGCTCAACTACTATTTTAAAAATACAAATTAGGGGCCGGAGAGATACCATGGAGGTAGGGTGTTTGCCTTGTATGCAGAAGGACAGTGGTTCGAATCCTGACATCCCATATGGTCCCCTGAGCCTGCAAGCAGTGATTTCTGAGCGTAGAGCCAGAAGTTACCCCTGAATGCTGCTGGATGTAACCCCCACCCCCCCCCAAAAAAACAAACAAATTAAGCTTTTCTGTTCTGAAGGCTAGCTTTTGCCAGCATGGAGTTTGGGGAAGCCCAGACAGAAGGCCTTCTCCCTCTCCTCTCTTCTTCCTCCCGGACTCAGGATCATCCTGGGTGCCTGCCCAGGGGGCCAGGACTGGGGGCTGTCACTTGCAACTTTTTTTCTCACCAGGCTCCATTTTCAAAACCCGCAGGCTGCATGGAGTATAGATTAATAGGATTTCCTATGATTGATGTATCTTTTGCATATGCAAAATGTGTATCTTGTATTCTGCCCTTGCCCACTTCCTACAAGCTCATTTCTAGTCCTTCACTCCCTCACCCGCAACCGTCACTACCCCACATTTAACCCCTTTTACCTTCAATTCCTGGCTCCTCAAGAAGCAGATCTTATCCCCACACAAAGCCAGCTGCCAAACAGCACCCTAAGTGATAAGATAGACTCTCTGCCTGAAAAGATCCCAATACACTGTTGCTCAGAGGCCCCCTTTACTCCTCCTTCCTTCATTGCGGACCTTTGCTTGCTAAGAGACTCTGTTTCTGAGAAGTCACGGCTCAAGGATTTTTCCTGATATGGGACTATCATCAGCCAGCCAGTTATCAGACTGCACAAGCCAAATCACAGACCAAAGTTGTGCACCGGATTTAACACCCCCCCCAACTATTTCAAAAGATAAAAGGGACACATATACATCTTTTGAATATCTTATATGTATTCTCTTAACAGCTATAACTCTTACTGAATATTCCCTTATACAGTGACAATTTTCCCCACTTTTTGTCTGTTCCTTCTCTTTGTGATCTGTTCAATAAGGAATTCTGATAGAAGAGTCCCTCAGTTTAGAGCTTATGTTAGAACCAACTTATGGGGATTGTTGGACTTGTTCCAGCAGCCCCCATGTGCACCAATAATGCCATGTGGCATTGTTCCTCTTTTGCAGAGGCACATTAAAATGGGAAAATACTATACACACAAACAAGTTCTTATCTAATAGAGATAGGAACACACACAGATTTTATAATGCAGTGGGACCTTACACCCTGAACATTGTCATAATGACCTGGCTCAGGCCTCAGAAGAACGGGCATTGTCAATTCACCCCTGAGCCAGGGAATCCATCTACGAAACAACCAGGGCTGTAAATTATCTGAGCTGTTAAATCCTTTGTTGGGTATTTGTGAATCCAAGAACAGTCCCCAGAATGAGAAATTACTTCCCATCCCTTTGTCCCCTTTCGGGAGGAGACCTTGGTAATATTTATCCGCAGCAAATAATAATCCACACAGACAAGAAGGATAGGGTGTAAAAAATTGGGCAAAGAGAGCAAGAGAATCCTCTTGCAGCCTGCAGCTTTCGCAAAAGGACCCCTCTCCCCTCTCTATCAAGTTATTTATTGCCAACTCCACAGCGCCCTCACCTGGAAGGGCTAGGTGGGGCAATAGTCACAGAAAAATCCTAAGGAAATACTTTTATATACAATTCCAAGAATAATCTTATGGAAACTTTTTCATATACTACACAGGGCTATCTATAACATCACCTGGAAGCAATCCTCTACCAGGGAAGACCCTACCGCTGCCCTGGCACCAACCTACTCCAAAGAGGGTTCCCTTAACACCCAGAAGACTTATCAACAACAACAACCTGCTTTCAGAGCAGGGCTCTCCTCGTTGCCCTCTAATTGTGAGGTGAAACTAGAGGACACTCCACATCATCCTGACTTCGATGTAGGAAATGCACAGAATCCAGGATCTTTTAACTACAGAAACCTGACACCACCAACAGCGATTGTTCGGAAATAAAAGTGTATTGACACTACAGACAATGACTTGGGTTAGACAACCTAGTATGCCTGGAGCCTAGAGTTTTGGTCTTATGCCAGGAAACTTCAGGGGTAAGGTCTCCTTGTATTTAGACCAAGGCTTTTCCTTTCCATGTCCCCCATATTTTCCTGTGCCTACGCAAACAACAATTGCCACTCTAACACTGTTTTTACTGTATTTCTTTAACTCTTATCCTTAAAAAAAAGAGAGAGGGAGAAGAAGAAGAAAAGCTTATTAAAACTTCTGTTAGGCTTTTAATGAGTTAATTAAATGATTTTCAAATACACACTAGCTACTGAACCCTTTCTTTCTCTTCCACCTCGTTAGTTTCTCTATTTTTTTAAATAACTTTGCCTTTGTTCTTTCTGAAACAAATGTATTATGATCAATTGTCTCAACTATGTGATATATTTTCTTTAAATAAATTAAAAAAAAAAAAAAAGAATATTGAGGAGAGGGCCCAGGGGCCAAGTGGTCTCGGTGTATTGGGTGAAAAACAATGAAAAAGATCAGAACTAAATACTAAAGCCAAAGTCAACGACAATAAAATCAAACTATAACAATCTAATTTTATTTTATTTTTTTGGCCACACCCATTTGACGCTCAGGGGTTACTCCTGGCTATGTGCTCAGAAGTCGCTCCTGGCTTGGGGACCATATGGGACGCCAGGGGATCGAACTGCGGTCCTTCCTTGGCTAGTGCTTGCAAGGCGGACACCTTACCTCTAGCGCCACCTCGCCGGCCCCAACAATCTAAACATAAAATGATCCTGTTGCACTGGGAGACCAGTGGGCTAAGGGTGGAGGTATGGGTTGCACACGGGGAACTTTGGTGGAAAGAGGTCAATACTGGTGGAGGGAATGGCCTTAATTCATTGTCACTATATGTATGAAATACAACTATGAAAGACTTGTAATTCACAATGGTCTCAATAAAAATTAAAAGCAAATAGACAAATAAAAAAAATAAATTAAAAGTTCCCCACAGGAGGGGCGGGGCGGGCATTAAAAAAAAAAAGAGGGGCGGGGCGGGCATTAAAAAAAAAAAAAAGTTCCCCACTGAACCCTAACAGCACGTCATGACTGTTCTCTCGGGAGATACACAGGAGCAGCCACACAAGAGTGACCAAGACCATGACTAAATTACAGAGACAGGACACCCAGGGGCAAACCCAGACACAAAGATCAGACACAGGGATCCACTATATTCATGGTCCTGTCACAATCTAACATCCTAGGCCATGCACACAGGGAGAAAGACTGGAGAGCAGCAGAAAGACTTCGGAGAAACTGACAGGAAAGAGGAAGCAGGGACTCGGGTGTGGAACCATTTCCAAATTTGACTGATGGTGACGAAATGGAATGTTTGTCCACATTCACAGAGCCACAGACTCAACAGTAAAGATTCTGCTGTATGTAGATTAGCCTCAACTTCTAAAAACATTTGCAGGGCCTTCAGAGACAAGTCAGAGGAACAACCCCAACTGACTGGAACCAACTGCTGCCAGGCTGGGAAACAGGTGACGGGCAAGTTAGGCGTGCAGGGTGTGGTCCTGTAGCTAGCCTAGAGCACTGCCTGCAGAGCAGTACTACATCACCAAACCAGGACTCACAAAAGTGATGCCCAGACAGACCCCTAAGCTCAGCTGGACCCATAAGCACAGGTGGGAAGCATCCACTGACCCACCAAAAAGAAACTTTATCTGGGGCCGGAGAGATAGCATGGAGGTAGGGTGTTTGCCTTGCATGCAGTAGGTCGGTGGTTCGAATCCCGGCATCCCATATGGTGGCCTGAACCTGCCAGGAGTGATTTCTGCGTGTAGAGCCAGGAGGAGCCCCTGAGCGCTGCTGGGTGTGACTGAAAATCCAAAAACCACACACACACACAAAAAAAGAAACTTTATCCAAAGGAAGTATTTCCCAAAGATGTGGTCCAGGTTCCTCAGGAAGAGAAGAGCTATGAGCAATGGTTGATAGAATGAGGTAGCCTGGCCACTCAATCATACATTCACAAGTGTCAAGGTCAGTGTGAAGTCATTGTGAGATCTCACCAGAGACCCTGGACACTCGGAGGCTAGGAAAATATCTCGCTGAGAAATACTCAGTGCTTTCAGTGAGAGAACTTCTAGCAGGGCAGGGTCCAGAGGGTGCATAGGTGGGGGTACACAGAGACATGCTGCCTGCAACAACCATTCCCTGTCCCCATGAATACTCCTAGGAAGTCCTGGCAATGACAGTGACACCTGTCACCCCACCCCAGCAATAAATAAGGTACTTACATCACAGAGTGCTCTCCTCCCAAACTCATCTCCCTCATATATCCCATGATTTCCCCAGAGAAGCTTTTCTCTACTTTAATTTTTCTAAAGATACTCAAGTTGGGGCCGGAGCGGTGGCGCAAGCGGTAGGGCATTTGTTTGCACGTGCTAACCTAGGATGGACCACGGTTCGATCCCCCAATCCCATATGGTCCCCCAAGCCAGGAACAATTTTTGAGTGCATAGCCAGAAGTAATTCCTGAGCATCACTGGGTATGGTCCCAAAAGCAAAACAAACAAACAAACAAATAAAGATACTCAAGTTGGGAGGGCCAGAGAGCTAGTACAGCAGGTAAGATGACTCGCACGCAGCTGAACCAGGTTCAATCTCCGACATTTCATGGTCCCCCCAGCCCACCAAGAGTGATTCCTAAATGCAAAGCCAAAAGTAACCTCTGTGCACCACCGGGGATAGCCCAAAAATCAACTATACACAACCTGGACGTTGAGACGGGGAAAGAGGATGATTTTAGCTCAGCAAAGATAGAATGGATGGAAGTGGAGGGACTGACAGCAATTCAGAAATTGGACAGGGAATTTCAAAAGGTGATCCCAGAAAGCTACAGTGGTGGGTAGCCTGTGTATAGCTCTGATCAGGATTCTCTACTGTTTGAATGATTTGAACCCTGTGGCTTTGTTATCTATGATCTTTGAGCTACAAAATATTTCCAGTTGGGGGGCCGGGCGGTGGCGCTCGAGGTAAGGTGCCTGCCTTACCTGCGCTAGCCTAGGAGACGGACCTCGGTTCGATCCCCCGGCGTCCCATATGGTCCCCCAAGCCAGGAGCGACTTCTGAGCGCATAGCCAGGAGTAACCCCTGAGCGTCACCGGGTATGGCCCAAAAACCAAAAAAAAAAAAATATTTCCAGTTGGGCCAGATAGTGCAGGGGCTGGTAAGGCACTTATATCACAAACAGTCTCCCTGAGCCGAACCAGGAGAGATCCCTGAGGAGCCAGGAATAAGCCCTGAGCACAGCTAGATTTGGCAAAAACAAAACAAAAAGTTCCAGCCAAAACCACAGTTAGATGTGTGTGAACAGAGGAGGGAGGGAAGGAGGGAGGGAGAGAGACAGAGAGAGAGAGAGACAGAGAGACAAAAGAGAGAGAGAGAGAGAGAGAGAGAGAGAGAGAGAGAGAGAGAGAGAGAGAGAGAGAGAAGAGAAGAAATGTAAGTTAAAGAGAGCTGAGAGCAGAGAGCAGAGGGGATACATGCCACATGTGCTACCGATCCTGGATCCACCCCAGGATGACATTTAGTACCTGAGTGCCACACCACTATCAGATCCTGAGCACAGAGTCAGGAAGAAGTTCTCAGCACCTGTAAAATGTTGGGTATGGCCCACCTAAAAAAAAAAAAAAAAAAAAAAACTCCCCAAAATAGTACATTTTTTCGAATAAAACTGTGTTGGGACCGGAAAGATAGCATGGAGGTAAGGCGTTTGCCTCTCATGCAGGTCAGTGGTTCGAATCCCAGCGTCCCATATAGTCCCCTGAGCCTACCAGGAGCAATTTCTGAGCATAGAGCCAGGAGTAACCCCTGAGCACTGCTGGGTGTGACCCAAAAACAAAACAAAACAAAAAAAAAGCTGTGTTGAGGTTGGGTTGAAAAGATAATACAGTGGGTAGGGCACTTGCCTTATAAGCAGTCAATTCAGGTTCTATTCCCATCTGGTCCTCCGAAGCACCACTGGGAATGACACCTGAGCACCACCAGATGTGCCCCCCCCAAAAAAACCCCATTATGTTGAGTCCTGAGCAATGGTAGAGTGGGCAGAGCTTCTGCCTTGCATATAGCTGACCCAGGATCAATCTCAGGCATCCCATATGGTCCTGAGCACTGCCATGAGTAATTCCTGAGAACAGAACCAAAAGTAAACCCCTGAGCATCGCTGGATGAGGCCTCCCCCTCAAAAAAAAAAAGACCATGTAAGAGAGTCTAGAGAGATAGCATAGTGGTAGGATGTTTGTCTTGCATGTGGCCGACCCAGAAGGGACCCAGCTCAATTCCCGGCTTCCCATATAGTCCCTCAGCCTGCCAAGGACAATTTGTGAGTGCAGAGCCAGGAGTAACCCCTGACCGCCGCTGCCAAGTGTAGCCCAAAAACCAATAAATCAATTAATCAATCAATCAATAAAGTAAAAAGAAAAAAAAAAAGATCATGTAAGAGTCAGGGCCTGAAGTGGTATGCACTGGCATGCACTGTAGCCCCAACTTTATGACACCCCCCAACTCAGGGCTCACCCAGCAAGGACTATGGCAGCACCGCAGCTCAAATCCCACACATAAGCAGCACCACCATATCCTGAGGTTTAATCCCTGGCCAGTACCACAGCCTGTGTGCAACCCAAGGCTAAGGCAATAACAACAAAGGAGGGAGGGAATAGAAACGTAATGTAGGAGCCGGAGTGGTGGCGCAATTGGTAAGATGCCTGCCTTGTCCGCGCTAGCCTAGGATGGACCGCGATTTGATCCCCCGAAGTCCCATATGGTCCCCCAAGCCAGGAGCGATTTCTGAGCACGTAGTCAGAAATTTCTGAGTGTCACCAGGTGTGGCCCCAAAACCAAAAACACAAAGCAAAACAAAAACAAACAAAAAATGAATATAAATGTAAGTACATAAATATAAATAGCCATCAAAGAACTTGAAAATAAGCAGTTCTGTTCTAGCAGGTCAGCAAAGGTGGAGGCCATCCTGGGGCCGGGTAGGTGGCGCTGGAGGTAAGGTGTCTGCCTTGCAAGCGCTAGCCAAGGAAGGACCGCTGTTCGATCCCCCGGCGTCCCATATGGTCCCCCCAAGCCAGGGGCGATTTCTGAGCACATAGCCAGGAGTAACCCCTGAGCGTCAAACGGGTGTGGCCCAAAAACCAAAAAAAAAAAAAAAGGTGGAGGCCATCCACAAGGACAGAAATCATGCCAGCTGTCAGGGAGGCAAGCTGGCATCAGCCAGCAGAGTGGACATGCTGGGATCAAGTAATTCCACTTCCAGAAAACTGCTCAGAAAAATAAACATGCCCAAGAGCAATGCAGTATGCTATCATGAAGATCTATAAACGGTCCGTGCCTCTCCTTTGGGTTTCTTTGGGGGGAACCTCCCAAATGTTCAGAATGCTCAGTGGCCAGTCCCAGCAAGTCTCGAACAACTGGCCTGCAGTTCAACATCCCTGGCCTGGAGGGCCCCACAAATGCCAAGAGCCACCAGGGTCACATCTGATGATGCTTGAAAGCTATGTCGTACCAGGAACTAAACCCTGTTACTATGGTTCCAGCTCAGGTTCAAGAGTTGAAGAAAAGTCTGTTGTCATCCTTAGAGCAGCCAATGTACTTTATTTTTTATTTTGGGCCACACCCAGCAGTTCTTAGGATTTACTCCTGGCTCTGCACTCTGGGATCATTTCTGGCGGTGCTCAGGGGACCATACAGAGTGCCAGGGATTGAACTGGGATCAGCTGCATGCAAGGTAAATGCCCTCCCAACTATACTATCATAGAGAGAGAGAAATGACTCTGGCATGTGCTGATAAAATCTGAGAAAAACTTACAATGTGTGTACAATCCATAAATGTTTATGTAATGTGGTCTGGAGCATGTATTTCAAAAGTTCAATGTGTGGGACTGGAGAGAGAGCAAGGAATAAGGCGCTTGCCTTGAATGTGACCAGCCCTGGTTCAAATATCTGGTGCAATGGGGACCACTCCCAAGTAAAGAGTCAATAACAGCCTCCGAGAATTGTTGGGTGCAACCCCAAAATCCCAAACCAAACTCATCATGACTTTATAGTCAGGCAGGCTTCTTGTTCTCTCCAGAAACAAAGAACCTTCTCTGGTCAAGCAGGACACATCAGTGAGTGCAAAAGCCTCTGGATGGCAACTCTGATGTGCACTGGGATCTGAAACCCGTGGGACTTAGAGGCACTCAGTCTGAGCCTGGTACTTGGCAGCCCTGTCAGTGCCAGGAAGGAGCCAGAATGTTGGCCAGCCTGCTTTACAACAGGCTGCAGACCCCATCACCCACAGACTGAGAGGGAAAGGCTGGCATCCTTAGTGCAGTGGTTAAATCCAATAAAACAAGCTCCATCTGGAGTTATTTCACACCGGGGGCAAGGAGAGGGAGCCACCCAAGGATCAAACCCAAGGTTTCACAGAGGCAGAACAAATGCTCTATCACTAAACCACACACACCCCCAACCACACAGTAACTTTTTTTGTTTTGGGACTACACTCAGCTGCACTCAGGGATTACTCCTGACAGGCTTGGGGGACCCTATGGGATGCCGGAGATCAAACCCAGGTCTGTCCTGGGTTGGCCACTACTGTGTCAGATTTACTCTTAGACTGGTTATCGATGGATCCTCAAAGAGCTCCAGAATGAGAAATCGATTCCTGTTCCCCTACCCCCTAGGAAGGGGAAGCGATCTTGGTAATATTTATCCACAGCAAATAATCCACAAAGACAGGAGGGTAAAAAGACAAGAAGGTCGGATGCAGAATCCTTTGTCAGCCTGCCAGCAGCTCCAAAACTCCAGAGCCTGCCAGTTAGCTGCCCCAAAAGACCCTGAGCACCTTGCTCAAAACTATTAGGCTCCCAACAGCGCCCCCACCTGGAAGGTCGGAGGTGGGACAACAGGCAGAGAAAAGGTATTATAGGGAAATATTATAAAAAGCCTCCATATATAACAGGCCATGTGCAAGACAAATGCCTTGCCACTGTGCTATCACTCCGGTCCATGGTAACTTTTTGTTGTTGTTGTTGTTGTTTGGTTACACCCAATGACGCTCAGTGGCTACTCCTGGTTCTGCACTCAGAAAGCGCCCCTAGCAGGCTCAGGGGATCTAATGGGATGCAGGGAATCAAACCAAAATTGATCCTGGGTCAGCCGCATGCAAGGTAAATGCCCTACTGCTGTGCTATGGCTCCTGAAGTGGTACCTCAGGAGGTGCCAAGACTGAGGTCATGAGCTATGGGAGCAGGTGACCCAGTGCCTCTGCTCTGCTCCATCTGGGATGTAGCCAGTACCTGCATTACTCTAATGAAGCCAGGAGCTCATGTTTCTTTGTGAAATCGTTGGGGGCTTTGGGGGTGGGGCACGCACAAAGCAGGCTACTCTTGGCTTTGCACTAAGGAACCACTCCTGGTGGGAGTTTAGGAGAACCTCTTTGTGGAATCTTTTGATTAAAACATGTGAGTATGGGGCTGGAGCAAAGCGTTTGCCTTGCTGATTTGAATCCCCAGAATCCCATAGGGTCCCTTGAGCCAGGAGTGATTCCTGAGCACAGAGCCAGGAGTAACCTCTGAGCACTGTTGAGTGTGACAACCCTCCCCCCCCCCAAAGTGACTGTAGGCTGGAGCAATAGTACACTGAGTAGGGAGCTTGTCTTGCACATGGCTGATTTGGGTTCGATCCCTGGCATCCCATATAGTCCCCCAAGTCCTACCAGGCGTGATTCCTGATGCAAAAGAAGAGTAACCCCTGGGGCCAGAGTGATAGCACAGTGGGTGGGTAGAGTGTTTGCCTTGCACATGGCTGAGCCAGGTTCGAGCCCCAGCATCCCATATGGTCCCCTGAGCATCTCCAGAAGTGATTTCTAAGTGAAGAGTAACCAGGAGTAAGCCAGGAGTAATCCTAGTGTTGCTGGTGTGCCCCCAAAACCAAACTACCCCCCCAAAAAGTAACCCCTGATCATCACCAGGTGTGCCCCCCCCTAATAAAAAGACTATAGCCAGAGTAATAGTACAACACATAGCATAACTACCTTGCAAACAGTCAACCAGGGTTCAATCCCCAGTATCCCATATGGTACCCAAGCACTGCCAAAGTGATTCTTAAGTGCAGAGCCAGGAGTAATCCCTTAGCCTTGCAAGGTGTAGTTCAAAGATGGGGGGAAAAAAAAGTAACTGCAGAGCAATGCAGTGGCTAGGGAGTCTAGATGCAGCTGATCCGGGTTCAATACCCAGCACCCTCCAAAGTAGGACGAAGTCACTCCATCGGGCTGCTAACAAGGAACAAAAGCATTTGCATTCTTCATGCACTTCTAGCCCATATACACAAAACACAACATTCTAGTCAGAGTGATCAATAAAATCAAGTGTCGGGTCCGGCGAGGTGGCACTAGAGGTAAGGTGTCTGCCTTGCAAGCGCTAGCCAAGGAAGGACCGCGGTTCGATCCCCCGGCGTCCCATATGGTTCCCCCCAAACCAGGGGCAATTTCTGAGCACTTAGCCAGGAGTAACTCCTGAGCATCAAATGGGTGTGGCCCGAAAAAAAATATCAAGTGTCATTCTAAGACATAAAAGCAGACTTTTTCAAGACTTATAAATCTATCCATCAGAATAAAGAACTGCAGATTAAAGCTGAACTAAAATGCCATTTTTCATTTGATAATTTAAAAGCTAGAACTAAGCTTTCATACTCATGATGTATTTTCATCAGAGAAATACAATCCAGGGAAGCACTGCCAGAAACACTTAAATTCATCGAGTGTTTGATTTTGAATTGATGTTTGATTGTGAGACTCAGAAACCTTTCATTGTTACCAAACTTTTCACAACTCTCCACCTCATGCTACACAACCCCATCTGGAGTTGTGACCCACAGCTTAAGAAGCTAAGCTACTGGGGCTAAGAGCTATAGTACAGTGGTAGGATGTTTGCCTCGAATGCAGACAACACAGGACGGACCCTGGTTCGATTCTCGGCAACCCATATGGTCCCCTGAGCCTGCCAGGAGCGATTTCTGAGCACAGTGTTAGGAGTAAACCCCTGAGCACCGGTGGGACCCAAAAACAAAACTAAAAAAAAAACAAACAAACAAAAAAAAAAAAACCGGGGCCGGCGAGGTGGCGCTAGAGGTAAGGTGTCTGCCTTGCAAGCGCTAGCCAAGGAAGGACCACGGTTCGATCCCCCGGCGTCCCATATGGTCCCCCCCAAGCCAGGGGCAATTTCTGAGCACTTAGCCAGGGGTAACCCCCAGCATCAAATGGGTGTGGCCCTAAAAAACAAAAACAAAAACAAAAACAAAAAAAAAAAACCTTAAAAAAAAAAAGCTAAGCTACTGGAGCCAGAGAATAAGAGAGGGAGGACTGGAAGAAAGCTTGTCTTGCATGTAGTAGACCTGGGTTTGATCCCCAGTAACCCATATATGGCTCCCAAGCACTATCAGGTATAATTCCTGAGTGCAGAACCAGTACTAACCCCAGAACAACTCCACCAGGAATAACCCCTGAATTTATGCGCAAGTATGATCACAGATCACAAAAAGGAGTTTGATCCGCAACAAGCAACTAAGCCAAATGTGTAAGAACCCAACATGGTGTGTGACCCCGTCATGACAACCACAGCAGAGAGAAGGGAAGAGGAAGCAAAATACAAATAAGTCAAAAGGTCAGAGACTGTCTTAGCAGAGCAGTTTGAATCATCTGACCGTGTGGTCCCACTCCAAAGCACCAGAGCTTCAATGTATTCCCAGCCCTGACCACAGCTGCGCCCAAACCAGGCATAACTAGCGGTGCCCAAACGGTTGGCCTTGGCAGGGTTGAGCTCTCTGGGAGTAGACCCAGGTTCCTCAGCACTGTCAAATGTGACCCTAAAAGAAAAAATGGTAGGGGGCCGGAGAGATAGCATGGAGGTAAGGCATTTGTCTTTCATGCAGAAGGACAGTGGTTCAAATCCCAGCATCCATATGGTTGCCTGAGCCAGGAGTAGCCCCTGACCCGAAAACCAAAAAAGAAAAAAGAATGGCAGGGGCCGAGAAATAGCACAGCGGTAAGGCGGTAAGGCGTTTGCCTTGCAAGCCGCCGATTCAGGACAGATGGTGGTTCAGGACAGATGGTGGTTCGAATCCCGGCATCCCATATGCCTCCCCCCACCCCCCGTGCCTGCTAGGAGTAACCCCTGAGCACCACTGGGTATAACACCCCCTCAAAAAAGAATGGCAGAAACCAAGGAAATGAGTCAAAGGGTGAAAGTGGAGGCTTTGCATGTGCAAGAGCCAGATTCGATCCTGGTACCACAAGGTCCCTCAAGCTCTTAGCCCGTAAACATTACACAAAGTATCACCACACCCGCCCCAAACATCACCAGTTATGGTTCAAATACAGGAGTTGACAGGGTGAAAAAACTTTTGTATCCTGAATGAAATCATGTTTGCCCAGATTTTCAGAACTCTATAGCCCCAAAAACAAACATGACAACATATAACATTACAGAAAGGAAATGAGATTACTAAATGAGGATATTCCGAGATCTTCCGTTCCACTGAGTCCCAGAGGTCTGAAAAGACTTCTCCAGTACAAAAACTCACCAAAGGGCTAACTACACAGCTCAATGTCAAGGAAACACCCGAGAACCCAGTGGGAATTCTAGGACCTGATCCCTTGCACTTCCCAGTGTGACTGAGCAGCAGCAGCGGATTTCAAATCTCAAAAGCAAATGGAATGGGGGCATGATCCCCCATATGGACTATGTGTGGACGAGTCGCTCAGACAGATGTTGCTTCCTCTTCTGTGACAGGGGTTTGGCAAAGAGACGGAGCAGAGATCTGAGCCACTGTGGGTCCTGGGGGTGGGGGAGTAACGGAAGGTCCTTTTCCACAGACTCCAGGCCCAGCAGCACCATTCCCTGAAGGGGAGGCAGTGGGGCCAAAAGGAGTGCGGAACTGCAGAGCCGAGCTGAGGTCAGCCAAGGGTGCCAAGGAGTCCCAGCCAGCTGAAAGATGGGTGCGGTGACCTGTTGATGCAGGGTCTGGGAGGAGCCAGCCAGCCACAACATCCCCTAGACCAGGGGTCAGCAATCCGCGGGTCCAGAGCCTTCTGCGGCTCTTTTGAAGCTTTGCTGCTGCGACTCCCACAGTAGGGCCGATAGCAGGGAGGCGGGGAGCAGTATCACTTAAATATCTTAATTGGGTATTAATTTGCACAAATATATGTCTTATATTGTTTGTTTGTTTGTTTGGTTTGGTTTTTGGGTCACACCCGGTGCTCAAAGGTTATTTTTGGCTCTGCCCTCAGAAATGGCTCCTGGATCGGCTGCTTGCAAGGCAAATGCCCTACCTCCGTGCTATCTATCCAGCCCCTAAGTTTTACACTGTTAAATGAAAAAGTTCTTTTTTCCTTCGGATTGACAGCTAATTGCACGATCTTGCATCAAGATAAGAAACAATGTATGCTGTGCTAGAATTGTTTTAAATGTTTCGATGGCTTTGTGGTTCCCAGGTTTTTTCCTTTCGGAAACGAGTCCAAGTGGCTCTTTATGTCTTCAAGGTTGCCGACCCCTGCCCTAGACTAGCAGGCAAGCCTCGGAGGCGGGCTGGGAGGTCGGCCCAGGAGGCAGGGCTGCTTTTAGGAGCCGGCGAGGCGAGGGGAGGCAAGGCAAGGCAGAAGGGAACTCTGACAGGTCCTGAGAGTTTGCGAGCGGGGGACGGGCCAGCGGAGGGAACTTCCAAGCCGGCGAAGGGAGGCTGGCACAGGGGCCGCTCCCACACACAGCCGGCTTTGGCACCGTGCACTGAAAGTGAAGCCTCCCCAAATCGAGCTAGAGAACTTGAAAGGGAGTGCGGGTGGTATCAGGTGCAACCAGCAAGAGGCACACACAGCCCGCCTGTCCGAGGGGGGCACACATCAGGCAGGGGGCAAGGCCCGGGTAGCTGTGGGGGATCTGACAGGATCTTGGGATCTGAAGGGTTCGGGGGAATCTAAGGGAATCCGGGACGGAGGGGTCCGGGATCTGACAGGATCTTGGGATCTGAAGGGTTTGGGAGGATCTGAGGGGATCCGGGACTGAGGGGTCCGGGGGGATCCCGGGATCTGAGGAGATCTTAAGATTGAAGGGTCCGGGCGCGATCTGAGGGGGCCCGGGATCTGACAGGATCTTGGGGTATGAAGGGTCTGGGGGGATCTAAGAGGATCGGGGGTTGATGGGTCCGGGGGGGTCCGAGGATCTGACAGGATCTTGGGATCTGAAGGGTCTGGGGGGGGTCTATCCGGGGGCTGAGGGGTCCGGGGGATCCGAGGATCTGACAGGATCTTAGGATCTGAAGGGTTCGGGGGAATCTAAGGGAATCCGGGGATGGAGGGGTCCGGGATCTGACAGGATCTTGGGATCTGAAGGGTTTGGGAGGAACTGAGGGGATCCGGGACTGAGGGGTCCGGGGGGATCCCGGGATCTGAGGAGATCTTAAGATCTAAGGGAATCCGGGGGGATCTGAGAGGATCTTGAGATCTAAAGGGTTTGGGGGATCTGAGAGTCGGGGCCTGAGGGGTCCGGGGGAGTCCGCTGATCCGAGGAGACCCGAAGACCTGCGGGGATCCAGGCGTTTGAGGGGATCTGCGAGGCCCCGGGCCGAGAGGCTCCAGCCCGACACAAAAGCGGCGCGGGGGGCGCGGGGGCCGGACATCGGGGCGCGGCGGGCCCGGCAGACAAAGCGGCGTCCCGGCCCGAGCCCCGCGGCGTCCCCGCCGAGCCTCGCCGCCGCCCCGATCCCAGCCCCGGCCCCGATCCCGGCCCCGATCCCGACCCCGACCCCGGCCCGGCCCGCGTCACCGGGCCCGCAGCGGCGGCGAGGCCCGGTCCCGACCCGCCCGACGCGACGCGACGCGACTCGACCCGACCCGACGCCGGGCTCGGGGCTCCGGCCCGCCTCCCTGCCCGCCCCGCCCGGCCCCCGCGCCCCTGCCCACCTCCCCACCTACCCGGCTCGGCGCGGGAAGGCCGCGGGGGCGCGAGGCGGCACCGCTCCCCTCGGCGCGTCCGGGAAGCGGGACAGGAAGCGGCGGCGCGCCCGCTACGGCGAGCAGGAAGGGACGCGCGCCGCCGCGCCTGCAGCTGCGCGTTCGCGGCCGCCGTGACGTCACGGGAGGGAGGCGGCGAGGCGAGGCGAGCGAGGAGAGAGGCCAGGCTAGAGCGGCCCCGGAGGGCTAGAGCGGCCCCCGCGGGCTCGGCTGCCCTGGATGTCCGCGTCCGTCCGCGCTACACACACACACACACACACACACACACACACACACACACACACACACACACACACACACACACACACACACACACACACACACACACACACACACACACACACACACACGTTTTAATATAGGGTTCCAAAAGCATTTGTCAAACTCCAGACACACACACACACACACACACGTTTTGATGGGATCGAAGGACCAGTAATATAGGGTTCCAAAGCACTTGTCAAACTCGTCACATACACACACACACACACACACACACACACACGTTTTGATGGGATCGAAGGACCAGTAATATAGGGTTCCAAAGCACTTGTCAAACTCGTCACACACACACATACACACACACACACACACACACACACGTTTTGATGGGATTGAAGGGCCAGTAATATAGGGTTCCAAAGCACTTGTCAAACTCCAGTCACACACACACATACACACACACACACACACGTTTTGATGGGATTGAAGGGCCAGTAATATAGGGTTCCAAAGCACTTTCAAACTCCAGTCACACACACACACACACACACACACACACGTTTTAATATAGGGTTCCAAAAGCATTTGTCAAACTCCAGACACACACACACACACACGTTTTGATGGGATTGAAGGGCCAGTAATATAGGGTTCCAAAGCACTTCTCAAACTCGTCACATACACACACACACACACACACACACACACACACGTTTTGATGGGATTGAAGGGCCAGTAATATAGGGTTCCAAAGCACTTGTCAAACTCCAGTCACACACACACATACACACACACACACACACACACGTTTTGATGGGATTGAAGGGCCAGTAATATAGGGTTCCAAAGCACTTGTCAAACTCGTCACATACACACACACACTACACACACACACACACACACACACACACGTTTTGATGGGATTGAAGGGCCAGTAATATAGGGTTCCAAAGCACTTGTCAAACTCCAGTCACACACACACACACACACACACACACACGTTTTGATGGGATTGAAGGGCCAGTAATATAGGGTTCCAAAGCACTTTCAAACTCCACTCACACACACACATATACACACACACACACAAACACACACACACACACATACACGTTTTGATGGGATTGAAGGGCCAATAATATAGGGTTCCAAAGCACTTGTCAAACTCGTCACATACACACACACACACACACACACACACACACACACACGTTTTGATGGGATTGAAGGGCCAGTAATATAGGGTTCCAAAGCACTTGTCAAACTCCAGTCACACACACACATACACACACACACACACACACACACACACGTTTTGATGGGATTGAAGGGCCAGTAATATAGGGTTCCAAAGCACTTTCAAACTCCAGTCACACACACACACACACACACACACGTTTTAATATAGGGTTCCAAAAGCATTTGTCAAACTCCAGACACACACACACACGTTTTGATGGGATCGAAGGACCAGTAATATAGGGTTCCAAAGCACTTGTCAAACTCGTCACATACACACACACACACACACGTTTTGATGGGATTGAAGGGCCAGTAATATAGGGTTCCAAAGCACTTGTCAAACTCCAGTCACACACACACATACACACACACACACACACACACAAGTTTTGATGGGATTGAAGGGCCAGTAATATAGGGTTCCAAAGCACTTTCAAACTCCAGTCACACACACACACACACACACACACACGTTTTGATGGGATTGAAGGGCCAGTAATATAGGGTTCCAAAGCACTTTCAAACTCCAGTCACTCACACACACACATATACACACACACACACAAACACACACACACACACATACACGTTTTGATGGGATTGAAGGGCCAGTAATATAGGGTTCCAAAGCACTTGTCAAACTCGTCACATACACACACACACACACACACACACACACACACGTTTTGATGGGATTGAAGGGCCAGTAATATAGGGTTCCAAAGCACTTGTCAAACTCCAGTCACACACACACATACACACACACACACACACACACACACACACGTTTTGATGGGATTGAAGGGCCAGTAATATAGGGTTCCAAAGCACTTTCAAACTCCAGTCACACACACACACACACACACACACGTTTTGATGGGATTGAAGGGCCAGTAATATAGGGTTCCAAAGCACTTTCAAACTCCACTCACACACACACATATACACACACACACACAAACACACACACACACACATACACGTTTTGATGGGATTGAAGGGCCAGTAATATAGGGTTCCAAAGCACTTGTCAAACTCGTCACACACACACACACACACACACACACACACACGTTTTGATGGGATTGAAGGGCCAGTAATATAGGGTTCCAAAGCACTTTCAAACTCCAGTCACACACACACACACACACACACACACACACGTTTTGATGGGATTGAAGGGCCAGTAATATAGGGTTCCAAAGCACTTTCAAACTCCACTCACACACACACATATACACACACACACACAAACACACACACACACACATACACGTTTTGATGGGATTGAAGGGCCAGTAATATAGGGTTCCAAAGCACTTGTCAAACTCGTCACACACACACACACACACACACACACACACGTTTTGATGGGATTGAAGGGCCAGTAATATAGGGTTCCAAAGCACTTGTCAAACTCCAGTCACACACACACATACACACACACACACACACACACACGTTTTGATGGGATTGAAGGGCCAGTAATATAGGGTTCCAAAGCACTTTCAAACTCCAGTCACACACACACACACACACACACACACACACACGTTTTAATATAGGGTTCCAAAAGCATTTGTCAAACTCCAGACACACACACACACACACACGTTTTGATGGGATCGAAGGACCAGTAATATAGGGTTCCAAAGCACTTGTCAAACTCGTCACATACACACACACACACACACACACACACACACACACACACACACACGTTTTGATGGGATTGAAGGGCCAGTAATATAGGGTTCCAAAGCACTTGTCAAACTCCAGTCACACACACACATACACACACACACACACACACACACACACGTTTTGATGGGATTGAAGGGCCAGTAATATAGGGTTCCAAAGCACTTTCAAACTCCAGTCACTCACACACACACACAAACACACACACACACACATACACGTTTTGATGGGATTGAAGGGCCAGTAATATAGGGTTCCAAAGCACTTGTCAAACTCGTCACACACACACACACACACACACACACACACACGTTTTGATGGGATTGAAGGGCCAGTAATATAGGGTTCCAAAGCACTTTCAAACTCCAGTCACACACACACACACACACACACACACACACACACACGTTTTAATATAGGGTTCCAAAAGCATTTGTCAAACTCCAGACACACACACACACACACACGTTTTGATGGGATCGAAGGACCAGTAATATAGGGTTCCAAAGCACTTGTCAAACTCGTCACATACACACACACACACACACACACACACACACACACACACGTTTTGATGGGATTGAAGGGCCAGTAATATAGGGTTCCAAAGCACTTGTCAAACTCCAGTCACACACACACATACACACACACACACACACACACACGTTTTGATGGGATTGAAGGGCCAGTAATATAGGGTTCCAAAGCACTTTCAAACTCCAGTCACTCACACACACACATATACACACACACACAAACACACACACACACACATACACGTTTTGATGGGATTGAAGGGCCAGTAATATAGGGTTCCAAAGCACTTGTCAAACTCGTCACATACACACACACACACACACACACACACACACGTTTTGATGGGATTGAAGGGCCAGTAATATAGGGTTCCAAAGCACTTGTCAAACTCCAGTCACACACACACATACACACACACACACACACACACACACACACACACACACGTTTTGATGGGATTGAAGGGCCAGTAATATAGGGTTCCAAAGCACTTTCAAACTCCAGTCACACACACACACACACGTTTTGATGGGATTGAAGGGCCAGTAATATAGGGTTCCAAAGCACTTTCAAACTCCAGTCACTCACACACACACACATACACACACACACACAAACACACACACACACACATACACGTTTTGATGGGATTGAAGGGCCAGTAATATAGGGTTCCAAAGCACTTGTCAAACTCCAGTCTGGTCCCTTCTAGATGACCCCAGCTCAAAGCTTCAAGCAACCACCAAGTACTGCTGGGTGTGCCCAAAAAAAACAATGTGAGATACCTTCAAGCTTCCAGACAGATGCGCTTGGACCATACTGTGACTTGCAAGAAGTCCAACAAAACTGTAACACGGATGAAAGTGAACAGGCCAGACAGATCAACAGAGACAAGGAGGCAGTGAGGAATTTCCAGGGCAAGTGCTCCAGGCCACTGAACTGTGCACTTCGAAAAGAGTTTTGTGTTCTAAGAATTTCATCTCAAAAAAAAGAAAAAATTTGGAGGGCTGGAGCGGTAGCACAGCGGATAGGGTGTTTGCTTTGCATGCAGTCTACCCAGGACAGACCCGGGTTCGATTCCTGGCATCCCATATAGTCCCCTGAGCCTACGAGAAGTGATTTCTGAGCAGAGATCCAGGACTAACCAGAACACTGACAGGTGGGGCTGCCTGCCCCCCAAAAAATTTATTTTTGGTTTTTGGGCTACACTTGGAGATGCTCAGTTGTTCCTGGCTCTGCACTCAGATATTACTCCTGACAGGATAGGGAGACCATATGGGATGCTGGGGCTGAACCTGAGTTGGGCTCAAAAATCCTACCCCGTGCTATCACTCTAGGCCCTCAAAAGAGTTTTTTTAGTTTTTAGGCCTTCTAAGAGTTTTTTTTTTTTTGGGGGGGGGGTTCCTTGAGCCACACGTGGCAGTGCTTGGGGCTTGCTCCTTGCTCTTGGCTCTACATTTCAAGGGACCACTTCCCACAAGCAGAGAAACAGGAGCATTTCAATCCAAAGACATGATGGATTGGGCATTGTATAACTGAAGCTCAATCGTGAATATCTTTGTAACTTTATCTCATAATGATGCAATTAATTTTTTTGGTGTTTTCTTTGGGCTACACCTGGCTCTGTGCTCAGGAATCACTCCTGGCAGGCTCGAGTAACCATATGGGATGCTGGAGATAGAATCTAGGTTAGCCACATGCAAGCAACACCCTCTCTGCTGTGCTATTGCTCCAGCCCCTCAATTAAAAATTTATTTAAAAAAAAAAAAGGAATCACTTTGATCAGCATCATAATTGGAGGAAAAAAAATGGATGGTATCAAGACAAGACAGTCTTGGTGGAAATAAAAAATGGTCAGACTTGAATATGAAATCCAAAGTCAACGACAACAGAAATGATACCCAACCTACATCAAGCTGTACAAGGGGAGAACAGTTGCACTAGCATTATGGGGGGTAGAAAAGGGGGAAGTGGGATGC
This sequence comes from Suncus etruscus, assembly GCF_024139225.1. Classification (NCBI taxonomy): domain Eukaryota; kingdom Metazoa; phylum Chordata; class Mammalia; order Eulipotyphla; family Soricidae; genus Suncus; species Suncus etruscus. The sequence goes on along the minus strand of NC_064849.1, from coordinate 4,647,589 downwards.
ATGCTGGGAACAGGGGTGAAGGGAGGACAACACTGGTGGTGGGAATGCCCCTCATTAATTATTACTATGTGCCTTAAATATTACTGTGAACGATTTGTAATTAAATTTGCCCACAATAAAAAAAATGGGTTTGGTAAACTGTTTTTTTCTTTGGGAGGGGTTGGGCCACACCCACCACACCTGGCTGTGCTCGGGGTTACTCCTGGCTCTCTGCTCAGAAATTGCTCCTGGAAGGCTTGGGGGACCATAAGGGATGCCGGGATTCGAACCACCATCATTTTGCATGCAAGGCAAATGCCCTACCTCCATGCTATCTCTCCAGCCCCAAGAAACATTTTCATTCTGATTGAAAGCTTACCAATTCTTTTTATTGTTGTTGTTTTTTTGGGGGGCCATATCCGGTGATGTTCAGGGGTTACTCCTGGCTATGAGCTCAGAAATCACTCCTGGCTTGGGGGGACCATATGGGACACTGGGGAATCGAACTGTGGTCCGTCCTAGGCTAACGCTGGCCAGGCAGACTCCTTAGTATTCCAACCCGTTTACCTTTTCTTTTTTTTTTTTTTTTTTTGGTGGTTTTTGGATCACACCCGGCAGTGCTCAGGGGTTACTCCTGGCTCCATGCTCAGAAATTTCTCCTGACAGGCATGGAGGACCATATGGGACGCCGGATTTGAACCGATGACCTTCTGCATGAAAGGCAAACGCCTTACCTCCATGCTATCTCTCTGGCCTCCATATTCTTTTTTTTTTTGGTTTTTGGGTCACACCCGGCAGCGCTCAGGGGTTACTCCTGGCTCTATGCTCAGAAATCGCTCCTGGCAGGCTCAAGGGACCATATGGGATGCCAGGATTCGAACCACCGACCTTCTGCGTGAAAGGCAAACGCCTTACCTCCATGCTATCTCACCGGCCCCACCTATTCTTTATCTTAGTTTTTTTTCTTGCATCCCAAGATCTTAAGCAGACCCCTGGCTTTGAAAAGAACACTATATCTGGTTCTAAACCTGTGGGTATTCCCTGCCCCAACTTATTTATCCCACCTGAACGATCTGTCTGCATGCCGGGAGAGAGGGATTAAGGAGAGTTAGAGAGATTCAACAGAGTCAGCATCAGATTCAGCATCGGCAATTCAGTGTCAACAAAGAAGCATCAGCAGTAACATCAGCAAAGGGAGTCAGTCAGCAAGGAAGCCTGGAAAAAGTGGCTGAAAGGAAGACAGGCAGAGAGCCAGGAGTAGAAAAGCAGCTGCTAGGAAAAGGCTAGCATAGAAGCCATGTAAGGAAATGTATGTTAGGTTAGGACTGTGAAATAAAGCTGGCCTTCATCTGACTGCTTAGTAAATTTTTCTGCCATTACCCTGCAACCTCAGACCCTCTAAGGCAGTGGTCTCAAACTCAATTTACCTGGGGGCCACAGGAGGCAAAGTCGGGGTGAAGCAGGACCCCATAAGGGATTTCGCTTACCAAATATTCGCAATAAAAAATCACATTAGTGGGCCCGGAGAGATAGCACAGCGGTGTTTGCCTTGCAAGCAGCCGATCCAGGATCAAAGGTGGTTGGTTTGAATCCCGGTGTCCCATATGGTCCCCCGTGCCTGCCAGGAGTAACCCCTGAGCACTACTGGGTATGGCCCAAAAACAAAACAAACAAAAAAAAAACACAAAAAAGCAAAAACAAAAAAATCGCATTAGTAAGAAAAAAAATCGCATTAAACATTTGCATACCCCGAACAGAACTGCTCGGGTTATGCGAATGTTTAATGCGATTTTTTTCTTACTAATGCGATTTTTAGGTAAGCGAATAATCGCGAATACTGCGATATTTGAAGGCCGGCCGCGGGCCACAAAATGTTGTACGTAGGGCCGCAAACAGCCCCCGGGTTGCGAGTTTGAGACCCCTGGTGTAGAAGGTGGGACCATGCTCAACATGTGGCCAGCACTAAGGCTCAAACTTGCAGAAGGAGGCAGAAGGTTTCCCAAATGACCCTGTGCCTTCTTTTCTGGAGTCTTTCAAGATTTAGCCGTGGTGCTGTCAGGGGACCATATGCGGCAGCCAGGATTCAAAAATCGGATCAGACACAGGCAGGACAAGCATCTTTTTTTTTTTTTTTTTTTGCTGTGGCTTTTGGGTCACACCCGGCAATGCTCAGGGATTATTCCTGGCTCCATGCTCAGAAATTGCTCCTGGCAGGCACGGGGGACCATATGGGATGCCGGGATTCCAACCGATGACCTTCTGCATGAAAGGCAAACGCCTTACCTCCATGCTATCTCTCCGGTCCCAGGACAAGCATCTTAATCCCTATACAACCTCTCAAACCCCCACCCCCGCAAAAGAAAATATTTCCTAATTTCAAAATTAGCCAGTTATACCTGTTATTACACCTGTTATTTGTACGCAGCCTATCCAGGACGAATGATGGTTCAAATCCCGGCATTCCATATGGTGTCTGCCAGGAGCAATTTCTGAGTGCAGAGCCAGGAGTAACCCCGGAGCCCTGCTGGGTCTGATCCAAAAACAAAGAATAAACAAATAAAATAACAACTGCAGGGGTCAGAGAGTTCGTACAGTGGGAAGGGTGTTTGCCTTGTACACAGCTGACCAAGTTTAACATCAGCATCCATATGGTCTCCCAAGCATTACCAGGAGTGATCCCTGAGCACTACCAGCTGTGGCCCCAAAATAAAAACAAAATGACTCCAGTTGCTCCTTCAAGTCCAGAGCTCACCCCTCTCCCAATTCCAATAGAAACTTAATAGCCCCAGTCAGCTGGGCAGCAGCCACCACAGACCAGAGCCGCCCACACCATCCTTGGCAGCTTCCTGAAGGCCTTCACCTCCAGCTCATGGGAACATACCCTAGATATTAGCCAAGGCCACTGTGCACACAGACCCACCATTGTACTAAACGAGAGCACACGCTACACTCGCCAGCACCCACCCTCCCTGTGCATATGTGGGGATGTATCCCCAGACTCGTAGAGAAGGGTAGGGGGTGTATACCCAGCACGGCAGTCCGAGAGGCAGGAAAAGACCAGGATGCACCAAGTATGAGCAGCCCAGGTGCGTATTTTAATAAGAAAATCGCCTCTTACGAAAATAGCATTTTTATTTGCTAAGCTGTGCGGAGTTCGTGCCTGAGCTGAAAATGGCTGCACGGCAGCTGCTCCTGGTGAGGAAGACACAGAGATGACACAGATAGATCTGGGGATCCGGAGCCACCAGGCTGTGCCCAAGCTGTCCTGGGGCAGGAGCCCCACAAAGCAAAGGCAGCCTCAGCCGCTGTCTTCGTCCCCCTCGCTGCCTGCCAGGGGGCTGGGGTCCTGCAGAGGAGAGCAGAGATGAGCTGAGACCCGGTGCAGCCAGGCCCGTGCCCAGGGTAATACGGAGGGGGTGTCAGGGTCCCACTTTCCCTCCTGCCCACCTTGGCAGAGGCCGAGGCACTGAAGTCATGAGCAGGCAGTGTAGCGAGCCACTGGGCCATGGAGCGCTCGCACCGCTCTGTGCCAATGATGGTAGGGTAGATGTGCTGCTCCTTGAAGGCAGTTGCGCCCGCCTCCTCATGTGCCCAGTCGAGTGGCTCGTGCAGCCCGTCGTGGCCAAAGCGCTCGTTGTACTTCTCAAAGTGCACCCGTTCCAGCACCAGGCCCAGCCCGGGTGCCTTGGGCACGTCCACCCTGGCCTCGCCCCAGCTGCGCTCCAGCAGGCTCTCAGGTGCGTAGCCCTTGACGATGGCTACCACTAACCCCACCATCTTCCGGATCTGGTGTGTCATGAAGCTCTGTCCCTTGACCCTGATCACAGCGAACTCCATGCCCTCGTGCACGAAGGGCTCCTCGCAGAACATGTCCAGGATGTATCGCCGAGCGCTGGGCTCGCGGGGCCCCTTCTGCGAGGTGAAGTTGTGGAAGCTGTGGGTGCCCTTGTAGACGGCCAGCAGCCGGTTCACATGCTGCAGCGTCTCGGCGCTCAGGCGGTATGTCTCGTCCTGCACGTCACGGTCCTTGTGGGCGAAGGCGAATGTGGGCAGCATGTACAGGTAGGTCCTGGCGTCACATCTGTTCTTGGAATTGAAGCCACCAGTGACCCGCTTCAGTCCTGCAGAAGAAGAGTCAAGTGAGGGGCCAGGGCAGATGGGAGTCCAGCATGCCATGGAGACAGGCCCTGCAAGCTGCCAGTGCCAAGGCCAGTCAGACCATGCCACCAGCCCACAGGGCACAGCTGCGGATAGAATTCCCACACCAGTTGGGTCCCAGAGAATGGTTCCAGGGCCGAGTCTAGCAAACAACAATGCCAGTGGGAAGGATGTCCTGAATATGTTGGACACTGTTCCTCACACGGGGAATGATGTGGTCTCGTGACACTGATGTGGCAAAAGCACGACATGGGCATGCACTGAGAACCCACAGAAACTGCTGGAAGGGCAACTCGCACTCCAGCGCACAACTTACCCTGGGCCAGCCTTACCCAAGATCCGGATGTGAGCCGGGAGATGCTTGTTGATCTTCTCCAGGATGTCATCGATCAGCCACACCTTCAGGGATACCACCTGGCCAGCTGCAGACACCCCCTGCAAGGAAAGCAGGTGGGTAGGAGGGTGACCATGATGGGAACAGGAACCTGCAGCTGAAGGGAAGACATGGAGCTGCCCTGGACAGGGGGTAAGTTCCAGACTCTGACAGGAGGGGCCGGAGAGACAGCACAGCGGTAGGGCGTTTGCCTTGCATGAAGCCAACCCAGGACGAACCCGGGTTTGATTCCCAGCATCCCATACGGTCCCCAGAGCCTGCCAGGAGTGATTTCTGAGAACAGAGTCTGGTGTGCCCCCTCCTAAAGAAAACCAAACCCCAACAGGATACTGTAGACCAGAGTCTTCAGGTACACCAGCTACCCAATTATCAGTTGTTGACATCATCACAGTCAGGAGGGCCAGAAATGTCCTGCAGGTCCCCTGAGCATGGCCCAGGTGGGGTTGGTGGATAAATGTCTCCCAAGAGAGATAGCACAGTGGCCAGAGCACTAGAACAGTGAGGAGTGTTTGTCTTGCATGAGGACAACCCAAGTTCAATCTCCAGCATCCTGTATTGTCCAGAGCCCACCAGAAATCATTTCTGAGCACAAAGCCAAGAGTAACCCTGAGTACCACCCAGTGTGGCCCAAACACAACAAAAAGAGGAAATAAAAGGAAATGACAGAAAATCAACTGTAAGATGTACTACAGGTGCCTGGGACCAAGACACTTTCCAAAAGAGGCAGTCTCATGTCCTACTATGTCCCTCACAGGCCAAAGGACAGGGTTCAGCTGCAGACCCACCACCCCCCCCCAGACCCTCATGGTATCTCACACACACCCCCAAGCAACTTCCCACCCACTCAAAGCAACCTGAGTGCCTTCTGGCTCCTTGTTATGCTGAGTCAGAAATGCTACCGGGCTCTATCACAAAGACAGCATAATGTACCCACGTTGTAGCTGCTGACCTTATCTGTGCGTGCACAGCGCTGGAAGGACATCTTTCTCATGTCTTGGCCGTGGTTCTCCGGGATGCAGCCAGACTGCACAAGGGCCGACACCAGGTCATCTTCAATGGTCTTGAACTGGGACGACCCCACGTTCCTCTAGGGAAGAGAGAAAGCAATGGCTCCCTTAGCCTGGCCAACAACAGCCCTGTGGGCAATGGAGCCACTAGGCAGGGTGTGGCTGCACCATAGTGGAGACAGGGGACATGTAGGTGAGTTCACTGGACAGCAAGCCTGAAACTCAGAAGCATCAATGGCTGCTAGCCCAGGCCCCCGCACACTGTCTCACTGTTGCCCTCACACCAAGGCATCTCCTCTGGAGGGGGGTTTGCCTGCATAAGCCGACCCACCCACAGTCCATCTCTAGCACTAAACAGTGCACCAAGCACTGCCAGGAGTCACTCCCAAGCAGGGACAGCAAGGCCTTAATCTCCTGAAAGCAAAGCAGTTGAGGGAGCAGGGAAAGGCTCCATGGGAGCTCTGCCCATTTGAGGCCCTGGTTTGATCCCTGCCTGGCTCTACATTGGTCCTCTTGGTAGGTCCAAGCAGAGCCAGGAGTAGCCCAAAACCAACCAAACAAACCAGTGTGTACCTCACCCGCCTCAAAGAGCAGAGCTGAGACAGGAGAGCTCATAATTGCTCTTGCTCTGGGCGCATTTTCTCTCCTTAGCTACAGTGCCTGAATGGGGAGTAGGGCCTCACATCTGCAATAAGCCAGGCAAGCAGTAGTCCATGGACGCATCCCTTAGAAAACTAAGCGGGGTTCAGAGCAATAGTACAGAAGGTAGGGCAATGCCCTAGCACATGACTGACCTGGACTGGACCCCAGTACCACACACAGTCCCAGAGCCTACCAAGAGTGATCCCTTAGCACAGAGCTGGGAATAAGCCTTGTAAATCCTTGGGTGTTGACAACCTCTGCCCCCCAAATAACTAAGTGCATGAACCGGAGTGACAGCACAGTGGCAGTGCATTTGCCTTGCACACGGCAGACCTAGGATGGACCCGGGTTAGATTCCTAGCATCCCAGATGGTACCCCTGAGCGTGCCAGGAGCGATTTATTTTTTTGTTTGTTTGTTTTTCGACCACACCTGGTGATGCTCAAGAGTTACTCCTGGCGTGTTCGCTTCGGCAGCACAAATACTAAAATTGGAACGGTATGGAGATTAGCATGGTCCCTGCGCCAAGTTCGTGAAGCGTTCCATATTTAAAAAATAAATAAATAAGAGAAATCCTCCTGGCTTGGGGGACCATATGGGATGCTGGGGAATAGAACCGTGGTCTGTCCTCGCACGCAGGAGCGATTTCTGAGTGCAGAGCCAGGGGTGGCCCCAAAATGAAAACAAACAAAAAGACCCTAAGTGAAGAAGCCCAGAACCCACAGTCCTTTGTGCCTACATGCTTTGCTTCCTCGGGTATTTCTCAGCCAAGCACGTCCTTCTGAGTGGGAGCCAACAGCCCGAGGCTCGAGGGCCAGCCGCAGAGCCCCGGGGGCGGCAAGTGTGGCGCCACCGCTGAGTGTTCAGGAGGGGTCGGGCAGGGCCAGGACCAGGCACCAACCAGGCTGTGGGCTCCCGTCTGTCACGGGCGCTGGAGCCCGCAACGCCCCAGAGCAGAAGGCCCGGCCCTGAGCCCTCACCTGCATGCCATGGTAGCCCTTGCCCGAGTAGGCCATGAGCAGCACGATCTTGCGCTTGGGCAGCTTCGGGGGCGGCTGCTCGGCGGCGCCGCTCTTGAGCTTCTTGGCCTGCGGCTGCGGCTCTTCCCAGACCCGGGCTCCGCCCTGCCGGCCGCGGGCTTTGCGGCCCGGCTCGGGCTCCGGCTGCGGGGACGCGGAGGCCATGCGGAGAGCCCTGGAAGACAGCGCGGGGCCCTTCACCCCTGACCCTTGACCCGACCTTTGACCCCCCCGACCCCGACCTTTGACCCGACCGCGTTACCCGAGGAAGCCCGGGCTCCGGCTCCAGGCTCTGCGCGCAGCGTCCGTCAGGGCCGCGGCCGCCGCACACAGGCTGCGGACGCGCATGCGCCGCCCGGGAACGACCCCGGAGCCCGGACCCTAGGCCCCCAAGTTGCCGTCTCCGCCGTCCTCGAATGCCCGCCCGGGAGGCCCCGAATCCGGCCTGAGCTGCGGCAACGCGGACGGACGGACGGACGGACCCGGACCCGGACCCGGGCAGGACCACGTGGGCGAAGGCGGAAGCGGGACGCGGCCGGACGGTGGCCGGGCGTGGACAAAACACCGCTCCGAGGGGAGGGGCGGGGCCAGCCCCAGTGCGGAGGTCTCCACTCCGCCCCGGCGGGTTCTGGGCTCCAATGCGCCTGCGCGAGTCCCAGCTCGGGCCTGGAGCTCCACCTGCGCCTTCGCTCACTAGCTGTGTGCTCCCTGGGACGAGGTCGCGGGGTGTCTGCTGTAGCGTCCCATGCTGGCCATTTGCGTGGGGACCGGGCCCTTCCCAACCTTGTCAACTCGGGCTTCACACAGTACACGGAGTCAGGCACCAGTGCGGCCGCCTTCTTTATGTTTTGGGGCGCTTAGGGGTTACTCCTGGCTCTGTGCTCTCAGGAATTACTCCTGGCAGCCTGGGGGACTCTTGCCGTGCAAGGCAAACGCCCTCCCCGCTGTGCTACCGCTCAGGCCCCTGGACGGTGCCCTCTGTGCCTGGGGGGAAACTGAGGCAGTCAGGTCCTGGAGCCAGAGTGAGCCAGAAGAAAAGAAGATCCCTCCCCCAGGGATTTGTCCTCAATTGGCCTGGCAGTGACAGCAGCTTCTGGAGGCCGGAGAGGAGAGGTCTGTCAGGATTCCAGACCTAAATCACTTGGTCCCCAGGATCAACCAGGCACCAGCCCTGCGTGATGAGTGTGGCTCAAAGACAAAATCACGGCCAGGCCAGTTCTAGGAAATGAGAGAAGAGGAAGGCCAGATGACGATGCCCTCAGCACCCCTATCCCTTTTGAGGGGACACTGCTGCCTCCCTCAGGCCCTGCAGCTGGATTCGGCGGCCTGTAGTGGTCAGCCAGATCACCCACAGAGGGATGAGAGCAGTGAGGCTCCATGCAAAGAAATGAGTTCCCAGGCCCCCATTCTGGGAAGCTGAGAAAACAGGGGTGTGCCCACCACATAAAGGTGGGGTGCCCAGGGTGAAGCTGCAGCTTTCAGTCAGTATTATCTGGCATCAGAGAGGCCAAGCCTGCAGGGGTCTCAAACTCATGGCCCACAGGCCGTTTGCAGCCCTCCGTACAGCATTTTGTGGCCTTGCCCTAGAGGAATCTTTTTTGTTTTTAGTTGTTTGGGTCACACCCCCCAATGTTCAAGGCCTTGCACTCAAGGATCACCCCCACTTTGCCTCCTGTGGCCCCCAGGTAAATTGAGTTTGAGACCCCTGGGCCAAGGTGACTGGCAGGTATACCACTCATGAAGACAGGCAGAGCACCATTCTGTCAGCCAAAACCCACTGTTAGGGGCAGTTAGGCCTGGGGTCCCCTCTTCAATCCCTCCTTCCCTTGAGGAGCATGTTCCTGGGAGCTTGCCCCCTGGCTTTACTTTAAATAAAACCCTTGTGGCCCCGTGCTTCCCTCCACGTCAATGCTGTCCCTTGCCATTTTTTTAAGTCAAAAAGTGAAACGCGGGGCTGGAGAGATAGCATGGAGGTAAGGCATTTACCTTTCATGCAGAAGGTCATCGGTTCGAATCCCGGCATCCCATATGGTCCCCTGTGCATGCCAGGAGCAATTTCTGAGCACAGAGCCAGGAAAAACCCCTGAGCACTGCCGGGTGTGACCCAAAAACCACAAAAAAAAAAAAAAAAAAGTGAAACGGGTTAGGACTGCTGGCTGTGTTTCCAGAGTCCTGGAAGGAGACTGACTTGGAATTAACAAGACATCTTCTGGGCCGGGCGGTGGCGCTAAAGGTAAGGCGCCTGCCTTGCCTGCGCTAGCCTTGGACGGACCGCGGTTCGATCCCCCGGTGTCCCATATGGCCCCCCAAGCCAGGAGCGACTTCTGAGCACATAGCCAGGAGTAACCCCTGAGCGTTACCGGGTGTGGCCCAAAAACAAAACCAAACAAAAAAAAATAACAAGACCTCTTCTACCATTTTCTCTGGCTTTAAAACAATGCCGGAGCTATAGCACAGTGGTAGGGCGTTTGCCTTGCATGTGGCTGACCCAGGGTTCAATCCCTAGCGTCCCATATAATCCCCCAAGCCAGGAACGGATTTCTGAGCGCATAGCCAGGAGTAACCTAGTAACTCCTGAGGGTCACTCCCGGAAGTTTTTAGGGTGTGGCCCCAAAACCAAAAACAAACAAAAGCACCAAAAAACAACAACACATAATGCAGTTTCTGAAAACACACACCCTCCCACAAAATAATAAACCACAGGAGTCAGAGTGATAGCACAATGGTATGGTGTTTGCCCTGCCAATCTAGGACCCACTGAGTGTCACAGGGTGTAGCCCAAAAAACAAAAAGAGAGGGGCCGGGAAGGTGGCGCTAGAGGTAAGGTGTCTGCCTTGCAAGCGCTAGTATAGGATGGACAGTGGTTCGATCCCCCGGCGTCCCATATGGTCCCCCCAAGCCAGGGGCGATTTCTGAGCGCATAACCAGGAGTAATCCCTGAGTGTCAAACGGGTGTGGCCCAAAAACCAAAAAAAAAAAAAAGGGAAACCACAGCCAGAAACAGGACAGGTATATGATGATTGCCTTGGAAGGAGAGTGCTTGTCTTGCCAGGTTCTATCCCTGAAACCCAAGCACTGTCAGAGTTACCCCTGGAAAAAAAAAAAAAAGTAATCCCTGGCAGGGCTGGAGAGATAGTACAGCCTTGCATGTAGCTGACCCAGGACCAATGGTGGTTCTAATCCCGGCATCCCATATGATCCCCTGTGCCTGCCAGGAGAGATTTCTGAGCAGAGCCAAGAGTAACCCCTTAGCACTGCCCGGTGTGGACCAAAAAGAAAAACAAAAAAAAAAAGGAGTAACCCCTGGGCATTGCCAGGTGTGATTCCACCACCAACAAAAAGCCCACCACTTGCACACAGCTGAACTAGATTCAATTTCCAGCACTGCAAAGGACAACTCCACCCCCCAAGCACCACCGAAGTGACCTTGAGCAGAGTTGGGAGCAAGCACTGACCACTGTTGGACATAGTTCAAAAGCAAATAAATAAAAAACAAAAACAAAAAAAAACACACAATTGAAAAATGGGCCAATGATGTGAACTGACGTTTCTCCAAGAGATGTAGAAATGCCTGTCTCAAGGGAAAGATGCCAAGTTCATTGTAATAAATAAGGCAGCTCAGGCATACTGGGAACAGACCACGAGACCGTTGGCATGGCAGGGTCAGGCACTGTGCAATCCATGCTGGTTCCTATCCAACTGCATTCTCCCCTACGTGACAGCAAGCACAACGTCCACACACACTCAGGGTTAAGAACCTCCTCTGCAAAAAAAATAAAAATAAAAACAGGGTCTGGCACTAGAGGTAAAGTGTCAGCCTTGCAAGCGCTAGCCAAGGAAGGACCAGGGATCCCCCGGAGTCCCATATGATCCCCCACAAGCCAGGGGCAATTTCTGAGCGCTTAGCCAGGAGTAACCCCTGAGCATCAAACGGGTGTGGTCCGAAAAAAAACAAAACAAAAAAAAAAAGAACCTCCTCTGGCACACAGGCGCTCACTCCTACCTTGCCCTTAAACAGCTCCCCTGGCATGCGTGTATAAATGTGCACTACACACACACACACACACACACACACACACGCACGCACGCACGCACGCACGCACGCACACACGCACCCTCAGGACATGAACACTCGCACGTCGGCCCTTAGATCACAGACTAACAGCCTGAGCAAGAGCACCGTTGTCAATCCGAGAGATTTATTTCCGTAAATGGATATTACACAATTCAACACAAAAGGGGTAGGAAATCACAAAATTCCTTTCCAGGAAGACCAGGGTCAGGAGGCACAGTGCAGATGCAGGGTCCAGGCCCAGCCCTGGATTCCAACTTCCGTAAAGCAATGAACGTGACCCATCTACGGTCGGTTACAGTCACAGGACCAAAAGGACACATGCCCTATTTCTGTCCAGCACTCCAAGTGTTGAGGTGCTGCACACACGAAGCCCTTGTCTCGTCTGCAGGGTCTGCCTCCACAGTCTTCGGCACTCAGAACTGCTATGCAGGCCCACAAAGCCCCCAACCTGCTTGGCAGTTTCCCTGCTAGCCTTGTCACTGCAGCTGGGGAGGAGGCTAGATATGAGGTCTCTACGCCAATATCCCCTCACTGCCAGGTGCTGCCGCCTGCCCTGGGCAGCCACCCAAGCTTGCTCTGCCCACCATTCCGCTGTCCCAGACAAGGCCTGCCTGGCCGCCCTGCCACCCTCTCCTTCCTACAAGGAGCGCTGCAGAGAGTTAAGACACATCTGAGGAGTCGAGTGTGAGGGAGATGTGGGCGGAGGACTGTCCTGGAGACTTGAGAGCCACTCTGCGATGCACCTGCACTCTGGCACGTGTCCCTAGGATATGGCATGTATACACGGAGGCATCCGCGGCCCAGTGAGAGCCGGTCAGCCTGCCTGGTAAAGTGCTCGGTGATTCACAAAGCTGGGTGGGTGGGTAGTGTGGGGAAGAGGAAGGGCCTTTACCGGGGTGGAGCCCTGGGCAGGCCTGCGGCTTTGGCTTGAGAAGGCAACACTGTCCCAGGGCCCTGATGTCGTGGGAGCAGGGCCTGCAGGGCTGGGGACGCAAACACGTGCCCACCTGCATGGGAGGCGGCCTGGGACGCGGTCCCGTGTAGGGCCCGCCAACACCCTCAAGTCCCACCAGCAAAGCTGGGGTCCTTGCCCTGGGGCCTCTGGACAGTAACCGGCTTTAGGCTTGTCACCTGGAGCCCGCCAGAGTGCTGACCCTACCCTGGAAGCTGGATCAAGCACAGAGGCCAGTCAATAGGGCTGAGAGTCTTCGCTCGATGCACATCTTGCCTGCAGGAGGAAGCCTTGGTCAATGCTGCCCACAAGGGTCAGCTCCCACATGGATCAGCCCTAGCACATCTGCCCTCCCACATGTGCTCACACACGACCATCCCCGCACCCACTCTCCTACCCAGCTGCGTCCCACACCCGACCCCCACACACACTCCCACTTGGCCGCATCCTGGACAGCCCTCTCGCACTCACACTTGGCAATGTTCTCCACATCCGCCTGGTCGCTGAGGATGTGCTGCAGCCCCTCCATGAGCAGCAGGGCCTTGTGATAGCGCTGGACACAGTCTTCCCGGCGATGGAACATCTCATCCAGGGCAGCGGACTGCACCTGCGGAGTTGAGGAAGCAGGCTAGTCCCTACCAGATCCACGACACACTCCTACCCTGCGCCCCCGGCCGCCTCCGCACCGTCTGCACTGCGTGGCTGAAGATGAGCTTCTCGGCACTGACGCTCTGGATGCGGTCCAAGAGCCGCTGCTTGTCCAGGAAGAAACGCTGCAACCGCAGGCTCAGGCCTTGGCAGGACACCACGCTCGCCTTGTACAGCTCGTTCAACTTCCGCACCACTGCAAGGGCATCCTGAAATCAGCCCGGCCAGGCAGGAGTGGCCGCCTCCCAGCTCCCCGGCCCTGTGCTCACCCTGCTTCACAGTGGACGACAGACAGAGCTTGCCTGCGCGGATCTGCTCGATGGCTGTGTGCAGGCCCACAGAAAGTAGCTCGGCCACCTTCAGGTACAGCACCAGCTGCTCAGCGAAGCTGCGGGCAGCAACACATTAGCGAGCTGGGGGTAGCTGGGGGAGCACCGGGGAGCCACGTCCACTCCATCCCTGCTGGCTGATACCCACCCCCACTCGCGGCTCAGCAGGCTGATCTGGTCGGCCACAGCGCTCTCCTGCAGCTGCTCAGGGCCCCCGGCTGCCTCGCCGGCACTGCCCTTTAGCGCTGCGATCTCCAGGACGTGCTGCACGAAGACAAGTGTGAAGCGCAGCCGATGCAGAATCTCTGTGTGCTCTTGCTAAAGGCAAAGGGAGTGTGTGAGGGGGGCAGGGCTGGACACCCCATATTCTAGCCCACCCTGCTTCCACGGAGCCTCACCTCCATGAGAGTCTCCTCAGGGAGGTCAGGGGCCTCGAAGGTCACGACCCCCTCCAGGTTGACGGTGACAGGATCGACAAAGTTGCAGCAGTGGCCAGGACCCTCAGTAGCAGCCTCACTGCAGGCACCAGGAGGCAGGTGGCGGGCAGAGACGGAGCCAGCCGAGCTGAGGGAGCTGGAAGAGCCCACTGCAGGAGGAACCCAAGAGGAGGCCCCCAGACATGCGGGTGAGGTAGTGCTCTGGGCCCTCGTGGGTGCTCCCCACCAGAGCCTGGCCAGAGCCCAGGGAAATCTAGCCCCCATCCCAGGTGGTGCTTCAGGGCCCTGCAGGGGATCACACAGGAGCTAGGGCTCATGGGCAGCCACCATGCCACCACCAAGGCCTTACCTGAGAATATCCTGGTACGGGGGCCAGGGGGTGGGGTGGTCCCGCTGGGCGGGGACCCCACAGTGAAGACTACAGGTGAGGGGCTGGTGCCTGCGCGTGCTCCCGGGTGCAGGCTCCCTCCGAAGCCAGCAGAGGGTGCTGGGGGCAAGAGGTGGGGCTCAGGGCCTGGCCCACCATCCCCCACTCCACCTCAATACCCACCCTGGCCCAGCCTCCCCAGACCTATCTCCATGGGCTTCTCCTGCAGGCTGTCTGTGCTACCAGAGTCGGGGGCCTGCGCCTGCGCCCCAAATGCAGCCTTCAGAAGCAGGTCCGTGAGGCGGCCAGTGCTGAGGGACCTTCGGGCAAGGAAGGCACTGAGTGTCAGGAGCCAGGAGCCAGACAAGGGCAAGGGCTCTGACCGGGGCTTCCCCACACCCTGAACCTATGCACCTGCCAAAGGGGCCCTTGGTGTCCTCAGGGGGCCGTAGGCCTGAGCCCAGCTGTGGGCCCTGCAAGGGTGCAGCATCCGAGAGGTCAGGTAGTGTGCGGTTCCGGGGTGGTGTCACCACCACACCCTGTCGCGCCAGGAGGGCCAGCAGGTTTTGGGAGCTGGGAGTCTTCGGGAAATCAAAGGCAGGCACAGCCTAGGGGGAACAGGTAGCACTGGATTAGTCCACCCCCACGAAGTGCCCAGAGTGGCCAGTCCCTGCCAGGCTGTGGGTGGGCGGGCATGTACAGACAGAAAGGGGTGATGGATCTGACTCCAGCACAAGGTATGAATGGGTCCAAGGGTCCCAACCCTTTCCCAAGCCACATGCAAGGGCTCTGGTACCTTGGTTGGGGAGCCCAGAATGGGGGGCAGGGGATTTCGCTGCAGGAAGTCAGGCAGCTTGGGTGAGCCCCGCAGGGGCCGGCAGGATGGCAGCCCGTGAGCAGGGTGGGGTGGGCTGGCTTGAGGGGGACTGAACGCCACCCCCAGCGGGTCTGTGGGGGGCTTGGGTAGCTTGGGGCGAACGACGTGCAGGTCGGACAGGTTGGGGGCGCTGTGCAGACGGCAGCCCAGCCCAGCGGTTCGCGGTGAGTGCTCCGGTGCAGAGGAGCCTATAAGGATGGGTGGTCACCACCGAACAAAACAGGGCTGTCCAGCCCCACCCGCCCACCGCCACCTAAACCTACCTGCCCTTGGAGACCTGCTGGCCCTGTCAGCTCCATGCGGCGTGGGGGCCTCACTCCAGCCTGGCCGCTCCGGGATGGTCCCCACTGGGGAGGAAGACCAGAGTCAGAGCCCAAGGAGCATCACCTCCCCTCAGGCCATACCCTCCCTTGAGGCCAGCTCACCTTGTGGGGACGGCGTGTAGGGCCGGCCACCACCAAGGGACAGCTTTCGGGTCACAGCAGCGCCATGTTCGAAGTGGGCCGGGGGCGACAGACTGGCCCGAGCAAAGCCCAGGGGGCTGGTGCTGCCTGACCGGCGGATGGTGGAGGACCTGGGCAGAGACCAGCAGAGGTCACGGAACCTGCTGAAGGCCACCTGTCCCCAGCCTTTGTGCCCGTTGGCTGTACTCACCGGGGAGCCTGGTAGTGGGGCGGGGACTGCAGGTTCTGCTCAATGCGCTGATAGTTCTGCACTTGGGTGGGCACCGGGATGGGCACAGAGGCACCACACCGACTGATGCAGAAGGGACCGGCCCGACTGTTGGGGAGGGCAGAAGCTGGGAGATGAGATTGGAGAACCAAGCCACACATCCCCCACAAGAGACCCGTCCCCATGCACCCAGCGGCTACTTCACAGCCACCCTGCTCCCTTCCCCCCACACCTACTCGAAACAAGCCAGGGACACACAGTGAGTGTCAAGGGGAGCTAGACAAGAGCTCATGGCTGCCATGGTGGTGCGAGTCCAGGACCGCAGAGCGTCAGTCCAGACGCTAACCCTAAAGGGAAGCCCACATTCAACAGCCTGTTCTGCTCACCCAGAGGGGCTAGGGGAGCTGCTGCATGGCGGTGAAGGAGACGGAGTCCGGCCGCGACTCTCCAGACCAGCTGAAGCCACTAGTGAGCTCCTAAGGACAAAGCAGACAGGTAGAGCCATGGCCTCTGGCCCCAAAAGGGCTAGTCGTCCCCCCCCCAAACCCCTGTGCAGGGCCACAGCCTCTGGCCCACTCCCCAGCCTTACCCGCTGCACATCAGGCTATCCGGTGGCACCTTAGCCCCAGCCACCTCGGCTACCAAGTCACCTGCAGGGAGAGAACAGGGAGACTGGCCTCAGCTCTCATCTTTGACATGGGGCCATCCCCATCATTGTAGCTAACAGCCCTCATTGATTTCAGGGGGTTCCGGGAATCCTGGTTTCTTTCCTGCCATGTGTGCTGCCTCCCTACCCCATCCCTTCCTGGAAACCCGGAAGTGGCAGAAACCAGGGCCACAGGAACTGGGCACTCCCTCTATGTTCTGGCCTAAAGTAGCCGGGGAAACTGACCTGCAAACTGGGCTGGGACCATAACGAAGTCATCCGTGTCGCAGGAGGAGGCTTTGCTGCTGCCGCCAGAGTCACGGGAGCCATGCAGGAAGCCAGCAGCCTCAGCCGGGGACATAAGAGTCTTCTGCAGCTGCTGCACCTCCCCCAGGGACTGTGGCCAGAAAGGGGCTCTGTTCGGACCACCTCCTGCCCCCCGTCCCCACCGTCTATTCTCAGGGCCCCGGTGCTCCCCACCCTCTGGATAAGGCTGCCTCACTGCCCTCCTGGAAGCTCCCACACTTTAGGGTGCTGCCTGCTGCCCTGTAGGAGTCTGAGTGGCCTTCGTGGGGCCAACCCCCGGGGGGCAGTTACAGACACTGCAACAGGCCACACAGCAGACAATTATGTAGGGCCATGAGGTTGGACAGGGGTCTGCAGGAGCCCCTCACAGACTGACATGTCATGTCTGCACCCCAGAGTCCCATTAGGTCAGGGGTCTTGGTAGGCTCTTCTGAACCTGGGGACCCATGAGGGAAGGGCAGTCAACTCACAGGGGGCGAGGCCAGGTGTGACGTGGAACTGCTGCTGGAGCTGCTGCCAGAGCCCGAACTCGGGTAAGATGGCACAGGCACTGGTGGGGCTGCAGCAGGCAAGGGTGTGAGGCACAGGCATGTGCCGTGCCAGGGGCCCCACCCCCCATGCCCCCAGAGCTTACATTTCTTCACAGCAGCACTGGCATCGAGGAAGGGGTGGTGGAAAAACTCATCTGCCAAGAGTAAGCGGGGGAGGTGTGATGGGCCAGCCCTGAGCTGGAGCCCTACAACCCAGCTTCAGACCACACCGGAGGAACAAAGCTTGATGAACTGAACCCATCCACTGTGCCTCTGCAGGCTGGCACCCACAGGAAGGGTGGGCACCAGCAGATATGCAGCAGGGGGAATGGGTACAGCAAGGGCAAGGTAGGGCCCCACACGCACCGAAATCCATGCGGTCTCGGTGGTTGCGCTGCAGCAGGGCCAGGAGCAGCTGCCTCAGTGGAGCGGACGTCTCCCGAGGAATGCTAGGGGCACAGGGCACAATGACCATGTGATGAGGCTGCCTGGCAAGGGGCAAGGGCTGAGGGATAGGGCAAGGCTGGAAGGGGCCACTCACACGGGGACCAGCGTCTTATTCTTCTCGTAGAAGAGGCGTAGATCCTGCGGGCTGCTGGCCTGGTGGGGACAATGCCGTGAGGACTCTGCTCCCCAACTCCCAATCACCAATGCAGGCCCACACACACCAGCCTCTCCCACCTTGGCCTTCACAGGCCTACAACCTCTGTCTGGCCCAGTCCCTACCCACATCCAGGCAATGGAGCCCAGAGTTGTAGAAGGTGGTCAGGAGGGCCATGCAACCAGAGACCCTGAGGCCTCGCTCCTCCAACTACACAAAGTAGTGCTCCACCTCTGAAAGGAGAGCAAGACAGGCGGTGCTCACGGTAGGAGCACATACTGGAGCCCCGATCTGATCCCTGTCACCACAGGGGCCAGCCCCCTTTCACTCCAAAACTGTGACAACCAAAAACCGGAGAGAAAGTCCCAGGGTGAACACATGCTTGCATGCAAGAAGCTCGGCTTGGGCCTGCTCGTCGAGCCTGTGCTCTCTCTTAAACATCTATCTCATTTCCTTTTTTTTGGGGGGGGGGCCCACACCCAGTGACGCTCAGGGGTTATTCCTGGCTATGCGTTCAGAAATCACTCCTAGCTTAGGGGACTATATGAGACACCGGGGGGATCAAACCAAGGTGCATCCTAGATCGGCCACATGCAAGGCAAATGCCCTACCACTGTGCGATTGCTCCGGCCCCTCCTTCTCTGTTTCTTTGCTTGCTAATTTCCCCTCTGGAGAAGGATGTGTTCAGAAACACGTACTTATCTTTCTCTCCCCACACGTTTAAAAACTTTAAAAACTACCTTGCAGGAGCTGGAGCAGTGGCGCAAGCAGTAAGGTGTGGCCCAAAAAACAACAACAAAAAACTACCTTACAGAACAGAGAGACAGTATAGTGGGTTTGGCATTTGCATTGCATGCAGTTGGACCCAGATTCAATCCTTGAAATCCTCAAGCCTGCCAGGAGTGACTCCCAAACAAACAAAAACAAAAAGGTAAATAAAAAGTCGGCTCGGGCCAGAGCGGTGGCACAGCGGTAAGGTATCTGCCTTGACGGCGATAACCTAGGACAGACGGCAGTTCAATCCCTGGTGTCCCATGTGGTCTCTCAAGCCAGGAGTGATTTCTGAGTGCATAGCCAGGAGTAACCACTGAGCATCACCGGTGTGGGCCAAAAAACAAAACAAAAAAAGTCGGAACCGAGAGATAGCAGAGGTAGGGCATTTGCCTGGCATGCAAAAAGATGGTGGTTCAAATCCCGTCATCCCATATGGTCCCCCGAGCCTGCCAGGAGCGAATTTCTGAGCATAGAGCCAGGAGTAAGCCCTGAGCGCTGCCAGGTGTGACCCAAAAACCAGAAAAAAATAAAGTTGACTCAATTCATGCCCAGCACCACCAAGAACTCCTCAACACAACTGGTTATGACAAATGAGGACACATAGAGACCAGCTCACCAACCCTACCCAAAACAAGCTCAAGCTCATCCTTCTGATGCCCAATATTTTGTGTGTGTGTGTGTGTGTCTGTGTCTGTGTGTGTGTGTGTGTGTGTGCGCGCGCGAGCGCATGCGTGCCCATGCCCAGCGGCTGCTTGACTAGCTGCTCCGGACACCAGGAGTTCTGTGCCCATCCCTAAGATGGACAAAACATAGCAGTCAGGTGGATCGTGGGCACCCCTGCAGGGTAGAAGAACCGGAGTCTAACACTGTGTCCCAAACCTGGGCTGTTCCCCAAGAGCTCAGGGTCTGACAGCTCACCATGGGTCCCACAGCACAGGGTGAGGCTGGAGAAAGTCCAGGTTCACGTAAGTCTAGAGTAAGAAGTTGGCCTGCTCACCTGAAAGGGTGCCTTTCCCGTTAGGCACTGGTACACAATGGTGCCGATGCTCCAAAGGTCTGCCTTCCCATCGTAGTGCTGGGACATGATGACCTCAGGGGCCTGCGGGACATCAGACAGGTCTGAACATGGGCAGGAATGGATGCCAGCTGTGCACCACCAGGGTCTACTTTAACCAGCCCAGCACCTGTCAGCTACCAGGCACAAATTATAGTCTTGTGGGCCCTGGCCAATAAGGGCACAAACCTGTCAGCTACCACCCAATCAGAACACACCACTGCTAGGCACCTGACAACAAGAAAGGTGGCCTGGCCAAGTGAACGCAAGGACATAGCCAGGAGGCTCCCACCTACCATGTACATGGGGGAGCCGCACAGCGTGGCCGCCATCATGTTGCTCTGCAGGTAGCGAGCAAAGCCGAAGTCAGCTGTGAGACAGAAGAAGTTAAGGGGCAACTCCTCCTACGCCCTCACCTGCCCTGCCCTGCCCAAGCCTGAGCCCTCCATCTAGGCCCCACCGATCTTGACACGGATGTTGTTGGGATTGGCTCGGCGCCCCCCAGGATTGGACAACAGTATGTTCTGGGGCTTCAGGTCACGGTGGATGATGCCTTTGCTGTGCAGCAACCGCATGGCGCCTGCAATCTGCTGCAGGAAGAGCCGGATAGTGTCCTCACTCAGGGTGCGCATGGCTGCAGAGACAGGCTCTGGGTCACCTCCAATTCAACACTGCCCCCTTCTCAGTCACCCCAAACAACCCCACACCCACCAAGCACTCCCTCCCTGCATCATTCAAGCAGGGACACAGGACAACCCACTGACACCATCGTAGCCACTCACTGTGCAGGTAGTCGGCCAGGTCCCCACCGTTACAGTACTGTAGAGAACCAACGCAGAGGGATCAGCGAGGGGAGAATCCCTACCACTACCCAGCACTCCATGATCCCTAGCTGGGTAGGCCCCTCTGACCCACTTGGCAAGGGAATCAGGGTTGGTGGAACTCACCTCCATAACCAGGTAGACAGAATTGGCCATTTCCTGTAGAACACAGAAGCAGCAGTGAGGGTGGAGGACCACCTGCCCCCAACTCCTGAGCCAGCGTTTTCTCTCTCTTTTTTTTTTTTTTTTGGGGGGGGGGTCACACCCAGCAGCGCTCAGAGGTTACTCCTGGCTCTATGCTCAGAAATCGTTCCTGGCAAGCTCGGAAGCTCAGGGGACCACATGGGATGCCCGGGATTTGCATCCTTCTGCATGCAAGGCAAACACCCTACCTTCATGCTATCTCTCCAGCCCCTGCGTTGTCTGTTCTTAATTCACACCCAGCAATGCTCAGGGGACCCTGGGGATCCACCCTGGTCCCCCACATACAAAGTCTGTGCTCCAGACGTAGGAGCCATCTCCCCAGTCCAGAGCACCCAAGACAGGACCCCTGCTCCAGAGTCTGAAGGTGGTATCTCACGAGGTTTCCACGTGATTCACAGGCAAGTGAGAGTTCTGGGGGCCCCAGACTCCAGCACAGCTACTTTTTTTTTTTTTGGTTTTTGGGTCTCACCCGGCAGTGCTCAGGGGTGACTCCTGGCTCCATGCTCAGAAGTCGCTCCTGGCAAGCACTGGGGAGATTCGAACCGATGGCTTTCTGCATGAAAGGCAAACGCCTTACCTCCATGCTATCTCTCCGGCCCCCAGCACAGCTACTTCTTATGCTGCTCTGCAGGACACTACCCAGTGTAGACAAAAGTAGGTCCTGGGGCCGGAGAGATAGCATGGAGGTAAGGTGTTTGTCTTTCATGCAGGTCATCAGTTCGAATCCCTGCATCCCATATGGTCCCCCACCCCCAGCCCCGTGCCTGCCAGGAGCAATTTCTGAGCATGGAGCCAGGAGTAACCCCTGAGCACTGCCGGGTGTGACCAAACAAACCACCAAAAAAGAAAAAGTAGGTCCTGGGAGCCAACATCATCACAGCCAGGTGGACTGAGAAGCAGGTCCTGACCTCCACTCCCCTCCATGGCCCCAGACTCTCCTGACTTGCAAGGAGATCTCTGGCTAACAGGAGCAGGTACTCAGAATGCTCTAGGGTACAGAGGCCGTAAACATGAAACAACTGTGTCACCCCAACTTGTATTTCATGGAGCCCCCATTTCCTCAATAGCACAATCTCAGAAACAGGCCCCACACCACCTGTCCCCAGTCCCAGCAGAGTGTAGAACAGCCTCGCCCTGTCTGCACCCAGCTGCATAGAACAGATAGCATCCTGCAGACCCACAGGGGCGGGTCCAGTCATGAAGCAAGGGGAATGAGATCTTGAGGACAAAGGGAATGGAGCTGAGATCTCAAGAGAAGAACCAGAGATAACACAGAAATAACTCAGGGAGGTCTGAGATATGGCACAGGAATTAAGGTATTTGCACACCAGGTTCAAATATCAGCACAACCGCACAGCAAGCAGCTAATCCAGGACCAAAGGTGGTTGGTTCGAATCCCGGTGTCCCATATGGTCCCCTGTGCCTGCCAGGAGCTATTTCTGAGCAGACAGCCAGGAGTAACCCCTGAGCATCGCCAGGTGTGGCCAAAAACCAAAACCAAAAAAAAAAAAAAAAAAACATCAGCTGTAGTGTACCTATCTGAGACCCTGGATCTAGGTGTAGCTACCTGAGACCCACCCATTTCTGGGAAGGGTCTTGGGAACTGAATATTAGGTGTTACCTTACCTGCAAGACCCCGCCCATTCCTGGGAGGGGTCTTGGAAAAGTTAGATAAGCCTTGGACCGAGGGGATTCCAGGCCTTTTCTGCACTGCTGGGCGCTCTGGCTTTTGGGTCTCTGCCTCTTTTGGTCTTTGACCAGGATGGAGGCCAAAGGAAGATGGCTGAATTATAAGATGCAGGGCTAAGAATGGCCGAATGCTTGAAAGGTTATGAGATAGGCCACACACCTGTGGTGGTCAGGGCATGAATAAAGATGATGCTTCCTAATGCCTGCCTGTGAGTGAGTTCTATACCCGCCGTTCACCTAACCTGGGACCCGCCGGCTGAATGGGGGTTGCTGAGCCACATGGCCTGGGATGGCAGAGAGAAATTCATCGCCATCCAGCCCCATCATTAATTTTTTTTTTTTTTTTTTTTTTTGGTTTTTGGCTTTTTGGGTCACACCCGGCGGTGCTCAGGGGTTACTCCTGGCTGTCTGCTCAGAAATAGCTCCTGGTAGGCACGGGGGACCATATGGGACACCGGGATTTGAACCAACCACCTTTGGTCCTGGTTTGGCTGCTTGCAAGGCAAACGCCGCTGTGCTATCTCTCCGGGCCCTCCATCATTAATTATTTAATGCTACAATCGGCACCATACATGGTCTCCCAGGGTCCTCTAGGAATGATCCATGAGTGCAGAGCCATGAATGAGGCCCCCAAACCAACAAAGGAGATGAGAGATGAGTGTGTGGGTATCCATGCAGCCAGGCACCTGGTCCCTCCACAGCCCTGCCATCCCTAGGGGCTCTTCAATCACATCCACTGTAGCGCTGGCCGGGCATGCATCTCAGAAAGCCCCGAGTGTGCCCAGCTGGAGAGTCAGGGACAGTAATAAACAATGACAAGACATCACATCCATCCTCACTGTCTCTCCCCAAGACCCACTGCCAGTCCAGAGAGTAGTCATGACCTTCCCCTCCAAATCTGGGGCAGCCTCAAACCCCTGAAGATGCCTGTGGATGAGTGACAACAGCAGAGTAGTGATGCCACCACCAACAATCCAGGCGGCACCAGCTACATGCCCCTGCCCCAGGGAAGGCCTGAGCCCACCAAGGAATCAGACTGTCCTCAAAGTCTTCTGTCACTAATAGGTGGTGTCACCGGGAGGTACCCAACCCACTGGGCTATCGGGCCAATCTCAGTCCAGACCTGCGTAGGCCTCGACAAGACTGTTTCTGGCCCTCTGCACCCCTAGTGGCATTAATTCTGAAATAAATGCAGGGGCATAGCTAGCACCCCAAGTCATGCAGGTCTAATCAGTGAGCCTGTATAGGGGATGCTGGCCAGACTGACCAATCTCCAATTAGGGGAGCTCCACCCCTACCCCAGGTGCACCAGTGACAAGGGACAAAAGCCAGGAACATGAGGATCTTGGTTGTACCCCCAGTGAGTCCTTCAAAGCAGGGGGGAGACTGCCCAAAACACCACGGTAGGGCCGGGCGGTGGCGCTGGAGGTAAGGTGCCTGCCTTGCCTGCGCTAGCCTAGGACGGACCGCGGTTCGATCCCCCGGTGTCCCATATGGTCCCCCAAGAAGCCAGGAGCAACTTCTGAGCGCATAGCCAGGAGTAACCCCTGAGCGTCACAGGGTGTGGCCCAAAAACCAAAAAACAAAAACAAAAAAAAAAAAAAACACCACGGTAAACGCCTATCTGCTAAATACAGAGCAAGCATTCCTGTCCTAGAAATATAGGGGACACTCAGGGAGTACACTGTGGGAGCTGATGTTAGTCCTAGAGAATCGCAGAACCACCTGTGGCAAAGTACAGGGGACCTCAGAAGCAGAGACAGGCCCACTGCAGACCAGCTGCTCAGGATCAGCCGTCAGGGAGGTGCTGCTTTATGACTGACAACCACCTGCGTTTTGTACTTGCTCTAAGTTCCAAAGAACAGACCACAAACCTATCCCATCTTGGCAGGCACTTCCCACAACTGCCAAGACGCTAGAACGAGATACAAGGGCATCAAAGTGCAGGCCCTGAACTGGGGAAAGCTTCCCAGGGTTCATCCCCAACTGTCGGGAGGGTTGGGGGAGACCTAACCAAAGTAAGACAGAGTGAGTGGGTTCAGTTCCCACAGGGTCAGAAGCAGCCCAGCTGGGCTTACCATCAGTTCTCCTGGCAGGAACACGGGATAGACCCCATCCAGCTCAGTCACACACCCCAAACTTGCAAGCTGGCCTTAGCCCCACTCCTGAGTCTAACCCAGGGCCCAGCAAAAGTGGCCAGAGGTCTGCAGTAACTTCTTTTGGGGGGGAGGGGAGAGTCACACCTGACGGCACTCAGAAATCGGCCTTGGCAGGGTCAGGGGACCATCTGGATTGTTGGGAATCGAACCGAGGTCCATTAGGGTTGGCAGCGTGCAAGGCTGTGCTATCACTCAAGCCCATGCAGTAACTTCTATAGCTCATACTGGGATGGGGGCTGCCACTAGTCACAGGGCCATTACTGTGGGGTAGCCACCATGCAGTGCAGGCCAACACATCGTCACCAGCTGTTCCCTACCCTTCCAAACAAGGCAGTAGAAGCTTCTCCTGCACACAGGCTCCACAAGAGCCCTGGAGAGGAGGGTGCAGGCCCACCCCACGTAGTGGCCAGAGTGCACAACTAAGACCACCAAATCCAGGATGTGGACACAGAGAACTGAGCTGCTAGAGAACCACCCATCAAGGTAGCCACAACCACATACCACCACATACACCTCAGCCCTGCTCCAGTTCAAAAACCGATTGGTGAGGTGCCATTTCTGCTGACAAGGCCACAGGAGTAGAAATTGCTGGGATAGGAGAGGGAACCGTCAGCTGGCCTTAGTCAGGTGGCCATGCACAGCCTCACAACCTCAGACCCAAACCTAGCTGCGCCCCTTACTAGGGAAGGGAGCAGACACATGGCCACACTGGGGGGGAGGGGCGGGTGTCATAGACCCAGCAAAAGTATCAGGGGAGTAGGCATAGGGTCCCACATCCTCCTCATGGCTCCCTGAACACTGACGGAAGACACTTAGGAGGCAGAGAGGATAGGACACACAGCAGTTGGAGTGGTTGGGCACCGGGCTTAAAAGACCAGAGCAATAAATAGCAGTAGGGCATTTGCCTTGCATGTGGCTGACCCAGGACAGACCTGGGTTAGATTCCTGGCATCCCACATGGTCCCCCAGCCTGCCAAAATGATTTCTGAGCACTGAGTTAGGAGCAACTAACCCTGAGCGCTGGTGCTCAGGTTAAAAAAAAAAAAAAAGAGAGAGAGAGAGAAAAATCACCACTGCCCTCTAGCCACTATTACAGTGGCTCTGAGATAGACTCAGAGAGGGCCCGGAGAGATAGCACAGTGGTGTTTGCCTTGCAAGCAGCCGATCCAGGACCAAAGGTGGTTGGTTTGAATCCCAGTGTCCCATATGGTCCCCCATGCCTGCCAGGAGCTATTTCTGAGCAGACAGCCAGGAGTAACCCCTGAGCACTGCCGGGTGTGGCCCAAAAACCAAAAAAAAAAAAAAAAAAAAGAGATAGACTCAGAGAACATAAGTCTGGTCTGAGGTGCTGGGCTTCAGGGCAAGATGTCAGAAAGATCTGTTTTAATTCTGGAGGGGCACATCCCTTGCAAACACAAACCAGGTCAGTGAAAGCACAGCAACATGGAACTTCATCTAAGACATGAACTTGAGGTTTTTGCAAGATTATGAACAGTGTGGGGCCAGAGCAACAGCATAGTGGTGGGGCTTTTGCCTTGCACTTGGGCTGACCTGGGACAGACCTAGATTCAATTCCCAGCATCCCATATGGTCCCCCAAGATTTCCAGAAACGATTTTTGAGCGCAGAGCTAGGAGAAACCCCTGAGAACCCCCAGTTGTTGCCCAACCTCCCCTCCCAAAAAAGATTATGAACGGGCAAGGGTGTGCCTGGTGGGTTCAGTTTGGCCCCAGGCCGCGGTCAGAAGGGTGGCCTTGCCCCTTTGTCTGTGGGCAACACACCCCACTTCCAAGTTGGGCACCGGCCTGGGGAGCACTTCCTCTATGGAAGTAAGCAGGGCAGAGTGGCCCTGCCACATCAGGTGCAGGGCCAGCAGAGGGGGAGGGAGAGGAGGCACAGCAGCCTCTCAGGGACACTGCGTCTCCACATGTGATTCCAGGTGCGCCTGCCGCCTGCCACCCTGGATCCGAGCCTGCCGCATGTCACCTCCCATCACTGCAGGAGGCAGGGCCCAGAACTTCCCTTCCACCAAGGTAAACAGCTTTCAAAACCATTAGTCAGCACTTGAAGACCTGCTGCCACCCCGGTCCCCACATACGTATAGTCCTGACCCCCACACAAAGGTGCTACCACGAGAGACCTGTGAGGG
Organism: Suncus etruscus; assembly: GCF_024139225.1. Lineage (NCBI taxonomy): Eukaryota > Metazoa > Chordata > Mammalia > Eulipotyphla > Soricidae > Suncus > Suncus etruscus. The sequence goes on along the minus strand of NC_064849.1, from coordinate 4,621,102 downwards.
TCAATGGTAGGAGCAGGAATGGCAAGGAAGGTAAGGAAGCGGCTCCTGCCTTTGCCGTAGGGGCGGCAGGGGGGAGAGGACGGTGGCAGGGACAGAGGAGGAGGTGGCTGGGATGGGCCCCAGCAAGCAGGCGACTCGCTCCTCCCTCCCATGACGCATGAGCCCGTGGCCAATGCCAAGGCCCGAGCAGTGTCAACAAACAAGAGCAGCCCAGACAGGTGGGCCGGCTGGGATCAGACTTGAGGTCAGGGCCACTGGGTCAGACCCCCCCAAGCCCGCCCCGAGTGCCAGGCTGGAGCTAGGCCTCGCTTGGCCAGTGAGACTGCTCTGGTCCCTAGAGCCATCCCTGCCCTATGGCCCCGCACCCTTCTGCAGTCAGGAGGAGCAAGACAGATGGGTTCTCTGCGGGTGGACACCCTCCTCCCCAGACTGGCCAGCAGTATCCCTCCCTCCCACGCCAGCCCCAATCTCATGTACCTGGAAGTCGTAGAGAGCCACGATGTTTTCATGTTTCAGTTCCTAGGACAGAAACGTACAGTGTGGGTCCGTGAGCACCAGAGGGAGCGGAGTAGAGCAGAGCAGAGCCAGGCCAGGGCCGAGGCTCCCTCCACCAGTGCTCACCTTGAGGATCTTGATTTCCTTCCCCAGCAGCGTCTGGGACTTGGCGAGGTTCTTCTTGTTAATGCACTTGACGGCGACCTCCAGGTCGTGCTTCTAGAAAGCAAGTGTGGCCAAGCTCAACGACTGAGAGGGAACCGAGAGGCACCTGGGGGTGGGGGCACCCCCAGCCCAGAGGAGGGAAGGGGGGGGGGGGAAGGTGAGGGCGGAAATTAGAGGTTCCGGATCAGACTCCGAAAGCCCGGGTGAGGTGAGAGCAGGGGTCCTTCCAGGGAAGAGAG